>NW_025113151.1:6463272-6960862 GCF_010416935.1 Polistes fuscatus | reverse complement strand
AATGTTACTTAACAATATTTCTTCTAATTTCCAGCTTTTTTCATGGTATCGATAATTACTACCATCTCTAATGATGCTCTAATTAATTATTTTTCATAATTATGTATTCAAAGATCGTATTTCGTATTAAATTCGATTCCTGTCACATACACACACATACAGGCATATATGCATAAGTATAGGTAGCTCGTACACATACACTCATATATTTGATTTTTTTTGTATTATACTAATGTAATCTTTTTTTTTCCTTTTTTAGGTACCGATCATTAGGAGAGTCCAGCAGGAATACATATACTCAGTCTAACAATTGTGTTTACTCTTTTTATCTTCATATTCATCGAGGTAAGCGTTATTCTTTTTTTTAAACCATACAGAAATGTATACAAAGAGTGAGAACGAAAGTGAGAGAGAGAGAGAGAGAGAAAATAAGAAAACAAATATTCTATCTACGGGCAATAACGAATGTGTACGTATATTCCAGGAATTTCTCGAAGTGAGAACAGAAGAAACGAAGACAGCCGAAAACAAAACGAAGACAGCCGAACGTTCGACATGAAGGACGCGGTTACGTGTTCATTCCTGATCAATCCTTCAACGAGCTAAGATCTAACGAACGTGACGTATTAAACTATTATATATATATAACGTTATCGATTTTTATTAACAATTTTTACTGATATTAAATACTTTATATGTAATTTTATACAAGTAGTGAGATAAAGGCAATTAATATTGCTTGAATTTATATTGATTCTTTATGATAAAATATCTTTAAAAGTGTGCAATGCCTTCAGGAATGATTCACAGGATATATTGTTCTATAATCTTTTTAGTATGTTTCAGCTTTTCAGAGTTTTATTTAATTTTATTTTATTCATCGTCATCCTAAGGGTAGGATACCCATCCTGCAGTCATCAATGAAGACTAAAAGTAAGTATATTTTCCTATTAAACGTTTCTATGATAACTTTAATGGTTTTTTATTATAACGATGATATTAATTGTTCTTTTTCTTTTTCTGTTTCAGAACATCATTGCAATCGAGCGCGTAGGCAATGAGGTACTCGTGTGTTGCATCGTAAAAATAAAATACAAAAGAATCGGAAAGTAAAGTCAGTGTTGATCGTCGCATGTTAAAGTTTCGTTTGCTCGGTTAAGAAACTCCGTAAGTTTCTTTTATTCGGTTTAAACGTGTGCTCATCGTCATCCTAAGGGTAGGATACCCATCGTGCATTCATCAATGAAGAATAAACGTAAGTCAATTTTTATTTTAAACACTTTCTCAATAATTATAATAATTTTTTACTTACAACAATGATATTTATAATTTTGTTTTTATTTCTGTTTCAGATCATCATGGGAATATATCAGTGTTGGAAGTGTTTGTGAATTGTGTTTGTGAAGTGTTGCAAGTGTTCGTGCATTGCTATCGTGCGCGAAGCAATATACGGGAGTGTTGTATCGTTAAATATAATTAAAATCACGGATTAGAAGCACGTTCGTTCGTTTTCTTTTCAATTCCGTCGCGTTCGCGAACTATTTTTGAAATTTATATATTAAATTAACTGCGACCAATGCAGTAATTGCATTAGAGTTTGTTCGAGTAAAGTTGTATTTTTATCTTTAAACAGTCGCACAGACTGTTCGCGTATTAGAATCAGTGCATCAATGAAGATTTTTCTACTTGCATTGACTGTGTGCAAAGCAGTCTTTGAATTAGTTGTGTAGAATCAGTGATCGGGCGTAAAACAAATTAAAATCAAACGCGAATTAGAATCAGTGTTGTTCGCCGTATAATTTTATTTCGGTTTCGCGATAAGAAACTCATCTATAGTTTCTTATTTTCGTTTATACCGCGTTTTTAGATTCACGCGAGGTGCATCGCCATGGTGCAATTGAATTTCATCCCATTGGAATGCATTGTAAGTATCTATTTTTATTTACATTTTATTCGATTTTATTTTATATGATTTTGGATTATATTGCAAATAACTTATCGTTTTGTTTATTTTATTTTACAGATATGACGACGGACTTTCTACCTTATCAAAGATGTGGAATGAATTCTTCGATGGATCTTCGATGGATCTTCGATGGATCTTCGATGGATCTTCGATGGATCTTCGGTAGATCTTCGATGGATCTTCGATGGATCTTCGATGGATCTTCGATGGATCTTCGATGGATCTTCGATACTCGCATTCTACAATACTTGCTGCGAAGTAGGAGTGTTTTGGAGCCATCGTAGAACTTCTTATGCCGTGAGTTAAAATTTAAAGTCCCTCCGGTGCTCAATCATGTCGAGGATGAAAGGTCCTAATCGGCACGAGTTACTGGTTGTAATTATTTAAATAAATTAGTGACGAGCACATGAGTAATTCCTTTCTAGGAGTTACTCATGAAAATTGTATATTATATTGTATATTGTATTGTATATTTATATTAGTTCAGGATAGGTTTTCTTGTCTCACCGGTTAAATTCATTTAATTAATAATGCAATTAATAAATGCACTTTCTTTTTTATTACGTGTTTTGTTCGTGGTTAGTAGTGGTGAAATCGAGCATTTATTTACTCGTTTTTGTCCAGAAAAGCATGTAATAAATGTCTTACATGCATTGCTTCGTACTTAGTTTATCTAATCGCGATTAATTTTAATATATCGATACTTCGATATTATAAATAAATGAGCAAGAAGACAAACTCATTCGCGACGGATAGATTCTAGCAGTTAAGTGGTGGCTCAAAGCCCAGTTCTTTTATTAGAACAGCCAACTTAATGAAAGGAGTCGTCCGAGGTTGTTTATATATATTTTTCTCTTTTAAAATTCTTAAATATTAAAAAATTAAATTTAACAATTTTTGCATAATCAAAAAGTCAAATCCAAATGACTTGTAAAGTCTTAGTCCGCTTAAATGAAATAAAATGTTTTGATATATGTTATAAAATAAAATGTTTTTATGTGTTCATATATATATATGTTAATCATGTTTTTTAGATCAGGATTTTCAGCTTCTAATATACTAATCTCCCGTTTCTCCCCCCTGTACTTTCTGCGTTCTCATCTATGCGTGTGCCCAGGTGTTACTCGTATGGGTGAGAAACGGTTAGTATAGGTTTAGTTTTAAGTTTTTCCCCTATTGGCGGCTGTCATTGTGCTAGTGATTGCACGATGTACTTTACACCTGTGTGTGCGTATTAGGTAAAGTGTTTTGTACATCGTTTCGCGATATTTTTTAATTAATACATCATTTAATACTGAGAACACTACTTCTACATATCACGTGTGATATGACAAATACGAGTGTTTCTATATTTTTATATTTATATTAAATTTTTCTACTTTTTTTTTGTAATAAAATCGTTTTGAATAGTAGAGTTACCGCATTTATTTGTGGAAACTATGATATACTCGTATATAACTAGTATGCAATATATACTAGTGTATACTTGTATTTTTGCATTAGTCATTTTTGCAATAATCACTAGCCTTGACAGACGATTACAGCATTGGTACGTACTCCCATAAGTTTAGAAAACACGCGTTTGAACTAGGGTGTCGGAGGTGCCCCGGGGCATGCTCTCTAGTTTAGGCTTTTGCACCCTGGTGGTATGTGAGAGAATCGTGGAGTGAGTGGGTGGGTATGTACGTATGTTTGATCTTTTTAGATATTGCCAATATACAGGCAGGTAGCATACTTAGGTGTGAATGTTTATTTAATTTGTAAGTAGGTAGAGACCGGAGAAGTCGCGCGATTGTAATTTCCACTCAGGAGTGGACAAAATAAATTTCTTCTCCGGATATTATACAAAGTTTCAGCAACCTTTAGATTCATTTATCATTTAAATATTTCTTTTATTTTTTCCATATATTGCTGATACTCTGTACCACGAGATATAAATCAGTATCGAACGGTTCAAAAGTCTTTGCGTTTTCTTAAAAATTAATTTTTTTTCGAAAAAGTGAAGATAGCTGAATACGTTGGATACTTACTTAATATTAAGTATATTAACGCTTTGCTCTTTAGTAATTCCTACTGAATACTTCATTTGTTTTATATGTATAGTAAATACAAAGTAGAGTAAAGATAGAAGATAAAAGTAGTCGAGTAAAAAAGTAAGATCATAAAATGTGTGTATGACAAAGTTTCTGCTTTTGTTTGATACTATTGAAGTTTTTAAATGCAAAGTGTTAATAATAGGTTCATCGATTAGATCAAATATCTGTTGAGGCATTCGAGTAAATATAACTATACGACTTGTATTGTAAAATACGTTTAGAAAAAGCCTCACAGCAGAGTTTAGGGCATGAAGAAAGAAGAGGCTAAATGCCGAAGAGGCTAATGCCGAAGAGGCCCCCACTTAAATGTGGCTGAAGAGGGCAACTACATAGACTATTGAGCTATTTTCAAAGGTTCAACAGCAAGTTCGAACTTTTCGAGAATAGTTCTCTAGTCACATTTTATATTTTATTATGTTACTTGCTTGCTCGTCATTAATTTGTAGTTGTAATTGGAGATGATGGACCATTCCATCCCCTTGGCACGCCAAATCTGTGTCTAAATTGTCCAAAAGATGCATAAGTTTTTAGTTAGTTAAAGTCAAAAATATTAAAATTCTCGTATTATTAAATTTAGAAGTTTTAATGACGTTCAGTAAATATTACAGTCATTTCTTTTTTCTTGTTTCGTCTTTAAGATTTTTTACTGTTATTGTATTTTATTAAATTTGCAATTTTTCTTTTTTACTTAACGTAGTTTAAAAGTATTTCATAATAATTAATAGGATAATATTTTTATTAGTAAATTATTATAATATTTGTACTTTTCCTGTTTCTTAATTAATTATATTTTTTAATGTAAAATCACGCGTTTTTATTTAATTTTATTTTTCAAACGGTAAATAGAGATTTGATGAAAGTAAATAGAGAATTCAAATGAAAAGTGCATCTGTAAATTGGACTACTTATATGTTAGGCTATTCTATCACTTGATTGTATGATTAATATAGTTTTCTTCTTGTTACAGGTGATCATCGTTGGAGTTATCATCAAACTTCTGGATTCTTTTTTATTTGAGTGTTTTAAATTGCTTTATTTTAAAATATACATATAATTGCATTTCTGAAGGCACACACACGTTTATATATTAAAAATTAAAAATAATTATTTCAAATTCTTTATTACAATAATTATATGTACTATATTATATACTATCAAAGAATATATCATATGCTATCATATACTATCAAAGAATACTGTTTTCTTTGATAGTATTGTTCCGTTATTGCTTTAAGTAACTACTTTCGCCCACTGGTTTTCAGGGTTGTAACTAAGTTGAATTAGGTTAGGCAAAAAGTTGACGTGTGAGTTTCTATGTATTTCTGTATTCTTTGATTAGAGCATCTCTTTCTATTGTTTATACGTCTTTCCAACTAAACGACCAACCTATAAATTATATTCCTATGTTCGTTAAAAAAAATGTACAGATAGAAAGCGATAAAGATTAACGTATAAATTTTTGTATTCACCAAAAATAATATTTATATTTATTAATGTGTTTATATTATAGGCACAAAACTGTCTAACACGGGAGAGTGAGTATTAATAATGTTTTCAATTTTTTTAATTACGCGTAGAAAAAAAATGTTACTACTAATATATAAATAATTAAAATAACCGTGATTGAACCTATTATTTCAATTAGATTTAAAGACTAAAATTGGTATTATTTTTTAGCAAGGAACAAAGTCGAGCCAGCATGCCAGAGCCTGTAAATCATCAGGTAAATGCAGCTCGTAAAACGTTCCAAACATTATATCAAATTTCTAAATTACTCAATACAAACTTAGATCCTGCAACGTTAAGTATTTGCGTAAGGCTGTGCGAAAATGGGGTTAACCCTTATGCTCTTGCTACGGTAGTAAAAGAGTTGCAAAGAGAAGCAAAAGCTATGAATAATGCACAAGCTGATCCTACAATCAGTAAATCTAGTTTAAGTAAGTGATTAATCTCATTTTACCGTTATGAGTCTCACTGTTATTAATATATAAAAATGCTCTCTATAAAAAGATTTGTTATTATTTTCTATACTATATAATGAAGAATAATTTAAATATGATTAACTGTTTGTGCTTATAAGAGATTTTGATTGTATGTAATAGTATGATCTGTATTACATGGTTATTACTATGACACATATGTTCTTCCAATTTCTTCCAATATATTTATTTTCATGGTTTCCATATTACATTAGATATGATCTAATAAAATGATTGATTTTACATTCCATAAATTGTTGATTTCTAAAAGTATTTTCCTTTCGAGCATCTTTTCCGCTGTGACACTCCCAACTGAACGAGACACTGCAATTCAAGTGTACACATTGCGCAAGGACAGTCATCTTTAGATTCTTACCTTATTGCAATTATAGCTGCTGTATATAGTAATATACGCATAGAATTATATTGCAAATGTTGTATGTATGTAGCATCTCATGCAAACCGATTATAGTGAAAGGATTGAATTAGATTTATAGTACATTTAAAATGGATTCATTTAAATTACATTTAATCAAATAAGATTATCCTTAGTGTCATTGATATATGCTATTTATTCATTTTTCATATGACATTTTATAGGATACGTCAATGAAACATAATTTATTAACAAAATTAATCTCTTTTTTTCTTTTGTCATAAAAAAACATATAGATATTATATTTAAGTTATAAAAATATATCGTTCAAAATAATTTGCGCGTTTTTGTTCGTAAGAAAAAGAAGAAATAGAAGAATATAACTTTTTAATAGATTCATTTGAAATGATTTTGTTAATATTTTATAATTCTGACTTTTTTACTTTATGATTTGTTTTCTTGTTTCCTTGATTTTTACTCTTATCTCTATAATACGTTTGTCCTTCAAGTGTAACATGAGATAACTCTGGTTGTTCTAGTAAATAATTCTTAGCGTCAACAGCTTGAGATCCTTCACGGAATAAAAAGACTGATCGTTTAGGATCAATCGAATATCTAAAATAATTATACAAATTATCTTTTGTAAATATAAGTTATGATATTTATTTACAAGCGAAGATTACCTTTCTGCTATGATATGATTATTTTGTAAACTAGTTTGCCAAATGCGCATTATAATACCAGCTTGTTCTTCTGAAAGATCTTCCCTTACATCCACAAACATCATAACACCTTTACCTTTTTTTGTCATTTTGAGAACATTATCAGGATTAGAAACATCTATCTAATAAATTCCAAAACATTTGACATTCATTTTTGCATGATCGTTGTTAACAAAAGTGTTACAATATTACAAATAATAGATACTAATTGATTACCTTTGATAAATCTATTTTTGGACTTGGTCTAAGGTGTTCGGGAAGTTCATCCGGTGGCAGAGGTTCTTCATTTTCCTACAACATAGCAATAATATGTGTGACAATATAATATATATAATTATTATATGAACTATTCACAAGACAAAGCAATTAAAAATGAAAACTTAATATTGATCACTTAATATTTTAAACAATTGTCAAACCTCCCATTGGTCCAATAGATGTTCCAAATCTGCATCATTCATATCTCTTATATCTTTATCACGCCATGATTTCTTTTTATTTTCATTAGAATTATTTGCACTTGATATAGTGAGAATCAGTAATATGCTACAGAAAAATAAGTTTATTTTCATGTTGAAAATATTTCTCAAGATTAACATTTATTATTGTTTAGAAGATTCTATTATTTCCTACAAATAAATATAAAAAATATCACTTAATTTAGATTTAAAAAAAAAATAACTTTTATTTTTTTTTTAATTTTATTTTATTAACTTTGGAAGCAATATGATTTATTAGTCTATCAGATATTAAATGCAACATTGGCATTCTTATTAATTTCAGCCATTTGGTTTAGTGTCATTGGTAAAGTAAAATCTACCTTACCTAGTAAGTAAACGTAGTATTATATTTTCAGTGTACGATTTATTAAATTTAATTTGAAGTTGTGAAATAAAAAAAAGCTTAAAATCATATATATTTATTTTTCATTAACTTATATTCATAAAAATATAGAAGTTTGAGAGAAAATATTATAATTTTCATGTGCATATAAATTAAGGTTTAAAAATTATTTGACCAATGACTGTTCTCCTCATTTACCCGGGCTTTGAAATTAAAATAAATTTTAATACAAAACTAAAACCCTATTGAATAAAATTGTTTAGTATGTAGTGCATATAAATTATATATTTTAAATAAAAATATAATAATATAGTTTTTCGAGAATAAGTTAAACATAACCAAGAACATAAAACACATATATAACAATGTTTTTATTTAACGTTGCTAAGCAACTGCTTTATACGATGCACACGAATGCATGTACATTAACCTTGAATAAAATCAATTACAGTATTTTTATTTTAACTTAATATAAATCAAACTATTTATCGTTAGATTTTATAGAGAAAGATGTATAGAATAATGATTTATATTAGTATAGTAATAATACACCATTTATGATTCATTTAAATATCAAAAACCAAAAATATATAAAACTATTGTATGATTAATTAAAATATCAATTTACAAAGGTATTATTTCATTTTCATTTATTAAGAATAATTATGTCGTAAGATATATTTTAGATATACAAATCTTTTTTTTCTATGTAATAAAGGAACATAAGACGAGAAAAAGGATACGAAGAAACTTTTTTAAAAGTTGTATTCAAGTGTGAATTTATTTCATTAATTAAAAACCTAGAATCAATAAGATGGAAGAGCAAGAATATATAACATGGATCGAGTGGTTATGCTATCAGTTTTATTACAATGGAATGCTTAATCATGTGAAACAGGCTTGCGATACTTATCCAACAAGCGATCATCTGAAACTCCTGCTTAGTCTTGCCTATTTATTAAATGGAAGGATACATGATGCTATTAAAGAAAGTAACAATTTAATTAACAATCCAGAAGTCTTATTGCCAAGTTTGCTTATACAGAACTTGGCGCATAAAGTAAACACAAATACAGACAAATCGACTATAATGCAAATTGATATAAAAATCAGAGACGAAAGAAGAAAAGCATCAGCCACTGCGTTATCATTATCTGCTTTGGTATTATTATTGTACAAAAAGATTGATAAAGCTAAAGATTATGCTGATAGAGCATATAAAGTTAATCCTGTTGATGTAAATGTCCTATTGGCAAAGGGTTGGGTAGAATTGTACATACCAAATGATGATAATCATACGAAGATAGATTATTTTGACACAGTTTTAAAAACACATAGTAAACATTTTAACGCTCTCATAGGTACAGCAAGATATAAACAACATTGCAGAGATTATACAGGTGCAATATCGATATTGAATTCATTAATAGTGCATTATCCCAAATTAAGCTTTCCACTGGTAGAAAAATTATTTAATCAATTAGCTATGAAAGATTGGGAGCAAGTACTCGAAACTGCTAATAGAATATTAACAATAGATCCTAATAATTTAGATGCGATAAAAGCTCATTGCGTCGTTGCACTTTGTAAAGATGGAGAATACGGCGAAAGTTTAAAACATTTGCAATTATTTTTGAGAAGTTTAATTCTTGCAGAAGGAAAAAATATTGATCTTTTGATCAAAAACATACAATTATTTTCATGCATAGCGTGTGGAAATGAAAATATATTAATGGAATTATGCAAAGTAACTGATAAAATGTTACAACAGAATTCTAATTGTGGAGAATTAATGGTCGAACTTGGCAATCTGTATGTTTTATTGGGAAAAATAAAAGAAGCTGAACATTGGTATAGGAATAATGTACGTATAGAGGAATCATCTTTCCCAGCTTTGATAGGTTTGGCTCATTGTCAGTTGTTAGATAATTCTGCAAATGCTCGAGTTTTGGCTAGACAACAAATTGATTTTTTAATGGAGATTCAGTCAAGCTCTGTAAGTCCTAAATTATTGTTTATGTCATCGATTATTTGTGAAGATGATCAAAAAAAAGGTCTTCAGTATTTAAACATGGCAGCAAAAGTTTTATTAAAGGATTGCGAGTACATTCCTTATGGATACGAATACTTAACAAATTTAAATCCTGATTTATGTGTGGAAATTGGAAAACAACGTTTAACTTACTCTGTTTATGATACATCGTCCATGGGTAAAGGAAGCTATGAAACAGAAAAAGAACCACTTTTAGATTTATTAGAAAAAGTTGCCGAATCTTGCCCTGGTTTAAGCAATGTATTGTTAATATTAAGTAAGATTAAAATGCAAAGCGGAAAGTTAGAGGAAGCTCAAACAATATTAAAAAAACTTTTGGATACTATCGATTCTACAAATGCTCAGGGACATTTATTAATGGCACAGATTTTGGCATATCAAGGTCATTACCAATTAGCTTTACAAAGTCTTGAAGTTGGTTTGAGTTACAATTTTAAGATCAGAGATGATCCAATTTATCACGTGGTCAATGGTATTATACAAAAAGAGAATGGAGATCTTGAAAGTTGTATACAAAGTTTTGAATTAGCTATGTTGTGTGCGGGTTTAAAACAAAATAAAAATACAGCAGAAATTAAGAAAATTTCTATACAAGAGAAAGCGATGTTGTATCTTGAACTGATTTCTGCGTATAGTAAAATGAAACAATTCAGCGAAGCTTTAGCATTGATGGAAGATGCGATAATAGAACTTCAAGGTACTGCAGAGGAAAGCAAATCCACAATAGGATATGCAGACTTGTATTTGGAAATGGGAGAATTGGAAAAAGCAATAGAACATTTAGCAAAAGTAAAACCAGATGAACCTTATTATGTACAAGCTCATACGAAATTGGCTCAAATACATTTAAAATATAAAAAAGATAGGCAAGCATTCGCTAAATGTTTCAGGTATGCTTTATTTGACTTTAACAATATTCTAATTTATCGAATAATTTTTTCTATATCAGTATATATATCGACCTGTTTTAGAGAATTAGTAGAATACTGTCCTGGTCCTAAGACGTATGGTATGCTTGGCGATGCGTATATTTCTATACAAGAACCAGAAAGAGCTATAGAAGCCTATGAACAAGCTTTAAATCAAGATCCAAAAGATAAAGCAATTATAGCAAATAAAATGGGAAAGGCATTGATAAAAACTCATCAGTATATGAAGGCTGTTAATTATTATAAAGACATTATAAAACAAGCTGAATGTAAGGATTTAAAATTAGATCTTGCAAAATTGTTTATTAAAATGAAACAATACGACAAAGCTGAAGCTACTTTGGTGGAAGAATTGAGAATTAAGTATACTTTTTATGACTAATGTAATAACGAAATAATAGTAATAATAATTTCTCAGGTAATATAATAATAATAGTAATGATAACTCTTCAGGTGCTCGATTTGAATCAGATTTGGAAAATTTAGAAAGTCGAGGACACCAATTACTCTTACTCGCGAAAGTCCGTGAAAAAGCTGGTAACATACAAGCAGCACTCTCGGTCTTAAAAGAAGCTAAGGAAAGTCAAACAAGGTATATACAACGCCTTACTATGGCTTCGAGTACAGTAGAACAAAAATATGTAATAGCGGATATATGCATGGCAATGGCAGATCATGCATCTGCTATAAGAGATTATGATCAAGCAATATCACATTATAAGGAAGCTTTAAATCATAAACCAGCTGATATTAAAGCTTTGCTATCGTTAGCAAAGTTATACATGCAGGTTATTATATTTTTTAATAATTTTATAAATACCCATTAAGAGATATATCTCTTGAATTTATAAAAAAAAAATATTAATTTGATAATAAGAAGTATTATAATTTTTAGATAAATAATTTGGACAGATGTGCTCAAACATGTACTACTCTTTTAAAAGCTGATCCAAATAACGAGGCTGCATCTGTTATGATGGCCGATCTTGCATTTAGAAAAGTTGATTTTGAAACTGCAGCATTTCATTTTCGGCAATTATTATTACAAAAACCAATGTATTGGACGGCATTAGCTAGATTGATAGAAGTTTCTCGCAGGACAGGTATTATATTATTATTCTTTAATTATTGAATTTAATTGGATAATATATTAAATATTTGTTTAAAAATATATTTCTTAGGAAGTATAGACGATTTAAGTGAATGGCTTGATCTAGCGCAAACGGCAATGGGATCTAACAATATGGAGGCTGGTTTCTATTACTGCACTGGTTTATTAGATTGGAGAATGGGAAGATTAAATTCGGCTCTTAGAAATTTTAATTATGCGAGACGTGATCCTGAATGGGGTCAACAAGCTATTTATAATATGATAGAAATTTGCTTAGATCCTGACGACGATACTTCGTTGTCCAATGAAGCTTTCAATGATGAAGATATGGAATATCAAGATTCAAGGACAATGGCCTTGAAAACTGCTTATCGTTTATTACAGGTAGATATTATAAGAAAATAATTAAAAAAAAATAGAAATTAATATTTTTGAAACTCGTTTTATTAGGAATTAAATCCAAGAGGTAGTCAGCATGAAATGTTGACACATAGGCTTCTCGGTAACTTCTTTCTTCTTGCTACTAAACAAAAATCAAACATCGAGAAAGCTTTACAGGATTGTACGAATTTAGCTAGTCAAGAAACACTCAGAGATCACGTTGGACCAGCCTTGGGCATGGCGATGGCACACATTTTATTAAAACAAACCCCGCGCGCCCGAAATCATCTCAAACGTGTTAGCAAAAACGTTTGGACTTTCGAGGATGCCGAATATTTGGAAAGATGTTGGTTACTCTTGGCAGATATTTATGTTCAATCGAGCAAATACGATTTAGCGAACGAACTGCTTAAACGCGTCTTGCAACACAATGCTACGTGCGTCAGAGCACACGAATTGTCCGGTTATATTGCTGAAAAAGATCAAAATTATCGGGAGGCTTCGGTGCGATACGCTCAAGCATGGAAATTCGGTGGTAAATCTAAATTATCGATTGGTTACAAATTAGCTTATTGTTGTTTGAAAGGAAAATCTTATGCTGATGCTATAGAAGCTTGCAACGAAGTATTGAGACAAAATCCTGATTATCCTCGTATTAGAAAAGACGTTTTGGAAAAGGCTATTAATAATCTTCGCACATAATTGGCGAATAAATTAAAATACGAAGAAACAAATAAAAGATATTTATTTTGCTTGACTTTTCTTCTTTTCATTTTTTTTTTTTTTGTTACGTATGATAGGTCTGAAGAATGGTGCAATAACATCAAAGATATAATTTCGTTGCTATTATTTTTTTTTGTTCTTGCCAAACGTCACGAAATATAAGTGTCATGTGTCATGGATTTTGTAACCAACGACGTGGACGATGAAAATATTGTTTTCGGTCATTCTTCTTCATCTAACGATCGTAATGTTTTACGAGTCGTGGTTACCGAAGCAAGCACAGAAATCGCACTCGCTCTCATGTATCGTATTCTTTCTAACAAAATATTTGATGATGATCAATTGATTTATTTAATTGCTTATGAAACCTTTGAGAAAGCATTATTTTTAGAAAGCGTTGTAATAGAACTTACGGAATTCAGTTCGGATCAATTAGACGGTAGTTCGCATTTTGACAAATTTTTTTACTTCAATTTCATATATATATTTTTCTAAGTGTTTTTACTTTTATTCTTTTTTTTTTATCTTCGATATACATAGGAATTATTTGGACGCATGAACCATCTGTAGCTTTTAAAAACGCTGATATTGTATTTTGTATCGGATTAGCGAGAGGATATGAATTCATAAACGAAGAAAACGAGGATACATTTTTCGAAGAGTGTTCTTTAGCTTCGAAATTTCACGTACCGATTAATTTCTATTCGATATTGTAATATAAATATTATCTTATAAATATGACATTTATTTTAGGGTGAAATTATAGAAAGGTATGCTAAAAAAGACGTCAAAGTAATTGTTCTAGGAAACATAGCTGCAACTATTATTTCGCATTACGCTAAATCTATTCCTAGAAAAAATGTCACCGCTTTGTCAAACTTCAACATGAAAATTTGCGCTGCTCACGTTAGCTTTACTTTATTATTTTATAACTGTACTAATATAGTTATGATTCATTCTATTTTTTATTATCACACAATAAAAGTTTCATTTGTAGATAGCAGCACGAACTGGTTGTCGTGTCGATCAAATTAAAAATATTATCGTATGGGGTACCAATAATAAACTTACCTTTCCCGATTGCAGATACGTATGTTTTAATAAAGATGTGATTATTAATGATTGTTTACACATATGGTTAAAAATCGATTTACCACAGGTATGTTAAATTGTATATTAATTAATATAATTCACTTAATCGCGTGACGATAGATAATAGATGCGTTAGAAAATATTTTTCAACGTGTGATGAAACATTTCTTCTTCGTAAATTAGATACTGCAAAATACGTGGAATAGATTTTTGTATAACAGATCCCTTGCATATGCACTTGCAGAACATTGCAAAATATTGTGGCATGGAACGGAAAAAAATGATTGGACTTGTATGGCTGTATACTCTGACAATTCTTATGGTGTTAACGAAGGAATATTTTTTTCCTTTCCAGTATTTTGCAATAACAAAGAATACGAGATCGTTCAAGTATATCCAGACAATTTTTATTGAGTTTCAATTTTTCGTCTACTCTTTTTCTTTTCTTTTTTTTTTCCTTTCTTTCTCTTTTTTTCTTTTTCAAATAAATTTTTTTACATTAACTTATTTATAATATTTATAATATTTATTTATATACAAGGGTTTATTAGACGACAATTCGTACGTTCAACGACAAATAGAGAAATTAAGCGAGACCCTGACGTCGAAGGTTCGTGCTGCATTACAAATTTGCAATACGGAGTAAACCCATCGATTTACAAGAAGAGATATATTTTTAATTATTTATATTATAAGATCTCAAAAATATAAATATTGCAATAACTAAAAGTTCGTTTCGCGTTTCTCTCTCTCTATCTTTCTCTATCTCTCTCTTTCTCGTACAAGCAGCATCTGATTAACTATCCTATAGCATATATAGTATGTTTTACGATTTAACAATTAATTCAATTGAAATTTGAAAATACTTCTCTAGTTTCAAGATCGTTTTAAAATCGTTTTGTGCTGTAGTAATGTACAATACGCGACAAATATTATATAAATTAAGCGACATTATTGCGAATATGTTAACGAAACATTTTTGATCTCATGAAGTATATATTATATATTTTTTATTTGTTGGTCCTTTAGATTTGATAGTTCACTCTATTGCGTCTCTCTTATTTTATTTTTTATTTTGTTCTTATTATATTTGATTTTATTTTTAAAGATCCAGGTACATTATTTGAGTAGCTGAAATAGCACCGCAAGCTGCCAAAGTGCTTGCAACGCATACAACCGCTGTTGTTGTACCAGACACACTGACTATAGTTCCAAGACAACAAGAAAGAAAAAACTGTGCTAAGAAGACCATGGAAGAAACAATTGCTATGTCAGTACCAAGACCACGAACGGTACCACTTTGAATAGCCTCTCCTTCGAACGTAACTTCGAACTACGAATTCAATATTTGATTTGATTATCTATTTATTATTTTTTTATATAAAGATAAAAGCAAAATATAATATTTGTTTTACTCACCGTCGAGGAAGCATGATAATGTGCAACTAACAAATAAGGCATTGTAAATAATGTGGAATACATGACACCAGCTGTCCAAGAAAATATTATCACACCAGCAGGATGTTTTACTATAGCCATTAACATCATTCCTGCACTGTAAAACAATAGTCCACAAATGTATACTTTGCGAGCTCTGAAAAACAACAAATCAGTATTGTCAATTGTTCTCGAGGGATTTTTTTTTGTTTAAATGAAATTGTAAATTGTTTAACTAACTTGTAACGTTTTATTAATTTTTCAATGATCAACGAATAACACGAGCAAGATAAAGAATACATTGACATTCCCCAACATCCAAAACGAACACCACTTTCGTATAATTCTCGTTCTTTTGTGCCATCGGGAGCCTACAAATCAAAATCATTGATTTAAGTATAACAAATATTTCATAAGATATATATTATTATGATAAACAAATTCAATTTTAATGATAAACTTTTTCGTTGTTCTTTTTAAATATTATTCAATCAAAATTTTCTCATCCCGATTCGTAAGAAATCGAAATTAACGAATAAATTAAATGACAATGAAATTCTTAACCTGAGGATTACCACCGTAAACAGCTTCGCCAACGAAATCGGTGAAATATAAAGAGTAGCATACGTGTGCCATCCAACAGAAAAGATTGGTCAAACAAACCATTCGAAGACTATGAGGCATATAAACGATAGAAAGAAGATATTCTCTTAATGAAACTTTAGGATCAGATTGAACACCAGTCATTTCGTATGTCATCTGATTAGGGTCTTGAGTGTTGGTGGTGGTGGTGGTGGTGGTGGGTATATCGGGTATCATCGGTGCTTCACCAGGTCTTTTGATCGATTCTTGTACCGGGAGTGGTTTTAAAACGAATTCCTATAAAATAATATAATACTACGATCAAATTATTTTCCAAATAATTCAATAAATCACTCACATCGTTTTTGTTCACGTTAATGTCTTGTTCGATATCAACAGCTCCGTAAGAAGTACATTCTTCGTTAGTTATTTTATCATACTCGTTTCTCTTGGATTCTTCGATCTAAAAAGAAAAAAAGAAAAAGAAAACCAAATGTTAAGAGAGAAGACAAAAATATTAACAATAACCTTTTCTTCCTGAATTTGTTGATATTGATCCCTTTCGAGTACTTCCAATGGAATCTCTTTGAAACTCGTGATAGTACAAGCGACGCATATTATAAAAATAATAGTGATCAATGTGAAAGTAGCGTGAAGGTGTCCACCTAACATAACACCAATTGCAGTAGCATCCCAATTGATACCACCTAATCCGTATCCCATAAAACCACCAAGTCCTGCCATTATGGTGAACGTACTTAATCCTTTGGCATGGTCCTCTATTTTTCACATATACATATTTAAATAATTAACAATTTATCTTTAACGTGTAATAAATAATAATTATTAATCTATACCAATGTTAGAGATTATTTTACCAGGTATAGTAACGTCAAGAAGATAAGCTCTGGCTGGGCTTTGACAAGCATCAGCGTCAAAATCAAGTAAAACCGTGCCCAAAATCGTAAAAAATATGCCCCACGAATGGGAGGATGGTTTAAGCGTCGATGGATCATCATCATCTTTAGATAATTTTGCCGTAGTTCTATGACCTAATGGGATCGTTTGATTGTTCCATGATGGAATGTCACCGAACGCATATCCCATGTCCTCGCCGTTAGGCACCAAAATTAATCCTAACAGGTGAATCGAAATGAGAGAAAATCATTTTTTAAATTAATTCGATTATTTAACACTAAATTTACGGATGTTATGTTTATTACTTTTTTAATGATTTACAAAGATTGTTTGAATGAAGGGTTGAGTAGAAGGGGAGGAATTAATATTTACGTATATTTCATTAAGTAATTAAAAACCAACACATATATTTAAAAAAAATAATATTTAAGTTTTATATATATAGTAATCAAATTTTTAACGAGTCAAATTAGCTCAATCCGTAAATCTAGTGTGTTAAACATTTCGGAAGTTGAATCTTTTATCGATTGTTTATTTTTTTTATTTTTTTTTTTTGTGAATTTGATTAAGTTCAATTTTACATAATTAATTGATAATTCACCTATTAAAACTCCGATTGCTAACAAAAGTATGAATGGTCGTCTTCTGCCGTATTTTAATCTGCAACGATCGCTTACGCTACCCAAGATTGGGGTTACGAAGAAACCGACGAGAGGGCTCAAAGCCCAAACCAAGGTCATGTGTTGATGATCCACACCGATTTTCAATAAAGTTGGCGAAACGAATGCGGTCTCAGCTGCGTAAGAAAATTCTATTCCCATGACGGCCGCCGATACCCTTATCAATTCTCGTCGTGTTTTTTTTCTATGGATATTTTATTTTATTTTTTATTTTTTTTTTCCAATTAAAAAATATGACCGAAGGATACACGATATATTTGTTACATCATAAGTACCTGTAAATATGAGCATAATCGTCCAAAGTTCTTTCCAATTTGGGAGGACCACGAAGATGATTCAAAACACCTGGTAATCCTTGATCCAATGGTACACTGTTCTTCCATTCTTTAAAAATATCCCATCTCTCTTTGACTTTATCCCGAACATTGTGAATTCTACCGGCAAAGCCTTCGTATTCGTGCAATTTATCCACCATGGTGTTCACTGGTTACAAAACTATCACCCCCCTTTTGCTTCTTCTTCTTTTGTTTTTAATAATAATAATTTTCAATCGCGAGTTCGTGCTTTCATTATCGCAACAAGTATAATAAATAATAATAGTAATAAACAAAACAAAACAAAATACAACAGCAATAACAACAACTAATTTGTTTCGTTCAAATATTAAACATTGATTTGATTTGATTTGATTGATTTATTTATTATCAGGTTTATATTCGATTTTTCTATTTATCTAATTATCAGATAGGTTTGATCATTCACTTTTTTTTTTACATAGAAAACTTGCGTAACACCGTCGAGAAGCACCGCACGACTGACACCACCACCGTAAACTCGCAATCGTGAAAGCTCCAGCGAAAGCTCTCCTCTTATTCTCTGTCTCTCTCTTACCCTTACCCTTACCCTTACCCTTACCCTCATCCTCACCCCCCACCCCAACCCCCTTATCCTCTTTCTCTTCCTACCCCGATTTACCCAACATTCCCACCACCCTTCCATCTTTACGATACACAACTCACCTTGTTCGGACTTTGAAACGCAAGTTTAACTTTTGCTAATTGATATAAACAAGATTTATTTCGTTGATGGAATGTTGTTAAATTGTTGTTGTTGTTGTATTTTATTTTATTTTATTTTTATTTTTTGTTGAAAAATTAATCGATAATTTTTATCGAAATATCATTTATCAAAGATTTCAAATATTTGTTTTCTATTATAGAGTAAACTTTGTAGTATAATATATGAATCTATAATAATATGTATACATTTTAATGTATGTATGTATGTATGTATGTATTTATAATTTGTAAACTATGTGTATTTAGAAATAGTCTAGCTATGTCCTAGGAAGAAACTAGCATTATTAACGATCTTCGTTAAGAGACTTTATTATCGAACGTAAATATAATTTCCTCTCTTGCCGGAAATTATGTATCCGCATTTTCGTTTCGATTAATATTCTTTCATGTACCAGGTATTTTCATTTGTACGTACAAGTGTTCGTATAACGTGTGTCCGTATGAAAATAAGTAATCGTTTCATCGTTTGCTCGATGATAAAATACATTTTTCTTTCTTTTTTTTTTTCTCGTATTTTATTGAAATATTTATTACGAAATAAATGAATTCATTTTTTAAGCAATATAACAAAATTCATAAGAAAGAGAAAAAGAGTGGGAGAGAGAAAGTTGCTCGATGATAAATTGAATCGATTCAACTATAGCTGTCTGTCGAAAGAAGTCTTATGAAGTAGGTCTTGTTGCGTAGTTGGCCTTGGCAGAAAGCTCCATATTACAAGCCAGTTTGATATATTTTAAAGATAGCATCTTATTTTTTTCTTTCTATATATATATTTTAACTTTAATTAAAATTGAGAAAAGTATCCCCAATACTTTCTAAATATACATATATATATATATATATAATAATAATATAAGAGATTATATATAATATATAAAAAATAAAATTATAATAAAATAAAAATAAAAATAAAATATGTATACATATATTATGTATCATTTACTTCGTTAAAATTCGTATCTTCGAACATTGCGAAAATTTCTCTCTTTCGTTATATCTTCCTTTTTCTTTTTTCTCTTTCTTTCTTTCTTTCTTTCTTTCTTTTTTCTCTTTCTTCAACATGGGAAATTAAAATAAAATAATATACGATCGTATGGAATTCACTAGAGTAGATAAAACACTCAATGAGCAGAGTGGAGGGAGTAGGTTAATTGTTTTTATGTACCTATATTTACATTCAAACGTCAGTATAAAAATAACATTCGTTTAGGCAACACATTATAGTTTCGTGAAAAAAGAAAAAACCCAAAAACCCAATAAGAAAAAAAGAAATAATAATATTCGTCTTTTGAGGGATATTTTTATTCTGAGAAAATGACGTTTGATAAAACAAGTAAGTAAGATTGTTAAGTATATTTTTTGTTACCAGTTTATAGTAGCATCAACAGCGAGGTCATTAACGACGTATTACGATACATAATTATATTAGGTGTTATATATATTGATTGTTTTTACAAAATTAATAATATTTAATTGGTTTTTTATCCTGTCCAGAAAATAAAACTATTAAAATAGGTGTCTTAGGAAATTTGGACGACTTAGAAATTATTTTTGAACGTTATTTTGATCTTGTTGTACGTTTCGTCCCTTTCATTGGGATTTCATCAGCAACTAAAATTTTTATTATGTGACTTATTGATATATATTATATACAAAATTAATTAAATTACCTCGATCGTTATCGTTCACGAGTCTTTATACATTTTTTCTAAGACATACATTCTTATTAATAAACTACACTTGACATTTATAAAACGTTATTCTAAAAGAATTTCTAACTCGTCCAAATTTCCTAAGACACCTATTTTGATTAATAATATTTCTTGAGTGAAAAGAGCAATCTTCAAGTCTTCTGGAATTCTGTATCTTATTTTTTCATAAATATATTTGGGGCAATCTATTAGTATGTGCTTGACGCTAATTTCTTCATTGCGTATTTCACAATTTTGTTTTGAATTTCCACCAAATAGGTGTAATTGTGGGTGTAGTTAGTGTGTCTAATTTTAAGTCTGTTTATGATAGTATGTTCACTTTATCTAAAGTCGACAACTTATTATTATCATAAAAATTTTTCTCAAAAATACAAAGTTTTTCGGGAATCGTAGTGAATCTATTAAGTATATTGCCAAATATTTAATAACACATTCTAACGATTGTTTTAATCATTCTTATTCGAAACATATTTTATTAAATGTTCTTGAAATTATGTAACATCGGAAAAATCTAAGGTGAGAGGGAAAAAAAAGAAGAAATTTTTGATTAAAAACGGAGAGAGAGAGAAAGAGAGAGAGAGAACAAAAGAAGAAAAAAGAATTCATGTAAGCCCTTAAATCTTTATAAGGTATTATTACTTCAGTGTGTTCGTGCAAGAGAATTTCCACAGAGATAAGATACTTTACCTCATTATTACGGGATATACAATTTTTTACTTACTCGACTATACCTTAGATTTACTTTCATATATTTAATATGTCAAAATATTGAACATGTCAAAATGTTGAACATGTCAAAATGTTGAACATACAAAAATACAATTTGGCATTGTTTTCGAACGATTCGATATTGATTCGTAACGATTCGACGAAATATATAATTGTTGGTTGTAGGTGTGATAACGCACATGACGATATTAGCGCGGCCTTCTACCACTTCTATGGTTTTATTATTAGGCTACTTTATATTTTTGTTCCCACTTTTATATTGCTCGTAACCGAGACAACACGTTATGAGATATCGTTTACTTACTGTTAGTTTTTATATACCACTGTGTTTAACCAGCTAATAATAATAATAAAGATAGATTTGAATTATTTATTATAACGAGGGAATTAAAAATCGTGCATTATCCAGCATGTTGTATCTTACGAGAAAATTGGATGGATAAATATACGGATAGATAAATAAATAAAGTTTCAATAAAAGAAAGAAAAGAAAAAAAAAGGAAATAACCACGTTACTTTAAATCCGATTTGCAGTTGTTTATCGTAAAAAGTTTCCTCCGTTAGCGTCTCAATCTTCGAAGACAGTATTTTTTCTGATCAAGACACAAGCTACGAGATAAAATCTCGAACGATTGATTTTATTCAATGCATTATTCGTTCTGCTGTTAAATTATTTTCCTCTTGTTTTCTTTTTTTTTTTTTATTTTCATAAATCTTCGAATGTGTCTTTTTTTTAATAATATTTACAAATCAAAACTCGTCAAACAATTATCAGTAATTATTTACAAAATTTCATTTCAAACGATTCAATCTTTTTGACAAATTATTATATTTGAGATTTTTCGAGGCAACTGATTATGCGAATATTACTATTATACTATTAGGTTGTCCCATAAGTTTTTTGCTTTCTTTTTTTTTTTTATGCGAATTCAATAGATGATATTTATTGTTTAAGATTGATTTGATATGATGTGTTATTATACATAGTGGTGCGAAAATAACTTATGGGACAACCTAATACTATGATACTAGGAGAGTATGATATTTAAAAGGTGGCTCAATTTTTTCTTCACGAATCCTATAAAATTATATAATTCATTGACAATATAATAATTATCGATCGATTATTAATACTACTAATTAATAAACGGAAATGAAAGGGAGTATTGATGTTTATAGGGTGGCTCAATTTTTTCTTCACGAATCCTATAAAATTGTATAATTTATTGACAATATAATAATTATCGATCGATTATTAATACTACTAATTAACAAACGGAAATGAAAGGGAGTATTGATGTTTACTGGCTGGCTCAATTTTTTTCTTCGCGAATCTTATAAAATTATATAATTCATTGACAATATAATAATTATCGATCGATTATTGATACTACCAATCGATAAACGGAAATTGAAAAAATTCTTACCTTTGTGTATGTGCTTAAACCCTTGGGTACATTTGACGTCTGAGACACGTCATTCACTTTTTTCCCCTAGGAGCTGAAAATCAACTGCACAACCAAAGCAGGCATTACTTCCTTTCGTTTAGCTATTGCCGAAAAATTGCTGGAGCAATTGTCATTGCCAAATTATAGACGTCGTGGACGTCCGTTAAGTAGCGATACACCATTTCGTTCGGCAGCGAAAAATTGGGCACACTTTTCTGAGAACATTTCGTCAACTAAGTCCAAGCAACACCCTGGAAAAAGATGCCATGTTTGTTATAAGCATAATATTAGAAAAGAGACTACGTGACAGTGCGAAAAATGAAAAGTAGCACTGCATTTACCTACTCGCTTTGAAAAATATCACACTCTGCATAATTATTAGTAATTGGTTTTTTGTTATAGCTTGAATTTATTTCATTTAGTTTTATTTTGTTGTTATTAAATTTATTTTCATTTTTCAAATTCTAATTACTCGAAGACATCTTAATACAACATATTAGTAGTCAAAAATATTTCAGAAATAACTAAATTCTTACGTAAAATGTACTGCTTTCACATTCTACTTCGAGCAAGCAAAAATTATGTCCGTTCCACATGCAAATATTTTCTCAAATAAATCCGTACCCAAGGGGTTGAAAATTGTTAACGTTCACAGATAATCATCTTTCATTCGTTCGTTCTTTCGTTCATTCGTTCGTTTCAACAATGAGAATGAGAATCTTCCTTCGTAACTATATTTTACGATGGAAGGAATTCAATAGTTTTTCTGTCTTTCTTTGGTTTATCGTTTGCCAAGGTGCGAGAGAAAGTAAACACCTCCTTTACTGCGGGATTTAAACGACACGACGACATTCTTCGATCGATCCGATAGTAGGAGGATGTTCCTAGATGAGAAGGAGAACGTAAATTACTTTCCTTGTTTTCCTTGAAATCTTCTCTCTTCCTATCTCTCTCTCTCTCGCTTTCTCTCTATCTCTCTCTATCTCTCTCTATCCTATTTTGTCTTTTTATCTATCAACTTGTTTTTTTTTCCTCGTCAAGATTTTAAAAAAAGACTAGAAGGAACATCATCATCATCGTCGGTCTCTTCAGTTAGTATTCTTCGAAAAAGTAACGTGTTTCGACCATCTGGCAGGGTTTTTTTACAAACAAAATCAATTAGTTTTCATCTTATTATATTTTTATACTGCTAAAATACTTTTAATTGATTTCTTTTTTATTTTTCTTTCTTTTTTTTGATTGATATGATATTTTCAAAATCAACGTATATTAATTGCTTGTATAATTTGTGATCTTTATATAAGATGATTCTCACATCGGAGGAAAGTAAGTTATCATTGAAAGAATTTCTTCTCATTAATCGATTATTTTTTTTTTTTGAGTGAAAATTGAACGTCTCAAATTTTACATGGAATTTTGACAATCCTTTTGTTATCTCTTGGTGTGTTCGTTTTATTTTCTTTATTATAATGAACGTCTCAAATTTTACATAGAATTTTGACAATCCTTTTGTTATCTCTTGGCGTGTTTTCGTTTTATTTTCTTTATTATAATTATTATATTGTTATTCCCAATATATCTTCAAATTTTCTCTCTGATTTATTTTACACACAACCATAAGTATAAAATGATGATATTATATTTTATTTATATAATCGGGTTTTATACATTTTTTTTAGATTTTTTTTCTAATTTTTTCCGATCATATTGAATTAATTTTGATTTTACACATCGAGTTCCTTTTGTTATCTCTTGGTGTTCGTTTTATTTTCTTTATTATAATTATTATATTGTTATTCCCAATATATCTCCAAATTTTCCCCGTGATTTATTTTACACACAACCATAATTATAAAATGATGATATTATATTTTTTTTATATAATCGAGTTTTATACATTTTTTTTTAGATTTTTTTTCTAATTTTTTCCGATCATATTGAATTAATTTTGATTTTACACATCGAGTTCCCAGATATTACTTATTTCTATATTACAATATATTCTATATTATATTATTATATAATTCTATATTGCAATATATATTATAATCATTATTTTAACTACTGCACGAAATTTCGAATAATTCATTCACATTGTTTCACGATTTTACTCTTTAATAATTTCAATTAATAAATATAATCGTACATTTGAATTTTTTAATCATCAATGATTCTTCAACCCTTAATTTTGTTTTTTTTTTCTCCCTTACCAATAATTCCCACATTAATTTATTTCTAATAACATTAACATTGACGTATTAATTTTCCTTTTATTATAGAACGCGTGCATTGTTTTTTAATTGATAAAACATACATTGTTAATAATGCACGTATCTTGATTTTATGTCGTAACGTTAACGTGATATAACGATAGTGAATTATCCTTTATTTATTTCTTCAGCTGTTAATCAATCACCCCACGTCAGAGATTAAAAACCAATCGATTGGTTTCAACTAACACAAAGATAAAACTATTTATGTTTGCGAAGATGCAAACGCATTTATGCATCGATCGATTCGCATAAACGGAATTGTCTTGCATTCGCATAAACGTAATATCAACGTTGAACGTTTAAAACGACAGTTATCGAGCTTGAATTCATTTCAATGCGAGAACGAAGAGGAGGAGGAGGAGAAGGGGGAGGGGTTGTTTTATTTTTTTCTCCTTCTATTTATTTTTCTTTTTCCTTTTTTTTTTTTTTCTTTTCTTTTTCATAATGAAAAATCAATCACAAATTATTGACGTGTTTTTCGATACAAGCATCGATACAAATACCAGAGGACGATGCACTTTCTCGCATAATAACGCGGGATGCAGCAAAGAGTCGGCGTCGTTTCTATTTAATAGAAACTCGACACGAGTTGAGTACAAAAATAGCAAAACTGCAGCTATTGCAAAACGACGACACCCACCCCACCTCACCCCTCCTCATTTCGTTGCGTGCCAGTAGTAATCGTAGTTTGCTTCGAGTAGGAACAGTTTAAAATGTATATTTTAAAATAATAACAAAGTATATTTCATATTTCCTTTTTTTTTTCATTTTTTTTTTCCTTTACCAACATTAACAACATTAAACGCAAAATAATATTATTACGCGTACGATATAAATAAATCAATTAATTATAATAATAATAATAATAATAATTATCACGTGGAGTCTAATTACGTTAATTTTATTATCTCTCAATAAACAAACATTGATATATATTCGTAATGAATAATAAATATTTAATTAATTAATTTTATCTTTTCAGATAAAATTATACGCGTTATGTTAATTACATTTAAAACGTTTCACAATATTTTAATTATAATAACGTGTTGATATTTTTTATAACATATAATATAATATATTATGATAATACGAAATATGTTAAATGAAATATTTGTTCATTTGTTGTTATTCGCGAAACGATTATTAGGGGGGAGAATGATATTATTTATTATTAAAGAAAATTTATAAATGTGATAGAAGAGTGAAGGAAATAAGATGGCGGAAGGGGGAGGAGAGGCAGGGGGAAGAAATAAATGAGCTACGAGATCTGTGGTTGAATAAAATAAGTCAGTCAATTGCCTTCTCTCGATGATTGACTCCAATGTGATTTTGTTGAACTGAATTTATTTGTAGAACGTCCTGATAAACGTTGTCACGTGCCATTACTGTACGTAACATGATAGATTACGCAAAAGCACGACAGTGTCACGATCGGGTCCGACTTATAATAGATTCGAGTCAGTCTTATGATTTTGCGATGTTTCAACTAACGTAAGTCGTGTCAGTGATAGTATATATGAAATAAAAAAGAAAAAAGAAACTAGAAAAACAACAACAACGAGATATCGTTAAAGCAACTCGTATCTACATATTAATCAATTTTTATATATATATATATATTATATCCAAATAAATATTATGACGTATCTTATATTCGAAGAATATATATTTCCGTAATAATACGTCAAATTATTTTCTCTTGTATTAATTTTACAAGAGAAAAAAGAAAAAACAAAAAAAAAGTAAACTAAAAATCGTCTCGATCGGTTGTGAAAATAAAAAAAAAGGGAGAAAAATAATGTCGTTAAAAAATGAGGAAGTGGATATTAAAAATACCTTGTTACATTCTCCTTCTAAAATTAAATTTCAAATAGGTAAGAAATTGTTGTGTAAACGGGTCTGAGAAGGGGGTTGGTTTTAGGGGTGGTTTAAGAAATAGAAAAACTTTCCACGTTCTGGATAAAAAAAATTATTCGTCGAATAATAATATTTTATTATTGAATGTGTTGATTATCATTTTCATTTTATTCGCAGAAATCCAGCAGATTGATGAAATGATAGTGCAGAATGCTCTCGACGAGACAGGTATTATAAATTATTATATAATATATTTTATTTTTTCGATCATATTCGTTAATATTATAATTTATACGTGTTTTGTGTTTAATTATTTCTTTTCTTTTCTTTTATTTTTTTTTTTTTTGCCTTTCTAATGATAATGATATCTTATCAGATAAACTGTGAGTGCAGGAACAAAGTTTATTGAATACATGTATATCGAAATTTAATCGAAAATCATACAATTGTATTAAATTAAAAATGATTATGTGTATATATATATATATTTTATTTCTGCATTGATTTGAATGAATTCATCGAATATCGAATGACGTTTTTTTCTAAAACGAAATACAGAATGATAACCGGCTAATGGAAAATTGCAATTGTGTTTTCATTACAATTGCCATTATTTTTTTTTTCGTTTTTTAACAATAATCGAGTCACTTGAAACAAACAAAAAATCATACAAACGATAATAAATAACAAACCGTTACAATATAAATCTAGTCAAACAAGTTTTATCTAATCGAAATTTTTCGTTTAATTAATTAACAAGTTCATTAAAATACTGCAAGAAATAAACATGATAACGTTGATCATTATTTCCTATGATAAATGAAATAGTTTCGTTAGAAGATCATTTGACGAAATTTCAAAAATTAACTGACACAAAGTAACAAGGACAAAAATTAAAATGAATAAGAATAAAACAGCTGATCAATTAATTAAACTGAGTTAAAAATAATATTTCCTACATATATATATATTATCATTTTATCATTTAAGGATTTGGAAAATTCAATTTCAAGGTCTTAGCCATAACTGCTCTTATCTGTATGAATTCTGCATTCGGTATGCTGAGCAATGGATTTATTTTACCAGCAGCAGCATGCGATTTTAAGATGACGACGGAAGACAAAGGTCACTTGACCGTATCTACGATGCTAGGTAAAACATAAAACGTATGCAATTGAGCTGTTTACGTAATAATTGCATTATAATGTTTGTTTTGTTTGATAAGATACAAATGAATAAATTATCATTATGCATAGGTATGTTATCTGGTTCATATTTTTGGGGCTGTTTTGCTGATATGAAAGGACGAAGAACATCTCTATTGGGATCCCTCTTTCTACACAGTGGTTCAGAATTTTTAGCATCTCTGGTACCATTTTATTGGGGCTTCGTGTTTTTTAAATTTACCAGCGGTTTGGCGTTAGTATGATCAAAAAAACAAAAAAAAACAAAGAAAATAAGAAACCATATCGTCGACGAAATTCATCAATGCGGTTTCTACGGCATATATTGTGATTTTTTTTTTGCCACATACATACAGAATCAACATTAATGAATTTTCAGTATATGTGGACAATTAACGGTGCTCTATACTTATCTCGCCGAATTTCAACCGATTGTTAAACGAAATACGTTTCTCTCCTGGATGGAAACGTCATGGGTTATGGGAATGGTAATTGTAGCGTGTAAGTACGACCATAATATTCTTGCACTGTTTTTATAATGGTTTTATTTCTTTTTATTTTTCTTTTGGTTGTTTGTTTTTCTTTTTTTTCAGGCGTAGCATGGGTCACGATACCTTCTAAAATTGGTATTAAATTAGACGTGTTTACATTTAACTCGTGGAACTTGTTCATCATGATTTGTTCTTTGCCACCATTTTTCATCGGTATATGGTTAATATTTTTACCGGAAACACCGAAATATCTTGCCGAGATCGGACAGACTGTTAACATGTTGAACGTTTTGGCTAAAATGTATTCGGAAAATACGGGGAAACCGTCGGAAGAATATTTGGTCAGTTGAATTTTCGTTCAAATTTAAATACGAAATTTAATTAATCCTATGCTATCGAGTATAATTCAAAAACAAGGACACGTTGTTGTTGTTGTTGATTTTTTTTCAATGTGGTGGTATTTTATAAAACAATATTAATTGTTAAAATTTAATGACGACGTGCGTCTCGTCAAGTTTTATTCGTTTAGAAACAAACTTTGCAATACTTTTTGAACTTCTTTTAACATAACACGTGAACTTTTCGTTCTATTACAACCCACCACCACGTGCTCGATTGAAAACTTTTTAAATTTTTACTAGATAATATATTAACGATACATTTTTTATTATATATAAATATTACTTTCATTTGTTTCGTTTAAGTATGAAAAAAATGTTGAATCAAGCGGGTGGTAGTGGTGATGATCGAATGCAAAGGATTAATAAATGTTTTCTATTTTTGTTGTGATTATTGTTGCTTTCGTTGATTTCTAATTTAAAAAAAAAAAGAAACAAAACAAAACAAAACATTCTTATTATTTAAATAGACGAATTTAAAGAACAGTAACAACCAGGTGTTATCAGAATTAGTATTACGTTTAGGAGAAAGAATAAACGAGAAGGAAGATAAAATTCCATCTAAAACATTGAGGATAATACTAAAGAATACATTTATGCAAACATTGATGCTAGTAAGAAAGCCATACTTGCATAGAACATTTATAGTGTGTTCTGCAACATATTTAATAATGAGTTCGTATTACATGTTACTTTTGTGGTTGCCCGATCTTTTTCAAAGATACGCAGAATTTCATAAACATTATCCTAATCAATCTGCCACGGTGTGCACCGTTGTCGCATTTGAAAAAAGTAATCAAACGGTGAGTTTAAAAAGAAGATAAGGAAAACGAACAAAATTAAATATGTTTCCTTCTTATTTGCCTTTTTTCTTTTTTTCTCTCTTTTGTTTTGTTTTATTTTTTTAGGCATCAAACATGGATCCGAATGCTTGCGATATACCAATACAAAACAGTGTATTCTTATATGCATTTATTTTAGCATTAGCCGGTGTTCCTGTTGGTCTTACGTTACCATTATTAATAAATCGTTTAGGATATAAATTCTTTTTAAGTAAGATATTATATTTTTCTTCTTTCAATTCAAACAAAGAACAAAAATAATTCATTAAAAATCAATATTTCTTGACTTTTTTTAACATTAGAATATAATATATTAACATTAAACGTATCATGACCGGTTGAAAAACTTTTTACAACAATTTTTTTTTATAAATTACACTTCTATTTGGAGTGAGTCAAAAGTTTAGAATTGCATATTTGTTATTATTCATTATGACTTTGTAAAAATGAGTCATATTGTGATACATGAAACAACAGTACGTTTAGTGTTAATTCATTATAATTTATTACGTTAATGTGTATAGTTATCTTTATTGTTTTTATTGTTTTAGTTACCAGTACAGTAATAGCAAGTCTTTCATCGTTCTGCATTTTCCTTGTTAATACATCTATCGAAAATTTGATTATATCCTGTATATTCGAATCTTTTACATCGATTTGCGTTAGCGTTGTATCCTGTATGTTGATCGACTTCTATCCAACTCACTTAAGGTATTACAGTTGAGAAATATTATTTCACGAATATTACAAAATATATCATAAAACAGGATTCATTATTCATATACTTTATTTTTTTCTTAATTATTTACAAGAATAAATCTGACGTAATTCGTTGTGCATATCGTATGGCATGTTTGATGCATGAAATTTTTGTTTTCACAATTTCATATATATATATGTAGTGTCTACCAATCATTGATTTATATCACGAGATCTTTATCAACAGATATAAATATTATATCTATATATATATATATAAAATACAATTACGGGTCATAAATTTGTTCTTTTCTTTCTAACTCTCGAGACTCGTACGTTTATTTATAGAATTATTATAGAATATTATTATCTTGCTTTAAACCTAATCGATCATGCTTGTCGAAAGAAAAATCAAATTCGATTGTTAAATGAAATTTCACGATTAACGAACACGCATATACACTTCCATTGTAAACTTATGGATGTTTTTGTTAATCGATCGATAAGTATCGATCACACAGATCGTTCGATACGATAGATAATAAATGGATGAGAAAGAGAGATAGATAGATAGATAGAGAGAATACAAAATTACGAGAGATGATAATAATAATAATAATAATTATAATAATAATCGTGAAATTGTGTTGTCTTATTTTATTTTTTTTGTTTTGTTTTTCTTGTTTTGTTTTCAGATCAATCGCAGCTGGTCTTGCTTCATTTTTTAGTCGATTAGGTGCAATGATCGGGACCTTGATGACTGGTTTGTTGATAGATAATCATTGTACGATTCTTATCGTATTGGTAGGAATTCAACTTCTCAGTGAGTATGAATATTATTTAATTATATAATATAATATAATATATATATATATATTATATTATATAAATTATATATAATTTAATTTAAATAATATAATAATATTTAATTTGTATTTATTCGAAATTTTGCTAATAATTATTTAATCGGAATTTTCTACTTTTTCTATTTTTCTTTTTTAGTATGCGGTATACTTAGCATCCTCACACCGAAAAATAATAAATAAGGAATAAAAATCAAAATGATAAATCGAATTCTGAAGATATAATATTATATTCGCAATACGAATATATATTTTTCTACTCGAGATCATTGAGAAATATTCTCAAAGAGTTAAATAAAATGGAAAAAAAATAAAAAAAAGAAAAAAAAGCAAAGCAAAGCAAAGCAAAGAATAAAGTTTTAATATCTATTCTTTCTTTCTTTCTTTGTGTGTCGTATTTTCTTAAAAACTCGATTAAAAACATTATTTGTCATGGAAGATTTTGTTCTATTTCCCATCGTAGATATAGTAAGAATGTTTGCTTGATTTAATAAGGTCAAAAACGTAGTAGTACATCAACGTTACAAGTAAGGTATGTAAGTAAACATGTATTATTACGCGTTCTTATATTGCGTCTTATAAAAATCAACGTAATCATTTTTAGTTTACTTCTCGACGACGTATAAATTTTCAAAAGTATAACGCGACACATATATTATCTCGCTCAGTAGTATATTTTTGTCGTCGTACCTTATAGTCTTTTAAAAAAAGGTAGGCTCGTTTAAAAACCAATCTTCCGATAAGAATAACATTATCGCGTTTTATTCGTTAACGTGAAATAATAAATGGGAACATTTATTATTTATTGCTATACGCAATTATTAAAATAAAATTACGAAACTGTGTTATCGTAACAACAACAATATTATTCCATCTTGAAATAATCACTACTACTGCACAAAAAATATAAAAAGTAAAAGAAACACAACACGCAATTAGTAAATTTTGTATTATTTTGTGTTATTTTCAAGAGAGAATTTAAAGCGTGATAATGAATTTCATTATGGGGAACGTTTATTTGTAAAAAATAAATCTGCAATTATGCATAATAGTACGGCGATATTATTTCATTTTTATTTAAACGTAATGTGTTAAACTATTGAAAATAAATATAAAATGTTATATATTATTTATTATTATTATATATTTGTAATATAATTATTTTCAATCGTTCGTGCAAACGAAGCAAGAAATACTCCCACCACTATAAACGTTCAATCTATTAAATTTATTATATAATATAATTTTATATTATTCACCATACTGTTTTAAATAATTGTTAAATACAAAAAGGAAATTATTGTATAACTTTGAAATCATGAAATTAGAAACCGATGTTAATAGAATTTGAACGAAGTTACGTGAAAAAAAAAGAAAATACATTTTACAATATTACAAAACTAACGAAATTATTTAGCATCGTTTAACAAACTTTTAAAACAATGTTCCTTATTGTTTCGTAACCGTCATAATTTTCAACATTTCCCTGCGAATTACACATTCTAATTTAATTAACATAACTTCATAGACTCTGCCATTAGATTTGACAAATACCAGTAATACGAAAGTACATTTCGAATAATTCATATTATCCAATCGAATAAGAGTTATATATATTTATATATGATACTGTATAAAAAAAAAAAGAAACAAAAACAAAACTAAAACTAAATAAAATAAAATAAGTAACTGATATATTAAATAATAAAATACGAAGACCGTTAAAACTCGTTTCCAAAGATGGCTGACTTGCAACTTTTAAAGATGGCTGAACAGAAAAAGGAAACAAAAGTAAAGGAAAGATTAAAGAAAAAATAACAGAAGAATAACTTTTGGCTTAAGTCGTCCCTAATATTCTTGGCAAGCGTATTTGTCCTTGATGTTGATCAACAAGCTTCCCCTTCGCAAAATCTTCTACTAAGCCAATGTGTATGTAAAAAATAAACATCCGGAAATGACCGGTTAAGACCGCATTGGCACGCAATCCTACAATGTGGGACTACACACTTATTCTCACTTAACCTATACACATATATCGATATAAACTAGCATACATAACTTTCCGAAAGTAGTTACAAGGTAGGAATAGGTAAGAAGTAGCGTCAGTGCCATCCGATTGGCGTCCAGACACGGGACCATAATACATTTGTTCTAATCTTTGCGAACAACAAAAAAAACATACTATCACGATATAGTACCACCAAAGTTCGAAGATCTTTCTATCATTCTCACTCTCTTTCTCTCTCTCTTTCTCTCATACCATCAGATAGACAATTTTTGACTCAGTTATAATTATTTATTTTATAAATGTGAATTGAAACGCACCACGAGTAAACGGTTTCAGGGTTACCCGTTAGATCGAATTAAACGTTTAGTGTCAGAAGTTTGCCGTCGTCGTTGTCGTCGTCGTCGTGTTGTTGTTGTTGTTGTTGTTATTGTTATTGTTGTTGGTTGTCTCGTGTCGAGTTGGCCATCGAGTTTTGGCATCGAAAATACAGTATCCAACCTGCCATTTCATTTAACGTTTTCGTACAAACGATAAATGTACACATATCATTTAGGTATATATATTATATATTATTTCTCGTCGATATTATTACATTTAACATTAAATGTTCGCCATTTTGTTAAAACAAACCACCATCACCATTACCACCACCCTCTTCCCGTTGTTGTCGATGTGACGGTGATTAATTCGCGATTTTTTATTTTATTTTATTTTTATTTTACATTACTTTATTCTTTATTTCTATATTACTTCATTCATAATATTTATATATGATCGATTTTGTTTAATTAAAGAGGATTCGATAATTTCGATCCTTTTTGTTTTGTTTTGTTTTCTTTCTTTTTTCTTTTTCCTCAAACGAGATTCATTTTTCTCACGGCCGACGATTATTAATTATCGGTACACCCGTTTTTCTTTCTTACTTTTTCTTTTTCTTTTTCTTTTTCTTTTTCTTTTTTTTCTCTTTACCATTACGTAGGAAAAAATCTCTAGGGAAATTATAACGAAGATGGTAGTCGGATCTCTTTTAGCGAATATTGTCGCTCGAGTAATTGGACGACTACTTTTATTATTTCGAGACATTATATTCTCTCTTGGCATAATGCCAACAGTTTTGGATTATTACTTACGGATTTATCGGCTGAGAAATGTCATCTGTGTCGAGTAACAACAACTACTTTGCAAATGTTGTTCGTTGACCGTATTCTTGACACAATCGATCATTTTTATTTTTATTTTATTTCATTTTCAACCCCAACGGAATAATTGAAACCAATTGTCTGTCAGTAGGTTTCCGATAATTATAAAAATATTATTAGAAAAAGAAAAAACAAGATATAATCGTATGAGTGGTGGGGGGGGGAGGTTAAGGAACGCAAATGTTTATAAAATGGTTCGTGATCGAATGATTGAACGAACGCAAAATGGCGATTATGTTTGAACCGAATGTTTGGCAGTGATCCTCTTTCATTTTTTTCTTTTTTTTTTTTTCTTTTTTTGTTATAAATCGTGTGCCAAGAAAATCCGATGTCAGGATAGGAAACAAATTTGACGATAGATTTGAATTTATTATTATCGTAGAATCATTTCGAATCGTATAAATAAATAATGACTTTCCTCAGGAAAAATCGAAATATTAAAAAATATTTGATTGTTTTCAAGATAGTTAATACATTTGAAATTATTTCGAAGACGCATTGTATTATATCGGTTATACAATCATTTGAAATTTGTTTAATTATCTATTTACTACGATGCGTACTATGCCACAATAACAATTCTTATATTCAATTGTTTTCAATTTTTATTAGATAAAAAGTTAATACTCCTTGTTGACTTTCTAATCCATTTGAGGATAATGAAGCTATATAACATTTTATTTCCTGGATTAGTTTGGCTTTTTCATTCATCGTCAGTCATTTAATAAGATTAGGTAATCACGAATTTTTATTCATTTGTTAATATATATTAATATTTATTTTTTATATAATTTAATGACTTGTGAAATAGATCGATAATAAATTTTCTACGAAGCAAAGTGAAAAATAAATTGATTCTCAAATAAGATGCCGGTAATGAATTTATTCTAATTTTTACACATTCGAATTGTTTATTTCGGACTCATGTCAATTGTTTATTCGGATTAATTTTTGGTATTGTCCACTTTGCCAATTAAACAAACTTTTTTTTCACGTATATAAATATATATCCAGTTAAAATTATAATTTGTATTATAATCAACACACATTACTGTAATATATATATAATATATTTTATGATTAATAAATATAATTATTATATAAGAGTTCTGGTATGAAAATAATTTGACACATTTTCATTTGGTCGAAACAAATGTTGTTTTGTAATATTAATTTCGATACGTATTTTATTGAGAAAAATGTTCACTTCACAATTTATGCAAAAAAAATAAGAAAGAATCAAATTATATATTAATATATATTTTTTGTTTTTAATATCGAATAATTAATTATACAGAAAGAAATTAACGTAGACAAAATTCAAGAACCGAATCAACTGGAGGCCCCTGTGGTCGTTTTTCGTTTTAATATTTCGCGACGTTTGTTAATTTCGAAAAAGATAATATCGATAGAAAAACGTAGAAAAAGAAATATTTTATTCGTTGACTAATTCATTTGTTTGGAATCACGATAATAAAGATAGGATTTTGTCTAAAACTGTATCATGTTACAGTTTAGTGTTATTTTCCTATTGATTCAAAACAAACTTATATTTATATTGTATATCAGATAAATATATAACGCTTATAACACATTTTTATTCTAGATAGATCTAAAATATCTAAAAACACTTAGGTGGTTAAACATTTTGAGTAACATAGTACGATCGTTATAAATGATAAATATGTTTGCGTTTAAATAGGATGATTCAGTCAGCAAATATGATCTTAAGTGACGATTAATTTAAAACAGTCTAGATCGAAGATATGGTCGGAAACCTTTTAGATTGGTTTCTACTTTTCTTTCCTTCTTTTTTTTTTTTTTTTTTTTTAACAACACACTCGATCAAATATATCGCAAGGTTACGCGAAATCAAATCAATTTTAAATTTAATTATATTTACAAATTATTTCTACGGGATTGTGTAACACCTTAGATTGTATTATGCTTCTTCGAAATATTTCTTATTAAATTCATTTTTTTTTTATTTGTTATATACTTTACGAAACTCGAATGATCAATTCAAATACGTTTAATGTTTATTGAATTTGGATGTAGTAAAAAAAAAATAAAAAAAACATAATTTATTCTTCCTAAATATTATTATAAATTAATAATAATAATAATATAAATAATAATTAATAATAAAATATTATTATTATTAATATTATTAATTATAATTCGGTTGTTTTATAAAAAAAAAAATAAAAATTAATAAAGAATAAGAGAAAAACAATATAAAATATTATAAATTAATTCTTAACGAGTTAAATATATCAAATTTCTTTTCGAGAAAACTTACGATTGATGACAATACAGGAATGTTGGTTAAACTAAATTAATCCTTTTTCGAAATCAAATCTCATTCGTAGAAACATTGATATACATATATATATTTTGTTTTTTCTTTTCTCTTCTCGTAAATCTATTTACAATGATCGTCACGAGCAAATATGAGAAAAGAAACAACGTCACCTTCGCCTCCTTTTTACTCGAATAAGATGATGATGATGAAGAAGAAGAAGAAGAAGAAGAAGAAGAAGATCCCGTTCCGTTATCAAAATGACTTAATAGTACAAGATGATATTTATTTTCTGACGTATATCAAAAAGAAGTCATAAAAAAAAAAAGAAAAGAAAAAAAATAAAAAAGGTGACATACCAACGATGACGTATCCTTGCTTTTCGATAGAACAAGAAGAAACGCGGTTGTGTTGTTATCTTTCGTCAATTAAAGATATTCAAACAAATGGATTATGTTGTCTGTATGACTTTCGTATTCTTATGACTGAAAAAAAATAACTTCAAAAAGTGCAGAAAATTATTTTCGTTTTTTTCTGTTTTTTTTTTTTTTTTTTTTTTTTTCTTCAACTGCTGGATCGTAAGCGAAAAAGATCTTTCTCGAAATCTTAATAATTAAAAAAAAAAGAAAACAAAAAAAAAGGGAATTTGAATAATATCAGGTAATCTTATAAGCACCTCGTGCATTATTACGTGATTCATCATACGTACGTGAAAGAAATAACCATTGTCTTCTTAGAAAATTATAATTTCTTCTGAGACAAACAAAAAAAAAAGAAAAAGGAAAAAAAAATATATATATATAATACAACAAAAATTAAAAAACTGTAATATCAATTCTTTTTCTTTTTTTATCCCATTGGAATAATCCGAGAAAAATTGATAAAAAAAAAATCAAATTTACATATTAAAAATAAACGTACTTAACGTTGGATGTTTTTGTTGTAAAATCATTTACGATCACGTGATCGAGAATCAATTAAACGATGAAAATTCTCGGTTAAGGTTTTCCTTCAAAAATCTGGATCATTCTCTCGCGCACACGCACACGCACACGCACACGCATACACGCGTGTTCGTTTTATCCGTCAAAAATTATTGGACGTATTAAAGTGTCAGGTTTTCCCTTCTTTTTTTTTTCTTCTCGTGGCAATGACGATCAAAAAGAAAAAGAAAAAGAAAAGAACAGAAAGAGAGAGAGAGAGAGAGAGAGAAACTGAGAGAGTGAGTGAGTGAGAAAGAAAGCAAAGAAGATGGATTGTTTTTAGGGAAGGGGTAACAATATCTTATCTCATCCAGGAGAATAGTGGCTACCGGATTGGTTTAGAGAGATACGTAACCGAAAAAATCGAAAGAAGAAAAAAAAACAAAAATCAAAAAACAAAAAGTAACAGGTAAATCAGATTTTTGTCCAGTAGTAATTCATTCGTCGATTAGACCAAGTTGCAAGATCGGATCCCTTTGACATTATATTTTTTTATTCTCGAAAATAATTTATTTTTATTAACGAGTATAGTAATTGGTAGTTGATGAAAAGTTGGAAAGAAAAAAAAAATCAAACTATTCAACAAGATGGGATTTTAATTTTTTTTTTCCTCTTCTTTTTTGCTTCTTAGGAAATTGAAATCGAAGAAGAAAATATAATAATAATATCACCTGGTTGGGTTATAAATAAAAAAAAAAAAAGAAATAAAACAAGTGTATAGCAATAAGTGACGTGAAGAAACATCGGGAGAATAATAGTCTCTCTCTCTCTATCTCTCTCTCTATCTCTCTCTCTATTTCGGCTCGAGGGAACAATCGTCAAATTCGCATAAGCGATAAAGACGACGATCAGATACCACCGAGTGTTCACCAATGAGCGTAGCGTGCAGCCTTTACGGCAGAGGACAAAACCGTGGTACACGTACCGGAAAGCGTCAGTGCATCATCGTAGTTACCTGTAGGACACCCTCGACAAAAGAATCCTTCGTTGTAGCATTCACAACCACCACCACAACCACTACCACCACCACCACCACCACCGCACCACCGAAACTGACGAGGATACTTTTTTCATCCTATTTGAATTTTCTTCCCATTACCACGAACGATCATGGGTACGTTTTCTATATAGGGGTTTAAAATTTAACCCTTAACTTTATATCGTTTACTATTAGTGTATTATATTTTTATTAATATACGTATTTTGTTGGTGTAGAATGAAATTTTTAAAAATATTTTCTTTTATTTCGTTAAGAATTGTATTATTTTATCTGATTTTGTTTTATTTTTCTTTTTTTGTTTTTTACAAACTACAGATGAATACGTTTCGTATGAGATAAATTTAAACCTTAACTTTATATCGATACTATTAGTATATTATATTTTTATTAATATACGTATTTTGTTAATTTAGAAAGAAATTTTAATCAATTGGATTTAGAGTCGAGAAAATATTTTTTTTTATTTCGTTAATAATTTGTATTATTTTATCTTATTTTGTTTTATTATTTTTTTTAAATTACATAACACGCTTATGGTAGATTTAATTGCAAAGAAATATATCGAGTAAACTATTTGGACAATATATGTATTATAAATGTACCAATATTTTTTCTTATTATTGCAAAAAAGAAAAAATTCGATATTTTATGAGACAACATTTCAATTTATCTTATTCGTATGTGTTTTTTTTTTTTCTATTATTTTTTTATAGGGCTCGATTTCTTGGAAGACGGAGGTGTCGACTTCGAGCATGCAATCACCGTAACAGGTAACAATTCGTTGTTAATTATTTAAAAAAAAACAAAACGTGTACTCTCTTATCAAATCATCCCGCCAATGTTACAATAATTCTTCAATTATTTTTAATTCAAAGAATATATTCGAAAAACATAACTTACAATAAATTATTTCACAATAATAATTATAATCATGTCAAACGTGTGTGTGTGTGTGTAACAATATTATAAAGTATATCAATCATAATTATCTCAAATGGTAAGATTTAATGTTTAAAAAAAACAAACTTGTTCTCGCTTATTAGATAGATTTATAACATCGTGTTGAATTACGAACGAATATCAAACACAATTATTATTAACGTTATATACTAATCTATAATGTGTTGCATAAAAACACGCAATTATGGTTGCGTTACAAACTAACGAACGAATATATCACAAGCAATTATTCTTATTAATATTTATTGCAAAATAAAATTATACTAATCTGTAATGTGTTGCATAAAAAAAAACACACACACACATAATATTGTATATGCATAAGGAAACTTATCGTTTTTTATTTAATTACGTTTAAATCATTCAAAATAGGATTTGGAAAGTTTCATTACATGCTGTTGGCAATATGCGGGCTAATTTACATGGATACTGCCATAGGCGTTACAATTCTTTCTTTCGTTTTACCTGCCGCACAATGCGACCTGGAAATGGATTCCACTGCAAAAGGATGGTTAACTGCATCACCGATGTTGGGTAAAATTATATAATTAAAAAAATAAATATATTGATAGAAGAATATCAATCAAAATAGATTATTTTATTGAACACATTTTTCTTTATTCGTTCATTCATTCATTCACTCATTCATTCCATGTAGGTATGGTAGTTGGGTCATATATATGGGGATGCCTGGCTGATACCAAAGGTAGAAAAGTAGTATTGATAGCAACCTTGTTAATGGACGGAATAGTTGGGGTCATTTCGTCATTCGTCCAATACTTTTGGGTATTTCTAATCTTCAGGTTTTTCAATGGATTCGCGTAAGTACAAATATTTTTCCTGTTCTATGTTAATAATTTAATGATTGCACGTTAACGCAGTCAAATATATGTTTTTATGGGGTCGGCGTAGTATTTTTTGAAGAATTAATTTAACAAAATAATTCAACACTGTGCGAACAAAAAGAAAATATTTAATATAATAATATAATATTACATATTTAATACAACAAATTTAATATTTTTCTTTTGTATGATGATAATAATAATTATTTACGCACACACATTAAAACACATATTAAATTATTAAAGTATTCTTCAACGTATATTATATTTATTTCGTATTGATTGAAAAACACAGGGTAACAGGAGCTATGGGAATTTGTTTCCCATATTTAGGTGAATTTCAACCTACGAAATATCGCGAAAGGTGTCTATGTTTGATGGAAATGTTTTGGACGGTCGGTGTAATATTATTGCCACGTAAGTTCAAACGATTTCTCATACCGTTTGATATAATTTTGTATTACAACAGAGAAGGAATATGTGTACAAAATAAAAAAAAAAATATATTGTTTATAGTTATCGCATGGTTAATCGTACCGTTAGATCTGAGGTACGAATCCGAAGTGTTTCACTTCAAATCATGGAATCTCTTCGTTGCCCTATGTGCCCTACCATCAATCGTCCTGGGATTATGGCTTTTTGCTTTCCCAGAAAGCCCGAAATTTTTACTCGAGTGCGGTGAACCCGAGGCTGCCTTGGAAGTATTCAAATGGATTTATGCGCAAAATACTGGTCAAGATCCAGAAACTTATCCGGTAATTGGATTATTATACTTCATCGACGCTTATTATTTTACAGTTATTTTCCTAATCACGTTCTCTTATCTTCTTTCGTTGGTTATTATCGTTACAGGTAAAGTGTTTGCAAGAGAAATCTAATTCCAAGGACAAGAGTACAAGATCATTGAAACTTCACAAGAAAAAAGATTTGAAAGTACTTTTTTCGGAAGTTTGGGAATTAACAATGTCACTTTACAAACCACCTTATCTTCGTAATACTTTGCTTGCCTGTGCCATACAATTCGGTCTTACCAGTAGTTATTATACTCTTATGGTCTGGTTTCCAGAATTATTTACTAGGTTAATATACACTTAATATAAATCATTCATTTATCGCGTTAAGAATTTTCATTGAATTTTGTTGTTTAATGGATTTATCATTATTTAGATTCGAAGAATTCGAACACGATAATCCTGGTCAGACTACATCTGTTTGCATAGTATCATCATTGTCGGATAATTCAACCAATTCGGATCCTTATGGATGCGATACGGTCATTGGTTTGAATGTTTATTTGCATACAGTTTATCTCGGACTCGCTTGCATACCTGGTTCCATCATATTACCAATTTTCGTACACAAATTGGGAGCGAAATTTTTCTTAAGTAAGTACTTCGAAGATAAAATGAATAATAATCCCACTCCCCCCCCCCCCCTACTTAATCTAGGAAATATCATTTGTCTCATATTTTATACAGTTACGATTATTTATTATAGATATTAACTTATAAAATGTTTATATATAATTTGTTGTCGAGTTTCTTAATTTATATATTAAAAATGGAAAATATATTCTTTCTCTTTCTATTTTTATCATTAAATAATGTTGTTTGTAAAAAGTTGATGAAAAAAATCGGATAAAAATTGTAATTCATTTGAATTGAAAGATTAATAAAGTTCCGTCATTTACGTTAGAGAAGAAACAAAAAGTGATAGGATTAATAACAATAAACAAATTGATATTTATTGCAGTCTTATCGTTGCTCGTCTCCGGTGCAGTAACCGTTGGTTTTTATTTCGTCATAAACTCAACGCAAAATCTAATATTATCGTGCATATTTGAAGCTTTGACGTCATTAGGCATCTCTTTGGTTTACTGCATAATCGTTGACATGTTCCCGACGAATCTCAGGTAAGCAAACGTCACTAAACACGACGCCATTATAATTTATTTATCTGAATATATATATATATATATATATGTATATACATAAAGCCCGTTATGATTTATAACCATTTTACAATTAGTGGGACGAAAAGCGTATTATAAAAAGTATATTTTTTTTCCTTATTTTTCTTTTATTCAGTTAGATCTGATAATATTTTACTACGCCAAATTTGCATCTCGTGTTTATACACGATTTTATTATTTAAATTTCTCTTCCTATCTAACGCAAACGATGAAAATATGAAATATCAAACGAATGTAATATCTTATGTTATTTATTATTCAAGTATGTGATTTCTGAAATTATACGGTGTTAGGTAAACGTATATCATCGATTATTTCTTAAACGTGTAAATGATATTCGAATAAATTTCATTTGATATTATAATATTGTGTTGAATAATAAAATATAATCAAATTTTGATTATTATTTAACACACGATAATATACATAAATAATATGTTTTGTAAAATCCATTTTTTTGTTATCGAAATGGATATATAATTATTTTGTTGTTTATTTTTGTCTTCTTTTTCTGTATTAGGGTAATGGCAGCAGCGTTATCTCTAACAATGGGTCGATTAGGTGCCTTAGTTGGAAACTTAATATTCGGTTATTTAATTGATTTAGCTTGCATCGTACCTATAGTGATATTCGCCGCATTCTTGTTTCGTAAGTTTTTTTTTAAATATATTATATATTATTATTATTATTATTATTATTTAACATTTTAAGATAGATATCGTGCATGCCACGTGCACGCAAACGTATATGAAAAAGAATATTCACAAATATTGTTTAAATTATTTGACTCTATATACGTAAATACGAAATGTTAAAATTGACATATAATAAAAAAAAGAATAAAAAAACAACCATCCAAGAAAATATTCGTAAGAATGTGAAATATCATTCTTTTGTTTTTTTTTTGGACATTTATTCGTGAAGGCCTTTCGTAGACTCGTTAAATTAAATGATTTGGTTTTTTTCTGTGGCATCGTACGTAATACACGTTACACATTTAACGATTACTATTAATTTTACAGTATGCGGCTTTTTGTCATTCGTATTACCACGAACGGGGAAAGAAACTCTCGATTAAAAGATTAAAAGAAGAAGAAGAAGGTGAAGATAATACGAAAAAACGTGACTTTGTGTGTCTTCGGTGAAAAAATAAAACAAATAACCCATTGAGAATGCAACGAATTTGTGGATTGAACGAAAAAAAAATAAAAAAGAAATAAAACAGGAACTATCAATTGTATTAGCAAAGAAAAATTTATATTTGCATCGTAACAATTTGTATACATTATGCACAATGCACTATTTGTTAGTCATATGCATTCGTTTAAGTTATCGCAATTCTTTCTGATAGGCGTTTAAAAAAAAACAAAAAGACAATGTCATTTATAAAACGTAAAGATAATTTTACAATGAAAAATACGTAACGTTGATTAATTCGCGTTACAATTGTGTTAAAAGAAAATAATGAATTAAGTTATCATCGTAGATCATGACGTACTTATATATACGTATATATATATGTATATGTATATGTATATATTATACACATTTATTTATTTATAAATATATATATATATATATATATATATTTATTTCGTAATTTCATTTAAATCATTTTTATCCCATTGTGTTAATTATTTTTATTCTTGCATATATCTATACATAATCTATACATTTGTACATACATTATATTAGTTTATGCATTATTATAGTAATTATATTATACATATGTATATATAATCCATATAATATAAATATTAAAATCGTATTAGGATTTACAAGTAGGATTAATAGTAATACTAAATAAGAAAAACAATGGTACAAGATTCTATAATTTTTCCAATAAATATCCAATATTTTGTTTAATTAATATAATACTTTATATATTGTTATTGTTTATATATTTTGTTCATCTTTAATATAGTCTCATATCGAGAGAAATTTTTTCGTTGCGAGGTAAACAACATCGGAGAATATATTTAAAAAAGAAAATAAAAAAAAACCCTCCAGGTTATTAATAACAACGTCATTTCTGTTTAAATTCTTAGTTTTTATATTGTGAAAAATTATAATAAGAAGAACAAATTATTCGAATAAAGATTGGTAAAAAAGGGGAAATAGAATGAAAATACATTTTGTTTTGTTTTTGTTTTTTTTTTTCGAGAAAGAATAAAATATAATAGAAAATAAAACAATATAAAAAGAAGAAAAATAAACGAAACGTTCGAAAGACGACGGACAGTTTTGTAAAATGTTTTTTATTCAACAACTCACCTTTCGCAGATTCGATTGGTGTTAATGATTATTATTCGCTTTAAAATTATGAGGAAATTCAATACTTCGTATGATTATTTGCCCGGTTACATACTACGCGTATTAAATACTCGTCGTCTTCCGTCTAACTCGCGTTAGAGGAAAAAATAAATAAAAAAGAGAAAGAGAAAAAAAGAGGAAAAGAAAAGTCAAATGTAAAATGTAAAATGTGTCGTGGTGGTGGGGGATATAGATATTACTAAAAGGCAGCAAGCGCATCGGATTAAAGTTTGATTGAATTCTCCTCTGTCGGTCAACATCGATTTGCTTTCTCATTCGAATCCATACGACGACAACGACGACGACGACGACAATTGTGCAATTTTGTTTCCTATAATTTAACTTACAATGCAAATTCGAAGTTTTGATAACGTGATTTCGGACTTTGGTGATATTTTTCAGTTGTTTTCGGTGTTACATTAATTCATATTATTGTTTATGATCATTTATTATATATATATATATTTATGTGGGAATACGTTATTACGTATAATCTTTTCTTTCAAAATTAGTCGAGAAAAATTGTCAACAAAATTAATATTTAATGGATACAAAAGATATAGAAATGAAATCATCTGTAATAGAAGTATCTACAGGTAAGATTATAAAATAAAGAAATACGAAATACAATTGTTTTGTATGTTACGACAACATTTCATTCGATTACTTTTTCTAACTGCAGATTTATCTAACGAGATTGATTTAGAACGAAGCGTACAACTTGCCCTTAACGAAACAGGTTCGTTATTGTATTTATAATCCTTCGTAAAAATTAATCATTTATTTTTTCTTTCTTTTTTTTTTTTGTATAATCATGTTACACACATATATGTTTATTACTTCGTTTTCAATTATTTTTATTTAAATACGTGTTTATTATTCGACATTAGGTTTTGGAAAATTTAATCTGAAGGTAATGGTTCTTTGTAGCCTAGTTTATGCAAACACAGCACTTAGTATATGCAGTATCGGATTTATTCTTCCTTCCGCAGCATGCGATTTTCAAATGAGTACGATCGACAAAGGAAACATCAATATAATATCTCTGATTGGTAATAAATTGTATAGACTATCAAGGAAAAAAAATGTCTTCTTAAACTAGAATACATTTTGTTCAATTTAATTTTATAAATGTTTTTTTTTTTTAATAGTAATTCAAATTTGAAAAGAAATACGCAGCGTTATTGAAAAACCCACCGGTTTTGCGATGCATTAACGAAAAGTATAAAGATAAACAGTGTGTTCCAAATAAAAATACAGACAACAATTTCATTCAACAAATTGAGAACAATAGATCTTAGATTATTTCTAAGAAAAAGTAAAAAATCAAACATCTCAGAACCAGTTCAACGATTATTGTTAAAAAATCGAAAAAAAATAATATTGAAACTGATGTTCGAACGTAGAAACGAAAAACAATTTATGATTCGAATATTAAATCGAAATATTGTTCGATAAATATAATATTATCAAACTTCATTTATTTCTCTGTTCTTTATTTTCGAAGAACAGAAAAATAATCAAAGAAAAATATCCGATGATTTACGCGATGATTGAAACGATTTTTACAACGTAACGTTTGTTCAACTGTTATATCTAAATATGTTATATCTGAAAATAATTTACATGCGTTTAAAGTTCTGATAAAAGTATAATTGCGAATATTAAATCGATGTTTGATGATTGATCTTTCTTTCCTTAGACATTATCTTTTAGTTCCAACAAAAAAAATAAAAAGATAAAAAAAAATATTATTTGCTATAGTTGTTTTGAATCGTGAGACCACACTTCGTGAACTAATCATCTGTGATACCTATTTTTGCAGTATTTTTATACTCAAAATTAAAAAATAGATAAATATAAAATTACTATTAAAAAATAATGAATAAAATTAAATTGAACCAAATATATTTTTATGTATAAATAATTTACAGGACCAGGTTATATAATTTTAATTAATGATGATATTTAAATATATATATATACAGGAATGGCAGCAGGGTGTTGGTTTTGGGGTTGTTATGCCGGAATCAAAGGTAGAATAAAAACTTTAAAAATCTCATTATTTCTTCAAGGAACGTTCGAATTTTTATCTGGCATAGTACCAAATTACGGATTCTTCTTATTATTCAAATTTCTTAGCGGTTTCTCGTGAGTAATTTTCATTTTTCATATTTATCCCAAATAATATTTTTCATCGTTATAAAATATGAAGAAGAAGAAAAAGATAAAATATGAAAAGATTTTTCTTGTTTTCTTTTTATCCTTTTTTTTTTTATTTTTTTTTCAAATCTCTTCGAACATTATTAAATATAAAGAAAATACGGAAATTTAACACGTTGTTAATTGCGAAAGATAAAAGTAACTGTATTAAAATTGGATAATTAAGTAAGTAAATAATTAAGCAGAAGTTATATATATTTAAGGATAAGCGGACAAAGTGGCACACTTTTCGTTTATTTAGGTGAATGTCAACCAATAAAATACAAAGAAAAATTACTTTCTTGGTTAGAAATGGCATGGACATTGGGTCTTATCGCTGCACCAGGTAAAAATCGTTTTACATTATTTTAACACGTAAATAATCGTTCAATTATTTTAACACGTATATCCATTAAAATTCTATTTATATTTTATTTTCACGTAATATTTCGTTAGGTATTATTCCAATTTGTCTTCGGTTCGTTTAATCAATTACTTTTCATACGATTATTTTCAATGAATTTTACAGTTATCGGTTGGCTCATCATTCCATTACAATTCGATATCAATGTAAAACCATTTACTTTTAATTCTTGGAATTTATTCGTCGTAATATGTTCCCTACCATCGTTAACTATCGGTGTTTGGTCATTGTATTTCAACGAGAGTCCCAAATTTCTTGGCGAAACTATGCAAATGTCAGAATTGTCTGTTGTACTCGGAAAAATATATACCGAAAATACTGGAAAACCCGAAGAAACGTATTTCGTTAGTATTTTTATTTGATTTTTTAATATCATATACAATTATTTCATTATTTCAATTTCAATTCTATGCAATATATTTTGTTTTTGTTTGTTTATATTTTAACAGGAAATACTTGGAAAAAGTAAAAATCCTTTGTACGATATTTTGAAAATGAATAATAATTATCAAAATTCTAACGATAATAATAAAATCAAATCTTGGCGAACTATAATATATACTACTTATATACAAACAATATCTCTTTTTAAATTTCCACACGTTATGAAAAGTCTTAACGTATTTATTTTAATATCATGTATTACGGCTTCTTATTATACATTGATGCTTTGGTTTCCGGAATTGTTTCAAAGGTTCGCTAAATATGAAAAAATGTATCCAGAAAAAAGTTCGAGCGTATGCGAAATTTCCAAAATAAATCTACTGGAGAACAATAAAACATTGGCGAGTAAATGCAAATAATACGATTTATTATAATACAGAGTGTCGGATGTTCTTTTTATTTTTTTTTTATAACGTTATTATAACGTATATACGTTGACAATGTTTGTATAGAAAAATATTCGACACTGCGTATACGTTCCATACTTTTAATTACAAAATACAAGGAAAAATTATACTATTTTATTTTTTATTTCAGATATTAGAATACGATATATACGATTGCCAAAATAACATTCACGACAATGTATTTTTCCATACACTTCTTGTAGGACTGGGTTGTTTGCCATTGAGTATTATTCTACCCCTCACTGTTACATACACGGGTTATAAAATTTATTTAAGTAAATATCCTTCTTTTCTTTTAGTACTACTTTTTATTATATTATTAATTTGATAAAAATAAAACATCCTGATTTCGATGTTTCAGTAATTTGCACATTCCTCTCGACTATAGTAACCATAGGATTTTTCTTTATAAAATCATCAACACAAAATCTTATACTCTCTAGTATCTTTGAAGCTTTAACGTCTGTATGCTTAAGTATAACACTCTGTATAGTTGTTGATATCTTTCCTACAAGTTTAAGGTATGCAAATTTTTATTTTTCTTACGAAAATATTAACAAATTTTTAGATATAAGCAGAAAATATATGTATATTTTTTGTTAATATTTTCTTTTTTGTAACAAAGTTCTACAAAGATTTTTCACTATACATACATTTATTTTAATTAATTACAGAATGATGGCTGCTTCTCTAGCTGCTTTCTGTGCTCGTATTGGAGCATTTGCAGGAAATTGGATATTTGGTTATTTAATAGATAATTATTGCCTACCATTAATACTCATAGTAGCATCACAACTGTTTTGTACGTTTTATTGTATTATTTTTTACTATTATCTTTTTAGTATTATATATTTACATATTTCTAATTTTTACTATTTTTCTTTAGTTTGCACAATACTCAGCTTTTTTACCCCTGGAAGATTCGGAGAAATCAAACCAACGAATATAACATAATTTCAAATATTTCATTGCAACATTATATGTATTATTACAAACAAATTATATAGAATAAATAATTACTATTTCACATTTCACACACGCGTAACATATTAACAATTCAATTTAAATTTCGCGGTTATTCGTCTTATTAAATCTAACCAATCATGAAACCAATCATGAGACCAATCATGAAACAGCATTACTACGCAGGCGTAGTAAAACGAGTAGATATCGATAGTATATTATTATTTTCGACAGAAAGAGTATAATGTGTTATATCTTATCGTTTGGAAATGATTTTAATAATATTTTATAAATTAACATTGAAAGTTTTATAAAATGAATCTAGTTTACATACAATATGAAATCGCAAGATGATACAGTATATTTTATAGGAACGCGATTGATGATTTACATAGTAAATATAAGTCCACGTTATAGAGAGTATCAACAAAACCTCCTTCCATAACATCGTTTTGATGTACGAAACATATAAATTTAATGAATTAGTTTAATAGATCAATCGTTTACTTTTATATCGTGGCAATTTTGTGTCTAACTTTAATATACATTTTTAAACATATATTAAAAAAAAATATTTTGAGGTTATAGTCCGTATGTATAATTACATAAATCATATTTATAATTACAATTGTTGTTTACAATTAATGAAGATAAAAAACGTGTGGCTTGATAAAAATAATTAAAAGAATCAATTTAAATTGAATAAAGAACGCTACAATATTTGTATCAATCAAGTTTGATACATGAAAATAGAAAATGTCTTTTCGCATGAGACTAGCTCGTAGTCGACCGATTAAATTACTTGGTGGAATCGCTATGAAACGTTGGATATTTTCTGGTGCATACATTCTGTTCCTCTTTTTATTATACTGGTTTTACAGCTGTATTTTTGCTTTTTGCTTGCTGTGTATTACTACTATAGGTTAGTTTCTCTTTTTATATACAATGTAACGTTTACTAAATTATAGATAATTCTTGTTTACTTGAAAGATTTGATCTGAATCCATTAAATCATTTTTATAGTTGTATTATATCACAGAGAAGATCAACTACTTTATCATCCTGGATCACCAACTCATTCTCGTTCTTACGTTCCTGCCCCTTCTACGTACAATTTGCCATATGAAAGTATATACACGCGTTCAGGAGATGGTACTATGTTGCACATGTTTTTCATACCTCAACCTGAAGATAGAGCAAAGATTGCTCCAACCTTACTTTTTCTACATGGGAATGCTGGAAATATAGGACATAGGTCAGACCATTTAGAAAGAAAACTACTCTCATTTGTCTTCATTGTTCTTGAAACATACAAATTAGTCTATGATGTATGTTGTAAGCAGACTTCATAATGTTGTTGGTCTCTACCGTAATATTCAATGCAATATCCTAATGCTGGAGTATAGAGGCTATGGATTGTCACAAGGATCACCATCCGAGGAAGGATTGTACATGGATGCTCGTGCAGGAATTGATTATTTAGCTTCCAAACCCAATATTAATACTAATGAAATTATTGTATTTGGTAGATCATTGGGTGAGTCGTATGTTTGATCTCATTTAAATAACAGTAATAATAATGATTCCTATTCATCCTATATAAAGGTGGAGCAATAGCAATTGATTTAGCAACTAGGGAAGAAAATGCAAGAAGAATTTGGTGTCTTATACTTGAAAATACATTTACAAGTATTCCTGACATGGCAGCATTTGTAGGATCCAAATTTTTCCTATATCTACCACTTTTTATATATAAGAATAAGGCATGTTAATTTTTCAAGATTTTATCGCATTAATCTAAATATTAATCTGATTTTTTCTTACTCCTTTATTTTTGTTTTGTTTTGTTTTGTTTGTTAATGATATTATTATCGTTGTTGCAGTATTTATCTAATTTTAAAATACGATCGATGACAGTACCAACATTATTTATCTCTGGCTTAGCAGATACATTCGTACCACCGGGAATGATGCAAGAACTTTATAAAAATTGTCAAAGTAGATGTAAAAAGATTCTTCCAATTTCTGGTGGTACACATAACGAAACATGGTGTCAACCTGGATATTATGAAAATATATGTTCTTTTTTGAATGAACTGAGAGAAAATCCATCGATTCCAGTAAAATCAGGTGAATGGCAGATAGATGATATTTAGAAATCGATCTATAAATGAAATGCATTTTGCGTCCAAGTGTATAATTGTATAAGTGTATAAATGTAATATTCTAAAAGAATGTCCAATACAATATCAGTGTAATTAAAATAAATAAGGTTGGTCCAATAAGGTAAAATGCATCATCTATTTCTATTTTCATCGTTGATTCAATGACAAATATGTCTTTTCATTTTTAGTTTCAATTTCTTGACGCAATAATCTTTAACTATAAGTAAATCATTTTATAAATATTGTAACGAGATACCCCTATATAATATAAAGCTGAGATTTATTAAATATAAATTATACAAATATTTTTCTTATAAATGAATATTTCTGATCTAACGCTTATTTAAAATCTTCTATTCTTACGAGATCTTTTTTTTTCTAACTTTTGAGTCAATAAAATTCCGATTACAAAAAGAACGATTAACACTAAGATAGCACTGCCTAAGATCGCTAATAATCCAGGACTAGATTCAATTGTTATTACTTTCTGTTCTGACACTCCTTCGAGGTGTACAATGTATTTTTCTGAGAGATCAGATAATTCAGCTATGTCGTCGCAAAATATTTTTTTCTTCCACTTGTACCAATGTACCATTCTCTTATTTGATAGGCTCGGAGGAGTTGCACATCTATTAACAATATAAAAACATTTTCAATTTCTTACAATAATAATTATCATTAAGGAAAATTATTATTTAATACCTCAAATTATTCAAAATGCTTGGATTTATAACATAAAGTTGTGGTACTAGATCACTTAACATCCATTGTAAGGAACAGTCACATGCAAATGGATTTCCTTGCAAATTAATGCCATTATTTATTTTAAGAGTACCGTTAGATGATAATAATAGTTTTGGAGATATGTAGTTAATTTTATTGTTACTTAAATCTACCTAGAAGACAAAATAAAGAAGAATTTTTATCTATAATAAAAAATAATGTCAAGAATAAGGAGGAAACAAACACATATCATTGCAATTAATAGTTGAACCAAAATGTACTTACAAAACATGCATTCATATGATCCAAAGCTTTCTCATCGATGAAGATTAACTTCTCATTATTAGATATTGTAAGATTAATGCAATCATTTATAGGTGCTTCCAATTTTAAAAACGTGTCATAATTTATTTTTTCAACAAATGTAATATTATTTGCGACGAATGATTGTAATCTTAATTTAGAGTGCAATGTTAAATTTTTAATTGGATTGCCACTGACAATAACTGTGTTAAGTGATGGATAATTTTCTGATGATAAATATATCGGAATATGAGAAAAGTTATTGTTAGAAATATCTAATACTTTTAGTCTTCGAAGTGTCATATTTGGAAAATTTGATAAACTATTACCACTTATATGTAAATGTTCTAACTGAGAAATATTAGTAAAGTTAATATTTGCCACGTGAATTTGAGATGGTTCAGAAAGTAATTTTATGATCTTATTGTATCCTATGTTTAATTCAGTTAAATTTTGTGGCAATTCATTAAAATTTATTAACGAGAGGAAATTGTTATTTATCATAAGTATTCTTAAATCAGGAAGTTGCAGAAAAGTATTTTCAGAAATTGAAGTGATTTTATTAAATGATAAGTTTAAGTATTGTAAGTGCACAAATGGTTTTAAAAATGCATCGTCAATAAAAGTTATATTGTTGTGAGAAAGATCAAGAACAATTAAATTAGTAATAGGCGTGGACATAATTGTCGATTTAAGTATTTCAATATAATTATGACTCAAATTCAATTTCGTAATAGTTGATAATTTATCAAATATTATATTATCAAAAACTTTCAATTTATTATTTGAATAATTTAATTCATCTAAATTATTAGATTCTACTAATGCATCAATATACATTTCGGACAAAAAATTATCAGACAAATCTAACTTCTTCATATGCTTCAATTTTATAAATGTAGCTGATGAAATAAGCGTCAAATTGTTCTTCGATAAAATTAATTCTTGTACATTTTGATACTGATCTAACATTAATGAGTTCATCTGAATTATGTTATTACTTGTAAGTAATTTTTCATGGCAATTAATAATAGCTTCTGTACCTGCAATATTTGAATTAAATTAGAATTATACCAAATGCATCAGAATTTTTACATACCCTTGATAGAACATAAACATGTTGTACATATATCACTTTTACATTTACATATACTATTTAAAAAAAAGAAAGTAATAATCCAACTATTGCGTAGAATATGATTCATAATGAAAGACATTTCATTGTGTATTGGTTCACTGTTACCTTCTTTAATATTACTCAAGTAATTGTAACTTTGACACATTCACCATTCTATCCACGATAACATATCTGATAACACTTCCAAGTAAATGATCACACACACACACACACAAGTATCAATATCTTTAGATATCATTTATAGCTCAGAACGTTAACTATCAAACTCAACTGAGAATTATTTAAATTTTTTATTTTACAAATATAAAAACTATAACTATTACAAACATTGTAACTGGAAACTATCTATCTATTTATTATTGTAAAATTAAAGATTAATTAAACGCACAAAAAATAAACATACTATTCTTTTCAAAAATGATATCTATAAAATTAAATTGAATAACGCAATAGGAATGTTATTTAAAAATGTTAGTATTGGAACAAATCGAGACACAACAAATATTGATATATATATAATAATTTCAAGCATGTATATATCTATATATTTGTTTTATTATAAAAAAAAAATTAATTAAAAAAAAATGATATATGCATATATATCAAAAATAGTGAATAAAGCATTATACTCTTTAAAAATATCATTCAATTACCTATATATAAACTTATTATGTACATTAAGATCTTTTAAAGAAACTCATTAACGTAGTTTGTTTCTTCTTGGTCTCTACTTTAGCAACATTTTTACGTTCTTCTTTTTCTTTGATTTCTGTCGTATCTTCTGAACAAGTTTCATATACGTGTACTTTTTTAGTTACTAGAAAACCATCTTCTTCGTAAGTACGATCAACAACTTTAAGAATTCTTGCTTTACCATTACTATTCATCATAGGAGGAGGAGGAGGAGGAGAAGGAGATTTGTTTATATTATCTGAACTAATTATTTCCTCAACTTCTGGTTCTGATTCTGATTTCATATGCTCATCTTCGCTTTGAGAATCACTCGAATCAACATCTACGATTATACGTTTTCGTTTTTGAATTGTATTATTTTTAGATTCCTTGCTACGATTTCGTTTCGTTCCACGTTTCTCTTTTTTAGTTTTATCATTATTTTTAATAGAAGTAACTTCTATCTCTGTATTATCTTCTATATCATCTTTCACGTTATGATTTCCTTTCGTTTGTTCCTTTTTTGTTTCTTTTTTCTTAGGAGAATCTTGTATAACATTTGCATTTTTTCCAAAATAACTAGAAATACTTTTCCTCTCTTCCTTCTTGATAAATTTATTTTCTTTAGAAGATGAATTTGATTTATCAACGGATGTCTTTTCAGGCGTAATTTCTTGATTATTTTTAATATCTTTCGAAGTAGACGGTTTAACATTATTTTCCTTATTATTGACCTTTCCAAAAAGATTATTGAAGCCAGTTTTTTGCGACACGGGAACAGTTTTCTTATCCGTTGATTTTTTACTTGTCTGATTATTATGTTTAATTGTTTCAGAAATCTTGACTTCTTCTGGTTTATTATCCGGAGATTTTAAATTATTTTGTTTTGGAACAGGACGATCTTTTAAAAGCGATCCCCATCTTAAATTAGACAATTCTTCATCACTACGTTCAACACTTTCGTTACATTTAATAGCACTAAACCTGACGTCTCCTTCATCATTTATAAAAAGAAATTCTAAATCAGGTATAGATTTTTGTATACTGTATAAATGTTCAGATATTATTTTATTAAATTTATCTTTAGCTGTATCTAAATTTGATTGTTTAACAACTTCTACCCGCATGCCACCAGATTTTAAATAACCAATCAACATGACAGTAGATGTAATGTTATCTTCTTCTTGATGTTTCTGCCAAAATTCCCATAAAACTTGTTTTGCTATATTTACATGGACCTCCAATTCTTTGCTTAGCCATTTGTATGTAACCTGTAAAAAAATGATAAGACATAAGCAAACAAATTATTGAAAACCGTTCAGCGGGGATATTAGAAGGAATACATTTTTCTAATTAACAATAATTTCGTTTTTACCACTTTATCGTCGTCGTAAACATAACCATTCAAAATTTCTAAGTAATGGTCCATAGATTTTACGCTCATATTGAATTTAGTCTATGTTATAAAACAAACAATAATTTGTTTAATATTTATCACGATTAATCAACAAATTATCAAAATTGTACGTATAATAATTGTAATTACATAGACATCATATACCATATGTATATAAAAATTACAACTGCACGCTATAACGTTAAATTTTAAACTAAAATATGTGATGTTATCAACAGTTGAACAGACAATATTTAAGGCAAGGGGAATCAACCTTTTTCTTTCGCAGATTCCATATTTTTACATCAAATAGGGCGCAATATTAACGCCGCTTTTATTTTACATACATTTTTAATACAGGAATAAAATATAGAATGAGAATTATTCATTTTCTATTTTTTGTAAACATTCTTACTAAATGCAAAATTTATAAGCACAAAAAAGTTGGCATAGGACCACAACCGCACTAATTGCTCATTTAAAATCCATAATTGCTTACGTTATTAATTAATTATTTAATAAATTATTAATATTTGAAAGAAGTTACTAGAATAAGCGAGTTTAAAATTTATTGAAATTTTAGTAACATTGCTAAGCACCATATCGGTAACGGTAGTTTTCTACTTTTACAACACCGACCGTCGGTAATAGTAGATTTCTAATCTATTTTACTCTACGTAGATAATACTTCATCTTAAGGTTACCGACAGTCAATATTATTTATGTAGAAACTGCCATTAACAACGGTTGGTATTTTTTTTAAAATAGGTACCTACTATTACCGACGGTCGATATTTTAAAAGTAGAAAACTACCGTTACCGACGGCAGATAAGATAAAGGTAGAGCACTACTATTACCGATATAGTGCTTAGCTGGCCTGCCACTAAAGTGGCTTTAGCGAATATTTTTTCCAGGTCGATGCGCCACTATAGTGGCTCACTCGAGTAGCTTATTTACTCACTGTTTGAATTAAATAATCGTCTTCATAGTTATTCATATTTAAGTGAAATGTTACAGTTTAAAATATATCTCGATAGATGAAGATCGATATATCGAAAATATATTTCGACAAATGACGATCGATATATCGAATACGAAGATTAGTAGTTTACAATAACAGCCGCTATAATCGCTGTTTTAATTTTATTTAACCAAAATTTCTTCGATACGTTGTACATAATAATTCCTGCGGTGAAGTATTTAAATGCCAATGAAAAATAGTGTTAAAATGTTTTGTTATTAATTCTATTTCACATGACGCGTTACAAGTTTTTTGTCTTGAAAAATTGCAATAAAGTAATTTTTTAATATGTTTCTTGTGCAATAATAAATCGTGTACATTCCTCATTATGAATGAACATTTATCGGATAATAATATCACGATGAACGATTCAAAGAATGTGGATGAACAATTAGAAAGTCAAACTGACAATGAGTGTCCTTATGAAATAGAAAAATGTGTAAAGTGGATTGAAACAAATAACTTAGAAAAGGTTTGTATCTTTTTTTTTTTACATTTAATATTTGGATAAATTTTAATGTAAAAAATGATATATATTTATAGGTATGTTTACAATTCCCAGATGAACTTTTGTTACATTCAGTGAATATCGCATTAAATCTAGAAAAATGTTTAAATAGAAAAGTATATATTTTGGGAGACACCATATGTGGCAGTTGTTGTATCAATATAATTGCTGCTCAACATATCAATGCTGATGGTATAATACATTTTGGACATGCCTGTCTTAATCCTGTAAATCAAATATCGGTTTTTCATGTTTTACCAAAAAGAAACATCGATTTAACGTGCTTTGAAGATCAGCTTAAGGAAACATTACAAGATACAACCAAAAAGTGTATACTTTTTTATGACGTAGCTTATGCACATTTAATTGGTAAGTAGTTACAGTTTATTTTAATAAAATTAATCATATTTATAGTTCACAGAGCAATAGAATTATATTATTTTATTATTTTGCAGAATCTATATACACCAGCTTAAAACTTACATTCAACAACTTAATTTTATCTTATTTAAATTGTACATCAAATGTGGAATTTACGGATTCGAAAAATTCATCAGAAACTGTTGTCTTAGGTAGAGTATATAGTTTAGAAAATGGCTCTACGATAAATGATTATGAAGCAATATTTTTGGGAGAAAATGGGAAAATGTTTTCAACGTTAGCAATGACTATTCCCGCGAAGAAATGGTATTGTTTTGAAAATAACAGAATTATTGAATTTAATGTATTAAATTCACCCTGGTTGAAAAGAAGACGATTTCTCGTTGAAAAGCTTAAAGATGCTAAAGCAGTAGGTATAGTGGTGGCTACGTTAGGAATTAAAGATTATCTGAAATGTATATCAATGGTTAAAAATACTCTTAAACAAAATAATAAGAAAACGTATACTTTATCCATTGGTAAAGTAGATCCAACAAAATTAGCTAATTTTCTAGAGGTATGTACAATATTTTGCTTTACTATAATTTGTTAATTTAATTATAACAATTAAAATATGCATATTTAATGTTTTATTTTAGATCGATGCCTTTGTTGTAATAGCATGCTCAGAGAATGAGGTATTTGATTCTCGAGATTTCTTGCGACCCATGTTAATGCCTTTTGAAGTTGATTTAGCATTCAACGCTTCGAGGAAATTTTCTACACAATATTGTATTGATTTTAGGCAAATACTGCCTGGTGGTTTAAATTACTGCGATTTAAAAATATCCGATGAAACAGACATTTCATTGATTTCTGGAAATATTAGAAATACAAATAAGGATATTCTTTGTATAGATAAAATGAATGCCTTAGTTTTGAAAACACCAGGTAATGTTTTAGTTATAATTACGTACAAAATTAATAATCAAATCTATATTAATATTCAATTTCAAAATAGGTGTTGTCGCTATTGGCAATGCAGGAGCGCAATTTCTTCAAGAGCGATCTTGGAAAGGAGTTGAACAAAATTTAGGAGAAGATCCTCCTTGTCCTGCGCAGACAGGACGCAGTGGCATAGCGAGTCATTATAAAAATGAATTATTATGTACAGATAAAAAAGAGGATATGAAAACATGAAAAATTATTTATGGTTGTAATTACATAAAATCAAATGGAAATAAATATTGATTGTAATATCAATAGGGAATTATATGCAATGACTATTTATGAAATACAAATTGTCCATAAACACGGACGAAATAACGCAAGATACAAATAAGTTTAATTGATATGACTTCAAGCCCAACCATTCATGTTGCATTGAATACAGTGGAATGCGAGAAATTATAATTATTATTTGTAATAATTATAAATCTTATGTCCCATGAAAATATAGCAAATTGGAGAAAGGAAGAAGCTTTTGTTAGAAGTTCGGTGTTAGAATCTAATAATGCTATTACCACTAGCGAAGCAATGATTCTTGGCATAAATAGATTTTGTCTTATGTTTTTTACCTCTGCTGATATTGGAGTTGTTATAGTTATATTCGTTATTTTCGATATATTAAAATTACAAAAAGCACGGGAAGTATTATTCAATAAAAAGCATACTTTAATCGTCTTAAGAAATATTAATTATCTTCGAAGAAATAATATGATTTTTCTTTATTTATTTTCTTTTTTTTATTTTTTTTTTAATATGATATTCATGTATACATAAGTATGTTTTTTGTTTATTTGTTATAATTAATCACCGTGCTGAAATTTGATACCAATTATTTCTCTTAAAAAAATACAATCCTATCGTTAATGACTTTGATATTTTAATTAATTTAACGAATTGATAATTTCAACCACATCCAGAAGAATTTTCAAAAACACGTTTCCATAATTTTCCATAAAGTAATTACGAACAAATGTGTACCCTCTTAAGCATACAATTTCTTCTATCTCTCAACACAAGTTTATCTCTCATCATATCACAGACAAAAATGCTTTGGTCTCAAAAATTGTTCTTTTTTTTTTTCTCTTCTTCTTCTCCTTTGCCTTTTTTTTACTTTTTCGCAATTACGGTAAAAGAATTCATACGTGATTCCCGCTTGTCTTTTCGCGAGTATAATTATTTTTAAAATAAATCTTAAACTTCTGCTTAACAACAAAAGCTAGTTTACGTGAGAAAAATAAAATCATAATAATAATAATAATAATAATAATAATAATAATAATAATAATAATAATAGTTAAAACAAAATAAATGAATATAAAAAATAGATGTCAAGAAACGCATACAAAGTTTATCGTTAAAAAAAAAGCGTATGTGAACAAAAACAAACGCTTTCATATAAAAGCAGCAAAAAATAAAATAAAATAATAAATATATATATGTATATATAAAAAGCGCAAATATAATAATATTGTTGCCGTTACATTATAAGCAAAATTCTTCTTCTTTTTATTGAAGTTCTTATCGACCGTAGTACACACTCGAGTTTATCGAAAGATGTATATTTATGTAACGCATTCATTCATCGTTATTAAATCTACAAGCATTTCTTTCTCATTATCTTAAACATATTTTATTAAACTCAAATAAGAAAGAGAGATAGCACTCCTGGTCGAAAGGTCTTTTTTATTTTATACTTTTTTGCTTCTTTTTAAAAAAATTTAATCGAGTAAAATTTTAAGGCCGTTTTTATACTAGATTGTATTGTTTTCTTTTACCCTTTTACAAGACGTACAAATCAGCCTTGAAATTTTACTCGCAGAAAATGTAATGCAAAAATCATAGAGTTCATAGTGCGAAGAGCATGTTTAATACACTACAAGATTGTAACATTCTATAGTACTCTAGAATTACAACACGTGATATCTCTTAAATGTTCTTTATATTACAAGTAATCACATACATAATCGTTCTTCATTTCTCGATTATAAATTTACTTTTCTTATTTTTTCTTCCCAGTCGTATAGAAACCACACAACTAGAAATTATTTCTTCTTTAAAGATATAAATACAAATAGTGCACACTTTATTCAGCTTTTTTAACATGTGTAGGAAATAATTGATTCAATTAAAATACGCATTTGTTCATTCCTAATAAATAGAATGGAAAGTTATTACTCGTCACGAAGATCCTCTGTGAATTAAAATAGATGCGTTTAAACAATTACTTTTTAATAAAAATGAACATAAATGTTTTGAAATACTTTTACAAAGATCAAGTATTGAATAGTTAATCAAACAAAAATTATAGTCAATTAATAGTCAATTGATATATATATATATATGTATATGTATTAACTTGTGATTACTTGTGCGTTAAACCCTGTTATCAAACAGTGGTTATTTTTTATAGCATATTATCAGCATGTGTATAACAATATTGTAGGTGTTACTTTTCCTTATATTATTCTTGCATTTCCAAAATAGTACCTAAAGCCTAAATACAAATAAATAGTTTATGATAAAACGTATATTTATAATAATAATAATAATAATAATAATAATAATATATCATAATAATTAAAGTACAAATGTCCGAACTTCCATGTGAAGCGAAAGAAACTGGTAATTCATTTTCAAAAATTTGCGTATAATGGTAAATGAAATTTACCATAAAGACACGTATTTCATAAAAACTTTACATAGGCCACCAATACAATTATACTCGAAAAAATCTTTTCGTCATCTTCGTTTTTCCTTGTCTTTTTTTGTTTGTTTGTTTGTTTTACTTATGTTTTTGTTAATGATAATATATTTATTTTGTATATATTTATATACTATTGCGGAATATATATATATATATTCTCTTGGGAATTCTCAGACACAAAAGTGATTCGATCGATAATCTATGTTACAATATTTTTAAAAACAAATCAAATATAACTTCACGATGGTAACGGTGATTTAACAACAAAATTTGAAATAATAATTATTACGAGCCTACTAAAGGAATAAGAGAAAAGAAAAGATAGATAGATAGAGAGAAAGAGAAAGAGAGAGAGAGAGAGAGAGAGAGAAAGATGTACGATTATAAATAATTAATCAGAATGCACAGACTTGTGTGAAAGTTAATAGGATTCTCTACTTTAATAAGATGTATTTCCTTTATCTTTGTTTTTTTTTTCTCGTAAAAGCATTTTGATTTGTATATATTTAGACATACACACATGCTATTTATTCTTGTTGGTTTAACGTGGATGCTTTTTTTTTCTAATAATCTTTTGCAGGCCTTCAATTTCAATCTTATTTAGGTATCGGATATTATCAATGAATTCAGTTACCAAATACAAACATAGCAAGTATTTCATCTTTCTCATTTTCAATAGTTATATGCCATATCCGTTTTATAGATATTAAAATTTATTATCGAAATCAAGCATTCTTAGCCAAAAGAGCATCGATCAGTCTAAGTCTTGCCTTAGTTTGTTTGTAAGATTCATAAACGGTCGTGACTTGGGGGCCACGATCTTCTCTTTGCATACGACGTCCTGCTCGAGCTTCAAATTGTGCTTCTAATTCCTTCAAAGCCCTTCGAAGACGTTTCTTTTCTTCCCTGGTAATCCTTTGTTGAACCAATAATTCTTCTCTGAAAAAAAGAATGTAAAAAGAAAACAATTTTAATGATACTATATTTGGATGATCTTTTATAGATGAATATAATTTTAATTGTTATTAAATAATATATAATATATATTACTGTGGCATAGCATGAAGGCTTTCTCCAGCACTACGACTCCCTTCGCTACTACTGTGTTGACTATCACTATCAGTTGGAAGTTGGTCTACTGTTTCAATACAATCTAATATGCCTCTATGAGACATATCTGGTTCGCTAGCTCTTCTTTCCGCGTCCGTAGAATTGGTTGGCAAAGCGGATGAAGTAAAATCCATTGCTTCGTGTTCTAAGATTGTTGCTAACTCCGAAATACTATCCTTATTTTTACTCTGTAAAATTGGATGAACACAAAAAAAAATATATATATATATATAATAAAATATTAAGCACATGTCTGTGTTAATAATAATTGGAATAGGGGGCCCGTTGACTTACCGCTCCTGATCTGATAAGTAATCTTTTCAAAGTTCTGTATCTATCGTACAACGGTCGTACGATAAATCTGTCATCTTTGGAAACTGGTCTACCAAAGGTATTTTCAATATGTAATAGCGCCTTTTGTACCGCCGTTTTTTCGTCAAACAATTGTTCATAGGTCAATTCCTCCATATCGTCTGGTCGATTGCATTTCAATCGTTTCTCGGTAAGTTTCTTTTCCACCTCCATGACCATTTCCTCCATCGACGAAGTTCTTGATTTTTCTTGACTGTTATTATTATTAGTTGGACTTCCAGGAATATTTAATTTGTTATTGGCGTTAGCTATAAGCGCACCAATCGGATCCTCCTTTAACATTTTATGTTCCTTCCTTAATTTATTTAATTCCGTACACAATCTCTTGATATCACGATTACTCATTTTGTCCGAATGACTTGGACGGTAACCAAAGTTCTCTTCGAATTCATCCTCGTACTTTTTAATCTTCTTCTTCAAACCGTTAATATGCTTGGTCAAATTTTTCAGACCAATCTCTGAAATATTCGGAGCATTTTGTTGCGTATCATTTTCCGAATAGAATCTCCTAGGTACCAGCAATGAATTTCTAGGTGATAGCATAGCTTCTACTCTTGCATCAGAAACTTCTTCCTGATTTAATGTAAATATATATATATACATATTAGATTTATATTATATTTATAAAATATTATTATATGTATATATATTTTCCTAAAAGTACGTACGTTGCCTGGCCGATGTTGAAAACCCCAATTAGTTAGACTAGGATTATTTCCATCTTCGTGATCAACCGTTGGCGGCCGAGCTGGTGATGGAGACCTGCTAGGTCCACTGCTCAGCATTTCAAGAAAACTTTGTGCTGGTGATCCGTTGTGATCATTTGGGCTCGGTGATACGGTATAAATATTTTCGTGTTCTTCATTTTCCTATAAAAAAAATTAAACAACGTTATATTATCAAATATATATCGTAATATCCAGGATGAAATACTTGTTGAATTAAAATGAATAAAAAAAGATGAAGATTATTTTGAACAAAGGTATTAATATACCTTGCTTGAACTTTGATCGGTGTCCGGTACTTTATGAATTTTTCTTCTACGAGCTTGTCTTCTTCCTCTTGGAGTAATACTTCTGCTAAATCTTTCACTGTTCCTTAAACGTTCAGCATCGCATTCGAATCTCTCGGTTGCCAACACTGCTTCGCACGGTGATGGTACCGGGGATGGTTTTTTAGAAACTGGTGATACATTTGTTCTCTCGTGCAGAGGCAGACCCCCGCATCTCTATAAAGATAAACACGCATACATACACACATGGATAAATTTTCTGAACAAAAGTTTGAAATCGTTTTTGTTTTTTTTTATCTTTTCTTTTTTTTTTTTTTATCAAAAAAATCTAATATAATAATATACTTATCAGCTTTCTTTTTCAAACGATCTAGCGTTAAATATCAAACATTAACAAATTGAATAACGTTTTAAAATGATTCTTTTAGCATTGTTCTCTTTTGTCCGTAAATGCTCTTGTACAGTTTATGCACCTAATTTTATTTTACCAACTTTTACAAGAAGCACGGAACAAATATTCAATTGGAAAAAACACACTCGGATAAATTAATTGCCAAAGGGGGAGAGGGGGTTTGCTTAGAATATATATCAAGCTATATCGTTAATAAAAAAAAAAATATATATATATATATATATTCATTCACTTGAATAAGAAAGAAAGAAAGAAAGAAAGATAGAAAAAAAAGAACAATTAATACAAAACGTTAAAACAATACTACTTCGTATAAGATTTTTTTGACAAATAAATCTACCTCGGTTACGTTCAAGGCATTCATTTTATTTTTCTTATAAATAATCCTGTTTTTCTCTGAATTTTTATTTTTTTTTTACGTTGTTTTATTCCAAACTTTTGGCCGGTAGAGTGTGTATATCATCTACAAATAAGAAACGTTTGTTCTATTTTCTTTTTCTTTTCTTTCCCCTATAATAATTATTTAATATAATATATACTTATATGTATATATATATGTATAACACGTATCTATAATTTCATTGATTGGATCGATTTCAAAAATATCTAATATTTCTTACCACACCATGACCCATGTCTTGTCCAAGTTGTGACAATATGTTCAAATGTTGTTCGCTATTGAAATCTTCGTGACTACTAACTCGTCTTATCGTATCCGCTGTATCGTTAGGTGTATCAAGAACACGTTCCTCACTACTACTTCTGAAAATACGTAACACATCGATGTTAACATATCAACTTAAACATTTATTTATACTGTAACTGGTTTAACATTGAATAGAAAGAAGTTGATATAATTATACGTAAATATTATAAATACTTATTTCTAAATAAGAATATAATGGTATGTGCTATAAATAGAAATACTTTTCTTTTAGTAGGAATATGTTACCTTAAAAAAAAAAACTATTAGATTAATGAGCTATTATTTCAATGATTTAAAAAAAAAAGAAAGAAAACAAATTAATTGCAACCATACCTTATCAATTTTCGTTCTTGACAACAGGATTCTCGTCGTTCCTTACGTTTACGTGGTTTTAATGTGCAAAGTAACGATGTACCCTCGGATACTTTACGTTCGTCTTTCGTATCTTTGCAAATTGTGCAATCTTCCGTAGGAATTATACCGTTCAATGTATTCTCACGAATGCTGTAACAAAGAGAACAAAATTTAACATATTATACCAATCTATTATATTATTTTCTATTTTTTGTTTTTTTTGTTTTTTCAAACCGGTCTGTTAAACGTTTTAAAACCAGACAATAACAAAAATAATAATCTTGTGTATAGAATTTGATGCTTTGAAAATTGAAAAAGGTAAATTATTTTTCATCTAGAGTTATAGTAAACTCGGTAGGTTGTATTCACAGTCGTAAATATTCCATTTTCTTTTTTTTACGACACATTTGAATCTAATTATGTTAACGCATCCTTTTACAGAGACAATATTATGTAAGTTATCCAATTGTATGTATGTATTTGCATATATATACAATATGTGTATGTGTTATATCGTCAACAATTTTGTTGCTATTTAGTGATGTAATTTTCTACATTGTATAAGAGAATGGTAATCAATCACAATTTTAGAATGTAATTATCTAAAAATACGATTAAGGAAAACGATAATTATTCTGGAACGTTGATTTGATATTTTTGTTTATACTATTCTATTATAAGATTTATTCTTTTCTCAAAGAAAGAAAAAAAAAATAGCAAAAAATAAAATAAAAAAAAGGACGATTCTTTACTACCGGTTTTAGCGTTTCAAACGTAAGGCCCGAGAAAGAAAGAAAGAAAGAAAAATATAAAAAATAGAAGAAGAAGAAGAAGAAGAAGTAAAATTCTCTCGGTATGAGTCATTTGACCGCTGATAATATTTCGTCGTTTCTACCACCAACATAATTTTTACATTTCTGTAATCTTTTAATTTATTAACATCGTATAAACAATATATTATTATTTGTGCAACGTAAGCACGCTTTTTCTTTTTATATTTTTTTTGTTATTATGATTATTATTATTATTTGGAAAAGTCGCAATAAATTTGTTTCAATTTAATATTTCGATACAATGTCTTTTTCTTTTTTTTTTTTTAACACACAAAGTTTAAATTATTATTTATTATTATTTATTAATATTATTATATAAGTATCTTTTTTTTTCTTTTTTTATTATTATTATTTTCTCTGTGAGATAACTGCATCATAATATTATTTTCCTTTCTCAAAGGATTATTATGTATAAAACGAGAAAGAAAATGCACAACATACAACACACAAATAAACAGGTGTAGGACAACGTTCTTGTATTTATTAACACTATGAAAGAAGGTGATTAAAGATGAAAAGCTTGATTCGCGAAGCGCAAAATTTATTCACGAAGGAACCGATGAATCTATCACGCTCATTGATCTAACAAGTTGGTGGGATCAGGCAACTGTGATAATTCAATTAATCCTGATAAACGAGAACGAGTTTATGATGTGCTACCATCTTGTATCCTACGATGCTACCTACTACGATGTTACTTTTAATATTGATTAATAATAATAATAATAATAATAATAGTAATAATAATGATAATGATGACGATGTGATAATAAAATAATATTATTAAAAAGAAAAAATATAAAAGGAATCAATTCGAACGATGCAACAAAGAACTTTTGCGAAATCAACCAACCAACCGAAGACAAATTTCCATTAATCGTTAGAAACGTATTTTTTTTTTTTTTTTAAATAAAAGGTAATATATTAAAAAAAAACTCTTCTAAATTATATCCGACTTATCTTACGGATTTATTAATTGTCTAAGGACGAGAAAATGCAAACTATTACGTTTTTTTTTTCTGCTTGCACCGGCAAGAACTTGATACGTTAACGAAATCATTTGATAAGATATATTATTTCTTTTTTCAATATTTTTCATTGCAATATGCTTTTTTGACGAATAACTTTTTTTCCTTTTTATTCCTTTCACATGAATAAAAAAAAAATATTTATATATATATTCTAAAATTATATACAGAAATTGTGCGTAAGAAAATATTTCTCATTGGTTATTGCGTTTTTATTAAAAGTATGATATATTCGATCAGATTTTTATAATAATTTTATTATATTTTTATTAAACGAATCGAAAAAGAAAAATAAATAGAAGATAAATAAAGAATCGAAGTTTGTTTAGAAATAAGGAAGAAGTTCGAGATTAAAATAGAAAGAAAAAAAGAAAGAAAAGAAAAGAAAAGAAAAGAAAAGAAAAAAATATGAAATAGTACACATAAATTGCAGTAATAGATGAACGAAGAAGAGGATCATCATTAAATATAATTCACAAAGAGAAAACTCATCAGTTTGTTCGCGTAAAACTTTCCATCGAATTCCAACGATATTCTAACAAAAGAAAACTTTCCTAATTCAGAAAAACAAAATACATTTTCTTTTTAATAATAATACCAACTATCGAGACCACGTGTTATACATATGTTTCTACTTTTTTTTTTCTAATAGATATCTTGTTTCTTCGAATTTCCATTGACTTTTGTGAAAAGAAAATCCAACTTGAGGAGAAGGGGGAGGATTATGCGAAAAGGACCCTTTTCTTCCCTATTTTCTCTTTCCTAACTAAACATGGAAAGATTTACGAAGGGAATAACGATACTCTAATATTATTATTACTACGAAAGAAAAAAAAAAAGAAAAAGAACAGAAAGTTAGGTAGAAAAATATTAGAGAATATTATTCCACTCACATTTCTTTTTATTTTCCTTCATTTTCTAGAAAGAAAATACACGATATGATAATGATAGTATCCTAATTGAAAGAAAAAAAAAATATAAAAATAAAAAGAAAAAAGAAAGATAAGTGAAGAGTATAAACGAAATATAAACGAATAAATTAAATATGATTTTCGTTAGAAGCCGTGTTGCTGTTTGATTTTTCCGATCTTACACATCATCATCGTCGTTATTATTTTATCATCATAATCAATTGCATTTATATTCGGGAAAAAAAATGTGCAACTCACTGTACGCGAATATCCGTTGCTTCCGTTAACAACACTCATGTAATCACGAAGACCAACTTTCTTTTCCAATGGCGGAGTACCGGCGTGAAGAAGAAGAAGACGACGAGTCTCTCGGCAATTCGATGAAACATTTATAATCGACGGTATTTACGCACGAATATATACACACAAACACGCACACGACACGGTATATATGTGATTTATAAATAATACAAACTTACAAAAATTGTATTCAACAAAAAACTAAATTGGAAAAATTTAAATAGAAAAATAAAAACACACACGACTATCTCACTGTATGTATATATAAATGTATATATAGGTGTGTATGTATGTGTGTGTGTGCTTAGAAGAAAACGATGACGACGACAAATATTCACACGAATTTTTTTTAATAGGCGTTAAAAGCACAAATGGCAAAACTAATACACACACACACACACACACATATATATATATAGTCGTGAACGAAATAATTAAACTTAATTATACTTCGTTAGATAATTATCTAACGAATTGTTCACTAATTGTCTATAAGAAAAATTCTTTAACTCGTACGTGTGCACTTGTGGGTACGTACATACGTCTTGTCTGTCTTCTTCTCACATTTACATTCACTCACATTCACATTCACATTTACATTCACATTCACTCTTTGCATGCAACGAACGTTCCTTCACTAATCGTAATAAAACTATTATTCTTCTTCTTATTATTATTATTATTACTATTATTTTTTTATTAACACTGTTGTTTAAAATTTAAAGTTGTGATACGTTGCTACTAAACTAACTCACGTTGAAAAGGCATAAAACGGACTGCACCGGTTGCCGGTCGGCTCCGGTCTCTATATCCGTTCGCGCTTGCAAGACTCGATACTTAAACGTATGTGTATGTGTGTTGTGTCTCTCATATATATATATATATATGAGTAAATACATCCTATCTTTTTGCGTGTATATGTAGAAGGCGTAGTAATCACGCGCGTGTAGGAACTGCCTGCACGTGATAGAGGGACGTCCATTCTGCACATAAGTGTTGTGTTGTATCCTTTCTCTTTTCGTGTCTCTCTCTCTCTCTCTCTCTCTCTCTTTCTCTTCCTCTCTTTTACCTTCCTTCTTTCTTTCTTTCTTTATTTCTTTCTTTTTCTTTCATTTTATTTTCTTTTATTTTTTTTTATTTTATTTTATTTTCTTTGCAAACAACATGGGCCGCAAATTCCCGTCAAAAAGGTAAATGCCAGGAAAAGAGATTAATAATTAAACTTTTGTTGTTAATTATTTCTAGTTTTCACTATTATTTAACTATGAAGAATTTTTATTGAACACGTTTAATTCTTTTTTCTTCAAACTTTTTGGGTTTTAGTTGATACTGTCTGTCTACCCTCAACGTATTTATTTCTTATTTTTTTTTTTTTTTACCAATGAATACCATTAAAACATGTTTATTGAGTTGAATACAAAAAAGAGAAAGAGAGAGAGAGAGAAAGGGGGAGAAGGGGAGAGCGAGAAGTTGCATTTCTTCCAAGTGCATCCGATCGCGTGCATCGATCGTGCACAATGTGTGTTCTTCGATTTTTTTTTTGTTTATTCCACAACGGGATCAAATAGGATCGGTGGTTTTCTAATTTGAAATTATAATTCCTATGTTACGGGCTGTTTCTTTTTTTCTTTTATTTATTTAATTTTGTATTATTTATTATTTGTGAATGTCTCTTTAAATTCGTTTTGGTGGTATGTATTTAGAAATTATTAAAATCAAAATTGATCGATTTGCGATATAAATTAATGTGCATTAATTATTTGTCTCTCTGTTGAATCAAAACTTTCCAAAGGAAGTTATCCATATATATATATATATCAAAGAAAATAAAATATGTGTGTACTTGACAAAACTCGTTCTACCTTGCAAACCAATTGTATTCGTCCATATATATATGCGACCGACTTTTTGAGCAAAACGAATTTCTGTGACCTTGGCGCTACTTCTTAGCTAAGGAAAGAGGGTTGTAGGATATACATATGGATAAGAAAAAGAAAAAAAAAACATTTTGATACATGTTTTGTGTATCAGTTGACAGACTGCGCGCATGCGTACTTTCCTATCCCCTCATGCTCGTAGTAGTAGAGAAACACAAACAACTATGAAACCGGTTCGAAGTTTGCTCTTTTATATACCCCGTCACGAACTTCACTACCGAAAGAATGCTACACGTTCCATAGAGAACACTATATATATATATAAGTGTATTACGTTCCTATCAAGATATATAGTATTATAATATAATTAACAAAATAAATATATATATACATAATATTCAACTCACTATACATATATATGTATATTTATATGTATTAGTGATTGATTGAGTATGTATATATATACTATTTATAATAATAATAATATTTAATAGTATTTATAGTACTATTTAATTATTAAATGATTTATTTAGTATTTATTAATATTTAATAGTATTTATATATATTTATAATAGCATACGATCGTGAATCACGCGTCGTAATTTTCTCATTAAAAAAACTTTTCCTATTATTTCGTCAACGTCAGTTTAAAAGATAAACAGACCATTTAAAATATTCTCGAACGTTCGTTGAATCGATACCAGTTGACTTCCGAGTGAATAATCATTATTTTACGATGAGAAAATAATCAATCTAAATTCACGTTATATTATCATTTGAACAACAAGCTCGTAATTTTCAAACTATTGTTTTTTCTTTTTTAGAAAGAGAAAGTATAATTATTTAATTAAATATTATGCGTCAATGGGAATTTGAAATTTGAATCATTGATGCAGATAAGCGACACGTTTTTTCTTTTTTTTATATTTATGATTGTTCGTGGTTCACGAAAGCGCACGATATACGTGACGAAAAGAAATTTCTGAGATTTTAACGTGTTCTTTAAATTTTTATTGAATAGTTTATATTTGTTTTTGCTTCGTTAAATGATTGTTAGGAAATAAAATAACTATATAATCACACATTGTGAATTTATATATATAGGTATATTAGACATTTGTGTGCGATAAAAAAAATATTTAACGAATACAATTTAGATCCTTAAATGTACCTTAGTAATATTTATAAATATTTGTATATATATATATTCATATGCATACGTACAAACAGATGATGTAAGTCATCGGAAAAGCGTATAAAAATTTCGAATAACATTTTCGTATCTCGATCGTGTCCATTTGGCAAAAGGTTTGACGTCAATCGTCTCTATTTTCGATCGTCTTAAACATACATTTCAACGTTTCATCATTATTAAATCTTAAACGACGATTTGAATACTCACAAAAGGACTCGTGAAATTATTACAATGGAAATAATAATTTCCAATTGAAAATGTTACATTAATATCGTCTAATGGTAATGAAACAAACAAAAAAAAAAGAAGAAAAAAAATAAGGCAAAGAAAATATTATCGTTTTTAATAAATTATATCAACAAAACAATGCGTAAATGTGAGTTGAATTACAATCCCCATAGTCAACCCATTACTTTGGTTCTAAAAGAAAAAAATTGACACCACCGTACGTGTAATACGATTCGATTAAAACGCGAGTTTTATTCTATCACGTGTTGGCACATTATAAATATTATAACCAATTGAAATTAGTATTACCGTCACGCGCGCATAACCATTTGCAAAATCAATATGTGGTAGAGTAACCGATTACTCTTCGGAGAAAATAATAATTCTACATTGAAATTCCATACAATGTTTTAACATATAACCAACAAAAAAAATGAATTAAAAGTTTTACCCTAATTCCTATTATTCGAGATCTTTTGATATTTCAATTTAATTGATCGATGGTTGAACACATTTAAATAATATAATCATAAAATATATAACCGACCTCTTATTCCCATATTAATATAGAATTCTGACGCAATTCTATTTCTATTATAAATAATATTGACTCTAAACCAATAATCACGAGCCAAAATGTATATTTATATAAAGAGAGAAAGAAAGAGAAAGAGAGAGAGAGAAGAAAAGTGAAGGGAGTCAAGTTTAAAAAAAGAAAAAAAAAAACACACACACACACATATACATAAAAAAAAAAATTACATCGAATATTAGTGGGTACTTTCCACTAGGAATTGATAAAACTTATGGGTCCAGGTAACAAACTCTTGGAGAGAGCCTATTTTCGTTCTGAGAGACACGCGTCTAACTCAAACCGGCTTTTTCCAAATGGGATCCCTCTCTTACGAACACACTAACACTAAACACTAAACACACACACACATATATAAAAAAAGCGAATATAACTAACACGAAAGAACAAATAATAATAAAGAGGAACGTGCAACCAACGTAGTTCTCTCGTTCGTCCGTCTATTCCTAACAGTGTTTTTTTCTTGGTATTGGTGTCTTAGGTCTGTTAAAGATCAGCAAAGCCTATTAGGAAGAGTTACGTCATCTCTGGATCAGTGGCTTTATAGCAACCGGGGGGAAGACGCCCAGTAAACAAAATGATACCACGCTTCTTTAGCCTACGCAATGATTCATTCTCACTTTAGAAATGATTCAACGAAATGGAAAAAAAAGAAGAACAAAATCGCAAAAGATTTATTCAAGATAAAGAAAGAAAAGAAATAAATGAAGCAAAAGGGAAGCTCTTTCTACCTTTCTACCTGTATTTTTTCCTTTTTAATTTTGTTTTTTAACAACTAGCCAACTGAAACTTTCCAAAGGTACGAAGGGTGAGGGGTAAAGGTCGGTGGTGGTGAGTGGGGGGGACACAATACTCAAATGGACACGTTAATCTTTTTTCTTTTTTTTTTTTCCATTTTGGTTATCTTTTATCTGACTTCGGGAGATAAAACGAGGGTTAACTTTTGTCGTAGAAAAGAAACTGACAATTTTTCAGGAAAATTATTACAGTCTAATGGTCATATAATTGTATCGTCATTCCGATCTATTTTTTTTATTTTTCTTTACGAACAAAATCTCCTCGTTTAGAGTAAACCAAATTTCTTTTGATTCCTCTTCTATCTACGATACATTATTAAAAATGAAAGATTCAAAAATTTTCGATAGATATTATACGCGCGACAATATAAAATACATTTAGTTATAATTTAATTATATTCTTCGAGGATAAACGGGGAGAAGAGGGGTGATGGGTGAGGGGTGAGGTGGGGGGGTGAAGATATTTAACCGAATGGATATTTGTTCAAGGTCACCGCCATGAGCACGCATGTGTTCTCTCTCCCTATTATGATTCATGCACGTGTAACCTCGGATACGAGAAGAGAGAATAACCACCCTTCTCCCACCCCACCCCTCTTCACTGGAAAATCTTATCGATCGAAGATAACGATTAAGTTTCATTTCTAATTTATAATCCAATGGCAAAGGTTGAATGAATTTATTAAACGATAACGTGTAAATTCATATTACTTACCTTTTGTTTTTTTTTTCTTTTTTCTTTTGATATTAAAGTGTATTTTAAATGAAATGGTTATTGTTTTCGTTAAAGTTTTATATTCACGATTCGTGTTCGCAACGGTAACGTATTTAACACTTTAACGTAGTCATTATATTATAAAAGAAGAGTATCGATATTGCATAATCAAAAACAGGATTGTTTAAATTAAATCGAGAGAGATCAATGTCGAGAAATAAACGAAATATCATCGAACGAAATCAAAAAAAAAAAAAAAAAGATATAATTTTAATATGGATTTATTTATAAATATATATATATGCAAATATAAAATTGAATAATACTTAACGAAATAACACGAGAACTCAAATTGAAATTATTATTTTAAGTAAGAGGAAAGTTCGAAGAAGAGGAAGTAGAAGAAGAGGAAGAAGAAGAAGAATAAGAAGAAGAAGGAGAAGACGGTTTTCTGGTCTTTTGCCAAATTTGTATTAACGGCCTAAGAAATTCTCACCGTTTCTCCTTCACCCCTTTAAACCACTCCTCCCCCCACTACCACCACCCTTCACCCCTTGCTAAAGTTCGCAAGAAATTGCGCAGTTACTCTCGCCAATATTCAAAATAATTTTCTTAAAAATATCTTACGTTATGACGTTACTTTTCTCTCCTTCTCCAAAAATATAACTCAAAGGAACGTTTTAAAAGTCAAGGACTCTTCTCTTTCTCTCTCTCTCTCTCTCTCTCTCTTTTACTTTTAAAAAGAAAATTTTATTTAAGATAATTAAATATAAAAAAGCTAATTTAAAATATTACTATTTAATCGTAATATATATATATATATGATTTTTTTTCTATCGTGTAAGATAGATTTTAAATTGAAGTAATACTAAATCGTTAACTAATCGCATTTACAATTTTCTAATCCTGAGTTCTAATGAATATATATGTGTGTGTGTGCATATATGTAAGTGTCTCTCTACATATATCGACCTTTCTCTAAATTTAAAGGTTTCCCAGACCTTGGCACAAGTGCATTAACGTTGCAACGAGTTATTATTAATTCTAATTTTGTATTCTTTTCTTTTCTTTTTCTCTCTCTCTCTCTCTCTCTTTTCAACGCGTGTCGCATACTCTAGACGATGAGTAATATAACTTTGACGTTACGATTACGAATAAGATATGAAATAATAATGATTGTTATATTTTGACACGTAATATAATAAACGAGTCGTGCACGTGACTTTGATTTCATTTTTTTTTTTTTTTTTTTTTTTTTTTTTTTATTATTTTTAAACGATCGAACATCAATTGTCGTTAGAAAATATTTCAATAATTTCGATCAATTGTATTATGCGTGGTGCTACGTACGGCATGGTGTATGTGTGTTTATGTGTGTATGTGTTCTCTTTTTCTTTAATGTGCCAATCTAATCGATCAAACAAGATCTAAACGTTTCTATTTTAATCCTAGATATTTTCAATTACCATCCGAGAAAAATTAATCTCAATGTCAGAAATAATATTTTCGTTTTATATACGCTTTTTTTTTTTTTTTTTTTTTTTTTTATCTATATTAACACGCGAGTATCATAAATAAATCCAATCGAAACTTATAATTAATTCTATTATAAAGTTTAACACCTAATGCAACGATAAGGAAGAACTTTTAAGAAGACATCAGTAATCTTGTTGGATCATGCACGATGAATAAATAAATAATAATAAAAAGTATGTGTGTCTCGAAGAAGTTCTTACGAGAAATCATAATGAATCGTACATCGGTTAATATAATTGTAACCGGTCAAATCATTTTGACCATGGAATCATGGCCGATCTTATAATAACGTTCCTGTACCTCGGCCTTCTGAATACTTTGAAAAAAAAAAAAAAAAAGAGAGAAAAAAAAAGATAAAATAAAATAAAATAATTAAAAAAGAAAAAGGAAAAAAACCAACCAACCAACCAACCAACCAAACATAATTACATTTTCAATGACATCATTTCTCTCACGTAGATATTACAACTTGTGCTATATAAACGTTGAAGAAAATTTTCCACGATATTGCTCTTGTTAAACGAGGAATCATTTTTCTTCAGAGACGTACTCTAGGAAGAAGAAGGACGTATTAGTTTCTTTATATTATTATTCTTTTTTTTTCTAGGACGAGAAAAAGATAGTAAAATAGTTCGAATAATATCTTTGTTACACACACACACATACACACACATAGACCATTCGTGACACCATTCATTCGTGTCTTGCAAGAATTCATTCTTTCCCTCCTTCCTTCTTTACTTTCTTCCTTCCTTTTCCTATTCGTTTGGATCGATCGTAAAAGAACGCATTCACAATTTGCTGTTGTCGGTTTCATCGACCTCATACGAATGAGAAACATGACTACCAAAAGGCTCCGTGCCAATGGTAACGAGGTGACACAGAGAGACACTCTTAAAATTAATCGATTTTCTTCTTTACGAGTCAAACTTTATAATCGTGCCAACAATTCCTATTGTCTAATACAATTAATGCTAAAACCTTCTATCATTCTATTATTAATAATAAATTCGAATAAAGCAATCATCTTATCTAATATTACATTATTAATTACGTAATTACGTAATTAGAAATAATAATTGTTATCTAAAAATAGTATTTGAATTATTTATAATATTGAAATAGTATAATGATCAATCATAATATATAAAATAAAATAATAAATAATAAATTAATTAATTAAAATAAATAAATAAAAGTATAAATAAATTAAAGTATAATAAATTAATCATATATACATTCACACATTTATTTCAATGTTTTATTTATATTTATATATATATATATGTGTGAGAAAATTTCTGTCACGGATGCAATTGTGATCAGAGCATGATCGAAATATATGCATTACGTTATGATATGCACGTGTTAAAACACGTTAGATGTTAGCCAAAAGTTCATCCAATTATTACGTTAGACTCGTATTATACTTCGGTAGAAGGAAATAGAACTGTTTTGCTATATTATATCGGTTAGATATTTTTCAATGCATTCCATACAAAGTAGTATAGTTCTAACAATCGATTGGCATACCATTCGTTGAAAACCTATTTGATCGATACCGTCGTACGATTTCTTTCTATCTTTTTTTTTTATACAATCTACCTCTCTCATTATTACTGTAATCAAACTGTTGGATTTAATCTTGCAATGCGCATTTATTTAAAACTTTGATTAGTTTCTATCAATGTAACTTTTGTATCGCAATTAAAAATAATTTATCGAATTAAATAAATTAAATAAAAAAAAAAAAGGAAAAGAGAAGAAGACTTTTTTTTTTTATTAGAACATACTACAAATATTTTTTTTTATTTAGATTGAATTTATAATAAAACGAAAAAACATATCAGATGAATTTATTAATAAATACAAATTTTATTTGTTAATTCTATTGGATAATGAAAGATTTGTTTGTTTCTTTTTTTTTGATGATAATAATAAGAATAATAATAATAATAATAAAAGAATACTCGACAAAGAGACACGAGTATCGATTCGTAATTGTACGTTTTTAAAAGACCGATCGATATGACAGTCACGTAAGAAGCAAAAATCGAAGGAGTCACGCGTCAATGGACCAAACGACGACGATAATAATTCATCCATACGAACATAAACGAGCAAAGAAAGTTAAAAAAGGTAAACGCAAACCCTCAAATATACTTGAACGATTACGTTAAACGATTTCTGAACAAGAACAAGAATGATTGATTTGATTTAACGATCACGTTACCACCGATCAAGATATCATAGCAAATCGTTTGATAAAATATTCATTAAAATTATGAAATGTTAAAAACGTATTATTTTCTGTATAAATATACTTTGTTTACGCGTTATATAACATAACAACCCAATTTTCCTTATCGAACGTGCGATAACAACATTTTATTTTTAGTCTAAAACGTGTTACACCCCGTCCCCGTCCCCCACCCCACCCTTCATTATCATACCCTCAAAATTTACATTCCCGTTAAAGTAAAAAAAAAAAGGAAGCAACAATTTATCGGCCTTTTTGTTAAATCAAAATAGACAAATATAATTTATCCTATTTGCATTATATTATCCTACAATGTTTTATTTTCAATTGAATTCCAAATAATTTGTGATTTATTTAAATGGTCGATCTATTGGTTGGTTCTCTATTATCTTTTCTGTGTTTCAAAGATAAAGATAAAGAGAGAGAGAGAGAGAGAGACAGACAGAGGAAGTTACGTAAGGACAATATTTGCAGAGAAAATGGTTAAAGCTTGATGGTATCGATAACCAACACACTTTCCTACTACTATAACCCATTTTAAACTTAGATTCCATAGATAAAAGATAAATTTGTAGAGAAACTTACCAATCGGGAAAGAGTAGGTGTGCCTCGGTAAGGATGTCTCGTAGAAGTATGGTCGCAGGTGGTACGTGAGGTAAAATAACAGGAGCGAATACACCGCATACACCAGCACTGCGTCCGTGTCTTGCTTCGTATCTGCTTAAATAAATCGCCAAGTAACCGAGTAAGTGATAATGAGAGGACGGGAGGGTTGACAGGAGTTCCTTCGTCGATTTAATCCAGGATTCGTGATTATTTGAATAATCATCTGTTGTTGAAAAAAAGAAAAGGTCAAAAATGATTTATCAATTGAATAAATGTATGACTATTATAATCTGAGAAGCAGATATAATTATGATTAACGAGTTGAATCAAACAAACAAAAATTTGGAATCAATTGATTGAACGATTTGCTTTTCGAATTAATTAACTATATATATATATCGTTATGTTTAGTTCAAACGTAATTAACTAACATTATATTAAATTGATCAGAGTGATATTTGATCACGAACATAAACGACACATATAAATGAATATTGAATAATAATAATAGATATTAAGGTATGAACCAAAAGTTCGTGTGTCTTTTTTTTTATTAACATTTCAAAAATAAATTGTACAGAAAACAATCCCATTTGTGCAATTTATAATACAATAAACTCACGAACTTTTGATTGACCCTCAACAATAATCAAAACCGTTTACTAACTGTTATGAAGATTTAATAATCTCGCGACCAACGTGGACGGTACAACGGGTTGCGGCAATTCTTTCAGGTACTGTCGAAGAAGGGTGGCTGCTGTGGATGGGCAAGCTGCAACTTCCAAATCTGCATCACCTTTTCTTTCGAAAGCTGTCCTCAATCTTTCAGCCAGGCGTGGACTACCACCGGACAAACAAAATACCGCAGCACTTTGGAATCCGTGAGTTTCGATGTAGCTGCAGAGCCGATGAACCACGTAAGGTACTCCAGTTTCTTGATAAGATTCTATCAAGTCTAGCCGTACACCGAAAACTTTTGTTGAACCTCCACCGCCACCTCCTCCACCTCCTCCTGCTCTGCCACGGCCAAGGAATGATCCTGCGAGGACTCGCTTCACTCTTGCAAGGCGGGACTCGTCCTGAGAGACCGACCAGCTTGGTTAAATTCTCGTCCGACGTAGTTTTTCTGTGAGCGTACGGTCAACGATCGACGATGGATGCAACGTCACTATTCGCATATGACATTTCAAAGTTCCTACATTCAAAAATCCATCGGATCAGTGCATCTCGAAACTTGCTATCCATCATCTCAACTATATTTTCCCTTTTTAGAAGCTTTCAATATAGGACTTTTTCGAGTTACACTAGTAGAACATCTACATTATATGAATGTGTCGTCCCAGGGAAATGATGAAAATGTATATCCGATCAAATCTTTAAGGTAGATGATTAATTCATGGAATATGTTAAACTAACAACTCTATGGGGAGGGTCTTTTTACCTAAAGAAAGTTAGTGATTTGATCAAATCTTTTTAACTGTTTTATTGTTAGTGAAAAGATTAAATAAACAAGTCAATTTTAATCAAAATATATATGGACATTATTATTTATTAATTGCATTTACTAAAAATATACTCTTTGTTTTTCAAAATATCAGCTTTTTTTTGTTAATTAATTTCAAATAAATAATTTGTGTTTTTCAATGACTATTCTTGTATTACCTATTCTACATTTAATAATGTATGGTTTTATGGTATTATTTCATCTTTTCACTATCAATAAAACAGTTAAAAAGATTTGATCAAATCACTAACTTTCTTCAGGTAAAAAACACTCCCCATAGAGTTGTTATTTTAACATCTTCCTTGTAATTGATCATCTACCTTAGGAATTTGATTAAATCTACATTTTTATCATCTACTTGCAACAAATACATCCCTTTCCTTCCTTAATGTCATATTATACTAATCCTATTTTTGTTCTATTACAGTAATACAACTATACTTTAACTCGGAGAAGTTATTGCACGTATAATTACTCTTACAATAAATTCACATAACGGGAGGTTCTACTGTATACCCAAATATATTATTCGTAAACTTAATCAATTAAATTAAAAAAAAAAAAATAAGAAAAAAGAAAAAGAAGACAGTAACTTTTACGCGACCTTGACACACAATTCGCGTTCCTATCTTCTCTCTATCCCTCATTTTTAAGTGTATCTTATTTTTTTGTTTATAATCACTTCCTTCGCAGAATCCAATAATTAAAATAAACTAAAGAGAGAGAGAGAGAGATAAAAAGATGACAAAAAAAGAAAAAGAAAATAAAAGAAAGAAAGGTTTTACCTTATCGTGGGACTGTCGCGAACGCGTTGGACTTGCCGATCCATAATGTGATTGATGCTGATTGTTTTGTTGCTGATGATGATGATGATTATGATTCTGATGATTGTGGTGATGATGATGATGGTGATGATGATGATGATGTTGTTGTTGTTGTTGTTCTTGCTGAGGACGTCTCATCCCACTTCTACACCGCGACCCACTGCCGCACTATAATTAATTAAAATGAAAATAATATAATTTTAATTATTATTATATATAGATATATATATATATTAAATAAACGTATAAGATATGAGATAAAATATTTGTACAAAAATAATATTACATCAATGAGCAAAGATCTTACAATACAATCTCTCGCGATTCTCCACAGCTTGGAATATGCCAAATTCGGTATGATGATGATGATGGTAGTTGGTCGAAAATCCGTCTTCTTTTAATTCTGTTAAGTCGTATTATATTCACCAGACGTTCCGTTACGACGTAGGATAAATTTATTCGATTTTTTAAATAAATTAAATAAATATATATATACATATATGTATATAGATATTATATATATGTATATATATATATATATATATATATATATATATATATATATTTATTTATTTATTTATTTATAAGATGCAAGAACGATGCTCGAACGTTTGAGAGAGTTATAGAGAAGAATATTGAGAATAGATTCTTATTTGTATATTTTTGAAAAGAATATATAAGAACAAAAAAAATAACAAGAGATATTCCTTTGGTCCAAGGAAAATAATAATATATTTCCTCGAGACTTTAACAAAGATCAAGCGTTTTTCTTTTTCTTTTTTTTTTCTTTCTTTTTTCTTTCTTTCTTTCTTTCCTTCTTTCTTTCTTTCTTTCCCTTTTTTTTCTTTATTTTTTATATATATTTATTTATCTATTTATTTATTAATTAATTTTTTTTTTGTGGAAGGTTTTCGTTTTTGTTTGATTTTTATTAGTTTTTTTTGTTTTTTTTTTTATTTTTTATGTATATATATATTATATATATATATTATATATATATATATATATATATAAATCTTATTTTTCGTAGTTTTTAAAAAAATGTTTTTTAATTTGTTCTGTGTTTCGTTTTCTTTTTGTTTATTATTATTATGATTATTATGACGCGACATTCAACGAGAGTAGAAGCAAGAAGACGACGTTAACAAGAGTTCGTATGACTCGATTAGCTCTGAGTTCATGTCTCTATCACGGCACATCGCATTTAGAGCCCTTTCTCTTAGGCGAAGGGCACTGCCTATGGCTGCTTCAAGAAATGAGTCGACACCAGCCGTAGCGTAAGCATCGAGGGTCTCGACGCAGAGGGATGAGTTTTAGGTCACCACTCCGCCCCTCGCCCTGACATGGTCCAGGCCCTTTTTTCTTCGACCTTTACTACGCTTCCACCCTAAAAAAGTACAAGAATATTTATTAGCATTTATTCATTCATTCGTTCTTTCGTTACGTCTTTCGTTTCGTTTCGTTTCAGTCATCCCCCAATGAATGTAATACCAAATATATTTATCATATTTATTATTTTATACTTTAATATTGATTGTTATTTATCGGTGTACGGGGGGTTCAGTATTTTTAAAAAATCTGTTTTTTTGTTAATTGATACTTAAAGTAAATAATACGACACATAATTGTATATGTTAAACAACAATATTAATATTAAATCAATTAATTATTAACGCATGATGAGAATGCAAATAATATAATATAACATTGTTAATAGAAAAATGATTTACTATTTATTTTCAAATATTAACATATATTTTGATATGTAATTCTAATTTATAATTCTTATGCAATATTATCTTTATTATTTAACGTACAACTAAATAATATTCTTATATTCATTCATTTGATCAAATAATTATTAATAAATGTTTGCACAAATATTTATCGATTATATATAAGTATTTAATATTTATTAAACCTTTCGAAAAGTTTTCTTTTTTTAAACATTAGTAATATCAAAAGATAATCCAAGTGTATCTCGTACATTTTGTAAACTCATTAAACTTTGTTCATTAACGATGTAGGGGCGAAAAGGGGAAGAGAGGGGGGTGGGATGATTGTTTAATCAGAGATAAGAATTCTTCCAGTTAAATAAATTCGATATCGTATTAAAATTGTATAACTCGTTGAATTTTCAAATATATATTCGAGTGTATTTTTTTTTCCCCTCAAATATGTAAAAACTTCTTCTATGGTTTTATATATATATATACATGCATGTGTAGTAAGTATTCGTGTGTAAGTTTGTTTAAATTTGGAAATCACGGCAACTATACGTTTAAGATAACAGTGATGTGTTTCCTACGTTTATAACATCTCAAAAATAGATCTTACCGTTGCATTCAATGTTATTTTGGGAAAAGTTCGATCGTTAGCCTCTCGTATAGAGTCTTACGTGCGTCAACTCGTGCTTATTAAAATGAAGACAAATCATGAGAAAGATATTTCGTGTGTACTTTAAAAAGAACAAAAAAAAATAACAAAGTTAATTGATTAAGCAATGAAATAAATAATTTGATTGAGTAATGAACAAAAGTTACCGAGCTTTTTTCTTCCCCATTACGATGATCTAAAATCGAATAAACTTTGTCCACGAATTTTATATATAAAAAAAAAAAGAAAAAAAACAAAACCAATAATACAAGTATACATTTATTCCACGTTGCTTCTTTTATTTCAATTATTGATTTATTCATTAGCAAATAATTATCGAATCGATAATTATTTCAAAAAAAAATAAGATAATTATATTAATTATATTGAATTTCTCTTTAAAATGTAACAACGTTTGATATGGACAAATTTTTGAATCGACTGGAGACTTGATCGATTGATCTGAGTGGAAGGGGGAAGGGTTTACAATATAAATCTTAAACTATATCATTAATATTATGCACGAAAGAAAAGAAAATAAAAGAGAAGAGAAAAAACATAAACAATATATATTCTGTTGGTTTCTTAAAACAATGAAAGTTGATAAGAAAAAAAGTTGAAATAAAAGTTACCCTGCCGCGATATTACAACGTATTTCAATGTAAATGAGAAAGATAAAAAAAAAAAGGAAACAAGCAAATGACTGAAAGGAAGGAGGAGGGTGGTTAACATTTGGAATCTGACGATATCAACCCTCTCTCTCACTCTCTCTGGAATAGTCGTCGCTGCCACCTAGCAACAAGCGCGCACGTTGCAAAGCTGTTCGAGAAGTTTCTCGGGGAGGGATGCAGAACGAATCGTTTTTCTGATCAGAATTTCTTTAAACAACGTCAACAACTATTGCAAAAAAGAACTCTTTCTACGATGTAGAAAAAGAAATTATTTTATTTTCCACGCAAATGGTTACAAACAAAAACCACCACCACCACCATTCTAACCCTCATCCTCGTGGGGTTACGATTGATTAGAACGTAATAAAAAATCTAAACCGTTGGACGCGAAGATTGAAATAAAATTAATAAAAAACAACAAGAAATAAAAGCACACGTATTTTATCTGTATATAAATCTTGAAGTAGATCAACGTACCTTTTTCTCGGATATATGTATACGTTCTCTGTACGTCGTGCGTATTAGGTTTATGCACATTATTCGATGCAATAAATGAAACGTAGGTAACTGAACGGGGATAGGTTGGTGGAATGGTGGTGTATAGAAAAGTAAAAAGGGGTTTTGATGGGACAAAAGGGGAGGGAAGTGTATTATTTCGTTTACAAATAAATCATTGATGCGTATTATGCGTTAATAAAATGGAAGGAAAAAATAGTATGTAAAATAAGTAAGTAAACATATATATATATATATATCGGAGAACGCTGACCCGATGCAACACAACGATCATGGGAGGATCTATAGGTGTGCATCGAGTGGAAACATAATCGCGCGTATACCGGCAACCAAGAGAATGGACGATCGATAATTTCCCGCGTAGAAGGCATAACGACGAAGAAAGGAATAACAGTTTTTAGTCGCGTAGAATGTAGAGTAATGTATGAAGTAACGTTGATATATATATATATATATGATGTAACGTATACATTTATTGCGATGTATTTCTCAAAAAATTAATCGACATTAATTGTTTTGGGCAAAGAAAAAAACAATGAATTACGTCAAACGTACGAAGAAATAATATTCAATGGAAAGATATATTAATAATAATAACTCGTGTAAATAATATCTAAAATAAAAATCTAACGTAATTTTGTTTCTACACGCGAGTCAACGAACAAAATCAATAACATTTTTCTTTTGATTCGATTCAGTCGCAATTTCAATATAATAAAATAAAATAAAAGAGAAAATAATAATAATCGGAAAAAAAAGTTTTCTTTCAACTTAATTAACTTTCACGGGTACCTTTTTTCTTCTTCTTATATTCTAGATATCATCTGGTTATCACCATCCACACGTCAAGTAGAAAAGACACGATCGATATACGTAGGGAAAGAGAAAAGAAGATGAGAAAACGGAGAAGGAGAACGAACGAACGAACGAACGAACGAACGAACGAACGAACGAACGAACATAGAAGATTTATAAAAAATAAAAAATTAAGTCAAAAAAAATAAATAATCGAGAAAAGTATATTATTAGGTTTTCGAAATCAAATATATTTATAATATATTATATATATATATATATATAAAATTGTACCTTAACAAAGCGACGATTTAATCATGACGAGAGTTTTAGACGAGAACGTTGGATAAATAATAATGAACGTATCGTACGGAACCACCAAGGAAGTGACACTGTCAGATTTCTCCACTACGAACCACCGTTTTCCCCTCCATTCTTCTTCCAACCCCCTTCCCCCATTAAAAGCTCCCACCACTAGGAGGATTTCTACTGGACACCCAACACGTTCTGCTGACCGAAGTCAGCGCCTTAGCGTGTTCCAACCCCCTCTTCGTATTTGGAGGAATCAAAGGGAGCAAGGGGCAAGGGGGGTGAAGGGGAGAGGGGGTGCATATGTATTTAATATATGTGAACGAGAAGAGAGAGAGAGAGAGAAGGGATGAAAGTGATAATCGACGAGGGTGCGCATGCACCCTCTTCTAGGAAGGAATCAATAGAAGGCTTCGGTCACGTGAAAAAACCCCCCTACGAATAAGGCGTAGAAACTGTTAGGAGACGCAAACAGGAATTAACAACCAGTATTCTGACGCAGCAGGTGAAACTTACAAATCGCGTTTTTTTAGTTGTAGCGTTTTAAATCAGATGAAATGGGTTTCAGTGGTGGGTGGTTAAGTGCGACGATGTAAATTCGCCTAAATAAACGGGAGGAAAGTTGAAAAGAGAGTTTTATGATATAATTATCCACTATCTGCGTCGCAGTTGAATCCATTTATACGATTCAGAATATATATATATATATAATATGTATTATATATAAATTCTGTATATTGATTATATATATTTTTATTATACGAAAATGTAAACAACGGGATGAATGTGTGCGAGTGATGGGCACAGCTGAAGATTCGTTACATGCATACGTGTAATTAAATAAATAATACCAGTATGAAAATTAAATGCATTTTATCTCTTTTAGGTTTATTTTTTATTTATCTTTTCTTTTTTTTGGTATCTTGAAATCGTTAGATTTTTCATTATTTTATTCTCGATCCGTTGAAGTTTTAATAATACGCTTCAAGAAATGTCTCTACGCATTATCCTCAGGGATAAAAGAAATTGATTGAATCCAATTCAAGAAACAAAGAAAATCTGTATATTATGCATGAAACAAAAATAAATAAATATCATCTTTTCATCCATTGTTACTGTTCATGTGTGTAAGAAAGTATAAAGGGGGGGACGTATGACCAAGTTTAAACCTTTTCCCACAGGAAGGGACTAACGGGTCACCCTACACGTCCTTGAAATACCATTGAATCGGCGAGTTCCATGAATGAAGTAATAATCCCCCCTCCCCTTCACCCTCTTTCACCCCTTGAAATCCTTCTTCTTATATATACACTAACACTAGATCAGAAACATTGACGTTTTCCTATTGCGCAGTATCTAAATAATTTGAAATGAATTTTATTATCGGAGAGGTTTTTTTTTTTAAACACCCCAAATGAACACCTCATTTTGCAAATCCAATTCACCGCGCCAATAATTTTGCTAATAAGGGTAATAAATATCTAAATAATATCGTAGCATGATTATAATCTTAAATATTTCTTGGAAAATTTTGTTGAAAGTGATACGAATAAAAATCGAATGAAAATAATGTTGAGGAATTACGTTGCAAGCACGTTGCATACATAACTCAAAAAAAGTGTATGATCCTGTTACTTCAAATAAAACACGCTTTATTATTACTACCACCAACATAATACTTTTTAAGTATCCTATTGAAGAAGTTTTTCTTACAAAAATTGAATTATATAAGAAATATTTTGGCTGATTCTTAAAATTACAAACATTCAGTGGATGTTATTAATCATTCAGTTAAAACTAATCAATTCTACAGATTGCCATAATTATTATTGCTGTACACAGTTTCGAAACAATGACTTTACACCGGATTTTATTTTTATTACACTGTCTTGAGAAAATAAATGTTTAGAAAAACAACAAAATTAGGATATATTTACCTATGCATTAAGAAGATAAACGGTGTTGATAAACCATAACGCCAAGATCACAATGTACAAAATCTTCTTTTTTCACTGTTATATATTTTTAATTTTAAAGAGGTTACCTGTATACGTAATCTCCTTTAAACGCACACAACACGCGCATGCGCGTGAACGTAAAAAAATTTATCGTTGATATAACCGAGTACCGCGAATTTTTGCATAACTACGAATGTTGTAATAGCATATACAAACAAATTTTATTTGCCAAAGGTTTAATTTGTTTTTAAATTTAAATATTATTGTCGCAGATAAAATTAACAAAAATATGACTTTACGTGTTAATATTATAATTGAAAAAGAAATAGGATATTTTTTTTTATTTTTTTTTGTTTAATAATATGAATTATACACTTATAATCCGTGTTACATGAACTAATTTAATTCATAAAGATACATATTTCAATTAACAAGATATAATATATTTTTATGAGATATAGTTTTATTTTAACACATTATGTGCAAGAAAATTATTAATATCTTTTGCATAAGACACGATTTAATTATCAAATTCAATAAAAAATCTATTTTAAAATAAAATACGTTTCATTCTAAAAATTGCGCTTTTCCATTTAAACTTCAACAAATCTCTGTATTCTAGGCGTATCAAAAAGAATATAAAAAAAGCTCACACGCTGTGATCTGCACAAAATGTGTTAATATTATATGCATCAAATTTATTTTTTTTTTTCTTATATATATTTTTATCTATATATATATATGCTTTAAATTTTATCCTTATTTGGTAAAATAGTCGATTATTTCAATGAAAGTTATAATATAATATAAAAAGAGATATAATATTATTCAGAAATAATAATTCCCACACCATTAGAATTTGCAGTAATAAAAAAAATAATTCTCTCTTACCCTCTTCAAATATTGATATAAACTAAATGAAAAACATCGGAGCTCTACTTTTTATTAATATTTCTATTTTTTTTTGCTCGGTCGGTAGATCGTCTAATCTAATTTCAACGCTACAAAATCAAATTAGACATTGAATCATTTTTGCACAAATAAGTTTTATAATATATCATTATGTTACTTACTTTTGTGTAAGTGCCCTAGCGCGAAATGCTACTAAATGGGCATAATATGTTGGTGCCGGATAACTAACCGCTCTTGTACAACGTGCAAACATATGACACAAATGATATGTAAGTTCTTCTATTTGATTCTCAGTCATATTTATTTCATTGTATACGCACTTATATTTGGTAGGTCGTGCAGTCCCCTTATATAAAATAATATATAAAACTTATGTAAAAGAAAAATCGCATTAGAGAGTTATATTGTATTGGATAATTTACCTGAATGCTTGCATGAGATACGAGATAAAAATCAATATCAGTGGGATGTGTAATATGTGTATCCACAATTGTACCAGCTCTAACGTTACAGTGTCTATCATCTGTTTCTGATCGCGATGCAGGAAAAAATCGTATATGATGTCTTTTTTGCACTACAAGAAAAGTAATTGGTGGTCTATAATTTTCTCTGGGAAAAAGTAATTTAAATGCTCGTTGAAAAGCTGGTAATTCGTATTCCAACACATGAGAAATCTGTCCATCACTTACACCATCGCTATATACAATTAATAAATGAAAATGTTTCTTAATATAACACTATGATGAGTTAGATAAAGTTTAATAAATTAATTTGATAAATTCTATATTAAGTCAATATTATTTTTTAATAAATTTACGTACCGATAAACGATAATTTTTGATGGTTTCTGTTTTGTAGCATCACAAAAATTCTTTAATAGTTTTTTTATAATATCCGTAAGATCAGAAATAATTTCCTGTCCTGGTGGTTGCAAGCGAACCTCAATTGAATATTTAAAACCAATTTTATCACAACTTGCTGTAACCTTTATTATAATAAAATGTATTACGTGTAATAAAATATTTTTACTAAAATTTTAAAGAGATTTATATAAAAGTAATATTTACAGCTGCAATAGAAGGTAATTTAGAATCTGGAGCTGGATGTGTTACATCGGCACCAATCACAACAGTACTGCCGTCCAAAACCTTAGGTCTGCATAAAGAAAAATAGTAATAAATACAATCCCGAACGCAATATATTATAATATATACTCTAGAAAATATACGAGAAGTATGATAATTTTATTATTAATATAAAATGCTATACCTGTCAATTTCAGCAATACTATGATTTGTACCATTAAGTTTAGAGTTAATTTTCAAAACGATGTTTCCCACAGTTGCGACATTACATTTATTCTTAATAGTTACAGATTTAACACACTGTGTGAGTACATTTGTTTTTAATTCCGCAATTTGCTTCACGCTACCTTTAAGATAAATAATATACAATTATAAAATATCTTTTAATAAATCGAATGAATGAATAATTGCTTGTAAATTAAATAAATTTATTACAATATACTTCATTATCTGGTATAATGACTACAACAAGTTGTATTTTAGCTTCGCCTAAATGTCGAAAATATGGTATAAGGTCATCTTCTTTAATAAATTCAATTTCTTTAATATTATTGGTTTTGCCTATAAACATGCCATTTCTTCCTGAAACACAAAATACAATATTAAAGCATTTATTTCATTCCCATGTGCTTTCTTATGGCAAAGAAAGAAGTGAAAAATAAAGAAAAATTGATTAAACGGACGATACAAACATTTTCATAAAGTCTAATGTACAAAAGAAAACAAAATTATTGCAGAATTTCATTTTCATTCAACACTCTTACATTCAATCAACATTTTCATAGTGTTAAAATTGTTAAATGACTGTAAATATTGATATGTACTTACTAGCTGTTGACTCCAGCTCATTCATAAAGTTATTAATCTCAGCGTACGTTATAAATGTATTATTTAAAATTAAAATTGCCCATTGATGACCCTCTAATTTTATTGGATGCAACATTTTTCCAACCTTCCAAGTTCCCTTATTCACTTTTATGCTATCTGCACCATAATACGACAATCGAGGAGGATCTAATACTCTAGCTGGAACCTTTTCAAATTGTGGGTTTATTGAAAGATGGAACTCGTTTGTTAGAGTTTGATGTTTATTCATTTCCAAAGCGTTAAACTGCAATTATTCTCATGTTATAAAATAATATACATATATTTAATATATATATATTTGTATACAACAAATATGCAAATAAAATACTTACACCATCCATTATTTTTCTTTTGCGCATTTCAGTATTAGTTGCCGCAAATCTTATCATTTCGGACGTTTGTCTATCGGTCAATTTTCTTCTATTTACTTGTCCAGGTACTATAACACAGAGCTAAAAATTTTTAAAACATATGATTGTTTCATTCTTAATTTAATTGAATATTATTTGTCTTTAAATTTAATAATAAATATATTGTTTCTGTTAGGTCGTTCAAAACGTAATTTCGTTTTTTCAAAGGTAAATAAGAGACAATTTTATCATATTTATAATCCAAAGCATTTTGGAGGTATTTTTTTCTAAAATGTCAAGTGATTTTGAGGTTTAGAGTAAGATTAGGTATCTGTAAACATGACTAATGGAATCACTGTGCGAAAAATGAAAGTACTTTTCAAACAATCTTATATATTATAAAAGAAATTAAATGTACCTCTGGAGGTACATATATCTTCTTCTCTGGTGCACCTATCCATAAGCAAGGCCAATCAGGATATTTTATAATATATCTCTTATCATATCTGAAATATTCCTCGACGGTACAAGAAGTTCCATCAGAACGACTAAATCTACAAGTCTTTGGAGATTCGTCTATTAAACCACGTACAATATGTGTTCTCCTAGATGTTGGCACGTTTGGTATCTCATAATGAACTTTTAATTTATCTAAGTATATATTTATTTTGTTTTGGTTTCGGCTTATAATTTCTGGAGAAATATTTCCATCGCAATTTGAACAAAATTGCTTTATCACATCAATAACATTCTGTGAAGTGGGGAATCCCTTATGTGCAACTAAATAATCACATAAAGCATTTGTTATGTATACAAATTTTGAAAATCATTTTTAACAAAAAATTAATATATATTATATTTTACCATCTATATTCAAAAGAGGTTTCCATCCTAGAATAGCAGATTGAAATTGACCTGTCCATGCTTCCATTCCTCCCGTCAAATCCTTTCCCCCGTACCTTGGTTGCCAAAAGATTGATCTTCCAACCTATTAAAATACGTACGAATTGTAAGAACAATAATCTATTTTGAAGAGATAATAGAAAAGAAGAAAATAAAAAATACATAATGTGGTGGGATTTACATTACTGATACATGCTTTAAAAAAGAACAACATATGCACAGTCGGTAAAGTAAAAAGGAAAAATTTGGTGAAAGAAGATCGTTCAAAAAAAAAGAAAAACGTATAAATAAATAATAAAGAAGAACACTTAGGGAGTAAGAAAAATGAATAAGCTACATACATCAGAGCCAGTAAGGCTCACGTGTAATGTTTCAAAGAATTAGGAAGTATTCTCAATTCTATTAAATACATAGGATCAAAAAAATACTTGTTTTACTTACTGGAAATTTATATGTCAGAGGCCCATGGCGTAAGATGACATTAAGCGCTTGTATTCCGGCTTGAAAATTCAATGGGTCATCAAAACCAGGACTAATTTTTTTTAAGAATGAAAGATCTAAATTTACAGTCTTTGACATTTCAACTATGAATTCTCTTCTCCTACCATTTTCTTCAATTTCAACAGTTCCGCTTATCTAAATTAAACAAAAATATTTGTAGAGGATTAATTTAATCATTTTTTACATTTCATTTTATATACTTACTCTTTCTCCAAATGGCAAATCTTGTGCACTATAAACAATCTTATTCCCATCATATGCAGGATATCGAGACGGAAAATTTGTTCTTCTGAAATGTTCGAAAACACGTCTCATCAAAAATCTGGGCTTGTCAGGGATAATATTTACATCGTATTGAGTAACATTTGTTACAAATTTCTTGAATTCGAATGACATCACATTGACTTCAACCATTATAGGTCTACCAAGAGTTCCACATATTGCCTGCTTTCTTTTAGGTATACTTAGAGCCAATTGACTAGTTACAGTCTGTGCTGATTTTTCTTGCAATTGAGACTGTGACTTTGATGTTGATGAAGTTGATGGTAGTGTCGATAAAGGTGATGGTGGTAATGATGATGATGACGGCGAATCCACCTTTGGGCCTCTAGCCTAAAAAATATTTATATATTTTTGTGTAACAAAAATAATATAAATGTAACATTATCTATATATATACACTATTACGTATAATATACTTCTTCCTTGGATAGAGGGATTAATAAAAAATATTAAAGCAATATACCATAGGAAGTTGTTGTTGTTGTTGTTGTTGTTTTTGTTGTTGCTGCACATTTCTACCCCATGCTACTTTTTTAACTTCACCTTGATTTTGATCAAAACCTCGATTCTGACTTTGACTTTGATCTAGAGCTACATTTCGACCTCTGCACCGACCCCCACCTCGACTTTGACTCCAAGCCTCTTGAATGGGCAATTCCTCATGTGGCTTAGATGAGGCTTGTGGCTGCGGTGTAGCTTGTAATGTCGATGAAGCTTGTGGCTGCGGTGTAGCTTGTAATGTCGATGAAGCTTGTGGCTGCGGTGTAGCTTGTAATGTCGATGAAGCTTGTGGCTGCGGTGTAGCTTGTAATGTTGATGAAGCTTGTGGCTGCGGTGTAGCTTGTAATGTTGATGAAGCTTGTGCCTTTGATGAGGCTCGTTTCAACCATGCGCCTTGTAATGTTGAGGTTGATGATGTTGTTGGGGCTGGTAATGTCATTGGGACTGGTAATGTCATTGGGGCTGGTAATGTTGTTGGGGCTGGTAATGTTGTTGGGGCGTGTGACGTCGATGGGGCATGTGACGAAGCTTGTGGCTTCGATAAGGATTTCTGTCCTTGTTCCTGTTGTGAAGTATCCGGTAATCCAATTTTTGGATTTGGATTGATATTTTTTGTCCCTACAAAATAATTCATATTGAATGATTTTCTAAAAATATTGATACGAAACTAAATATCTAATATCTAAATATCTAATAATGAAACTAAATATGAAATTAATGAAAAATTGCGTACCTTTCTTCTTACCCATTATTGATATGGAATATTTTAAACTTACTTTATATTATTTAATTAAACCAGTATGTTTCAAATTACAAGTAAGTTAACGTTCGCTCAGATTAACTTCACATCCAATATGGCGTGTTGGAAATATAAGACTGCGCAATATTTCAACATAGAATTGGTTTCTACGAAATATCGATTCAGGAAATTACCGAATTATTGTCAGGTGGTGAAAAAATTAGTGTATAGATTATATATATATATATATTTCTGTGTGAACTCGCCTTAAAATTAAAACTGATGGATTTATAGTTTCTTCCCAAATTGTACTGGATACTGATTAGCCTATTGTCTTGTATATGTTCAAAGATGAACCAATCAACAATCTATAATTCTGTGAGGTGTAACTAAACATATATATAACAAAAAATACTCTGCGGGAAAGAAATGCGTGATGTGACGTCGATGGGGCATTTGACGCCGATGGGGCATGTGACAAAGCTTGTGGCTTCGATAAGGATTTTTGTCCTTGTTCCTGTTGTAAAGTATCAGGTTATCCAATTTCTGGATTTAGTTTCATAATCTTTTTCCCTTCAGAATAATTCATATTTTGAGGGATGATGGATGAGTTTTCGGTCACCAATCCACCCCTCGCCCTGACATGGTCCAGGCTTTTTTTTCTTCGACCTTTACTATGCTTCCACCCTAAAAAAGTACAAGAATTTTTATTAGCATTTATTCATTCATTCGTTCTTTCGTTACGTCTTTCGTTTCGTTTCGTTTCATTCATCCCCCAATGAATGTAATACCAAATATATTTATCATATTTATTATTTTATACTTTAATATTGATTGTTATTTATCGGTGTACGGGGGGTTCAGTATTTTTAAAAAATCTGTTTTTTTGTTAATTGATTACTTAAAGTAAATAATACGACACATAATTGTATATGTTAAACAACAATATTAATATTAAATCAATTAATTATTAACGCATGATGAGAATGCAAATAATATAATATAACATTGTTAATAGAAAAATGATTTATTATTTATTTTCAAATATTAACATATATTTTAACATGTAATTCTAATTTATAATTCTTAAGCAATATTATCTTTATTATTCAACGTACAACTAAATAATATTCTTATATTCATTCATTTGATCAAATAATTATTAATAAATGTTTGCACAAATATTTAACGATTATATATAAGTATTTAATATTTATTAAACCTTTCGAAAAGTTTTCTTTTTTTAAACATTAGTAATATCGAAAGATAATCCAAGTGTACAAACAAAAACCACAACCATCACCATTCTAACCCTCATCCTCGTGGAGTTACGATTGATTAGAACGTAATAAAAAATCTAAACCGTTGGACGCGAAGAGAAAAGAAGATGAGAAAACGGAGAAGGAGAACGAACGAACGAACGTAGAAGATTTATAAAAAAAAAAAAATTAAGTCAAAAAAAATAAATAATCGAGAAAAGTATATTATTAGGTTTGCGAAATCAAATATATTTATAATATATATATATATATATTTTTTTATTATACGAAAATGTAAACAACGGGATGAATGTGTGCGAGTGATGGGCACAGCTGAAGATTCGTTACATGCATACGTGTAATTAAATAAATAATACCAGTATGAAAATTAAATGCATTTTATCTCTTTTAGGTTTATTTTTTATTTATCTTTTCTTTTTTTTGGTATCTTGAAATCGTTAGATTTTTCATTATTTTATTCTCGATCCGTTGAAGTTTTAATAATACGCTTCAAGAAATGTCTCTACGCATTATCCTCAGGGATAAAAGAAATTGATTGGATCCAATTCAAGAAACAAAGAAAATCTGTATATTATGCATGAAACAAAAATAAATAAATACCATCTTTCCATCCATTGTTACTGTTCATGTGTGTAAGAAAGTATGAAGGGGGGACGTATGACCAAGTTTAAACCTTTTCCCACAGGAAGGGACTAACGGGTCACCCTACACGTCCTTGAAATACCATTGAATCGGCGAGTTCCATGAATGAAGTAATAATCCCCCCTCCCCTTCACCCTCTTTCCCCCTTGAAATCCTTCTTCTTATATATACACTAACACTAGATCAGAAACATTGACGTTTTCTTATTGCGCAGTATCTAAATAATTTGAAATGAATTTTATTATCGGAGAGGTTTTTTTTTTTAAACACCCCAAATGAACACCTCATTTTGCAAATCCAATTCACCGCGCCAATAATTTTGCTAATAAGGGTAATAAATATCTAAATAATATCGTAGCATGATTATAATCTTAAATATTTCTTGGAAAATTTTGTTGAAAGTGATACGAATAAAAATCGAATGAAAATAATGTTGAGGAATTACGTTGCAAGCACGTTGCATACGTAACTCAAAAAAAGTGTATGATCCTGTTACTTCAAATAAAACACGCTTTATTATTACTACCACCAACATAATACTTTTTAAAGTATCCTATTGAAGAAGTTTTTCTTACAAAAATTGAATTCTATAAGAAATATTTTGGCTGATTCTTAAAATTACAAACATTCAGTGGATGTTATTAATCATTCAGTTAAAACTAATCAATTCTACAGATTGCCATAATTATCATTGCTGTACACAGTTTCGAAACAATGACTTTACACCGGATTTTATTTTTATTACACTGTCTTGAGAAAATAAATGTTTAGAAAAACAACAAAATTAGGATATATTTACCTATGCATTAAGAAGATAAACGGTGTTGATAAACCATAACGCCAAGATCACAATGTACAAAATCTTCTTTTTTCACTGTTATATATTTTTAATTTTAAAGAGGTTACCTGCATACGTAATCTCCTTTAAACGCACACAACACGCGCATGCGCGTGAACGTAAAACAATTTACCGTTGATATAACCGAGTACCGCGAATTTTTGCATAACTACGAATGTTGTAATAGCATATAGAAACAAATTTTATTTGCCAAAGGTTTAATTTGTTTTTAAATTTAAATATTATTGTCGTAGATAAAATTAACAAAAATATGACTTTACGTGTTAATATTATAATTGAAAAAGAAATAGGATATTTTTTTTTATTTTTTTTTTGTTTATTAATATGAATTATACATTTATAATCCGTGTTACATAAACAATTTTAATTCATAAAGATACATATTTCAATTAACAAGATATAATATATTTTTATGAGATATATTTTTATTTTAACACATTATGTGCAAGAAAATTCAAAAAAAAATCTATTTTAAAATAAAATACGTTTCATTCCATAAATTGTGCTTTTCCATTTAAACTTAAACAAATCTCTGTATTCTAGGGGTATCAAAGAGAATATAAAAAAAGCTCACACGCTGTGATCTGCACAAAATGTGTTAATATTATATGCATCAAATTTATTTTATTTTTTTCTTATATATATATTTTTTGTATATATATTTTTATATATATGTATATACATATATATATATATATATATATACAAAATATATATATATATATATATATATATGTATATTTGAAGCATTATTAATTATATATTTATTAATATATATATATATATATATATATATATATATATGCTTCAAATTTTATCCTTATTTAGTAAAATAGTCGATTATTTCAATGAAAATTATAATATAATATAAAAAGAGATATAATATTATTCAGAAATAATAATTCCCACACCATTAGAATTTGCAGTAATAAAAAAAATAATTCTCTCTTACCCTCTTCAAATATTGATATAAACTAAATGAAAAACATCGGAGCTCTACTTTTTATTAATATTTCTATTTTTTTTTGCTCGGTCGGTAGATCGTCTAATCTAATTTCAACGCTACAAAATCAAATTAGACATTGAATCATTTTTGCACAAATAAGTTTTATAATATATCATTATGTTACTTACTTTTGTGTAAGTGCCCTAGCGCGAAATGCTGCTAAATGGGCATAATATGTTGGTGCTGGATAACTAACCGCTCTTGTACAACGTGCAAACATATGACACAAATGATATGTAAGTTCTTCTATTTGATTCTCAGTCATATTTATTTCATTGTATACGCACTTATATTTGGTAGGTCGTGCAGTCCCCTTATATAAAATAATATATAACACTTATGTAAAAGAAAAATCGCATTAGAGATTTATATTGTATTGGATAATTTACCTGAATGCTTGCATGAGATACGAGATAAAAATCAATATCAGTGGGATGTGTAATATGTGTATCCACAATTGTACCAGCTCTAACGTTACAATGTCTATCATCTGTTTCTGATCGCGATGCAGGAAAAAATCGTATATGATGTCTTTTTTGCACCACAAGAAAAGTAATTAGTGGTCTATAATTTTCTCTGGGAAAAAGTAATTTAAATGCTCGTTGAAAAGCTGGTAATTCGTATTCCAACACATGAGAAATCTGTCCATCACTTACACCATCGCTATATACAATTAATAAATGAAAATGTTTCTTAATATAACACTATGATGAGATAGATAAAGTTTAATAAATTAATTTGATAAATTCTATATTAAGTCAATATTATTTTTTAATAAATTTACGTACCGATAAACGATAATTTTTGATGGTTTCTGTTTTGTAGCATCACAAAAATTCTTTAATAGTTTTTTTATAATATCCGTAAGATCAGAAATAATTTCCTGTCTTGGTGGTTGCAAGCGAACCTCAATTGAATATTTAAAACCAATTTTATCACAACTTGCTGTAACCTTTATTATAATAAAATGTATTACGTGTAATAAAATATTTTTACTAAAATTTTAAAGAGATTTATATAAAAGTAATATTTACAGCTGCAATAGAAGGTATTTCAGAATCTGGAGGTGGATGTGTTACATCGGCACCAATCACAACAGTACTGCCGTCCAAAACCTTAGGTCTGCATAAAGAAAAATAGTAATAAATACAATCCCGAACACAATATATTATAATATATACTCTAGAAAATATACGAGAAGTATGATAATTTTATTATTAATATAAAATGCTATACCTGTCAATTTCAGTAATACTATGATTTGTACCATTAAGTTTAGAGTTAATTTTCAAAACGATGTTTCCCACAGTTGTGCCATTACATTTATTCTTAATAGTTACAGATTTAACACACTGTGTGAGTACATTTGTTTTTAATTCCGTAATTTGCTTCACCCTACCTTTAAGATAAATAATATACAATTATAAAATATCTTTTAATAAATCGAATGAATGAATAATTGCTTGTAAATTAAATAAATTTATTACAATATACTTCATTATAGTCTGGTATAATGACTACAACAAGTTGTATTTTAGCTTCGCCTAAATGTTGAAAATATTGCATAAGGTCATGTTCTCTATTAAATTGAATTTCTTTAATATTATTGGTTTTGCCTATAAACATGCCATTTCTTCCTGAAACACAAAATACAATATTAAAGCATTTATTTCATTCCCATGTGCTTTCTTATGGCAAAGAAAGAAGTGAAAAATAAAGAAAAATTGATTAAACGGACGATACAAACATTTTCATAAAGTCTAATGTACAAAAGAAAACAAAATTATTGCAGAATTTCATTTTCATTCAACACTCTTACATTCAATCAACATTTTCATAGTGTTAAAATTGTTAAATGACTGTAAATATTGATATGTACTTACTAGCTGTTGACTCCAGCTCATTCATAAAGTTATTAATCTCAGCGTACGTTATAAATGTTTTATGTAAATTTAAAATTGCCCATTGATGACCCTCTAATTTTATTGGATGCAACATTTTTCCAGCCTTCCAAGTTCCCTTATTCACTTTTATGCTATCTGCACCATAATACGACAATCGAGGAGGATCTAATACTCTAGCTGGAACCTTTTCAAATTGTGGGTTTATTGAAAGATGGAACTCGTTTGTTAGAGTTGGATGTTTATTCATTTCCAAAGCGTTAAACTGCAATTATTATCATGTTATAAAATAATATACATATATTTAATATATATATTTGTATACAACAAATATGCAAATAAAATACTTACACCATCCATTATTTTTCTTTTGCGCATTTCAGTATTAGTTGCCGCAAATCTTATCATTTCGGACGTTTGTCTATCGGTCAATTTTCTTCTATTTACTTGTCCAGGTACTATAACACAGAGCTAAAAATTTTTAAAACATATGATTGTTTCATTCTTAATTTAATTGAATATTATTTGTCTTTAAATTTAATAATAAATATATTGTTTCTGTTAGGTCGTTCAAAACGTAATTTCGTTTTTTCAAAGGTAAATAAGAGACAATTTTATCATATTTATAATCCAAAGCATTTTGGAGGTATTTTTTTCTAAAATGTCAAGTGATTTTGAGGTTTAGAGTAAGATTAGGTATCTGTAAACATGACTAATGGAATCACTGTGCGAAAAATGAAAGTACTTTTCAAACAATCTTATATATTATAAAAGAAATTAAATGTACCTCTGGAGGTACATATATCTTCTTCTCTGGTGCACCTATCCATAAGCAAGGCCAATCAGGATATTTTATAATATATCTCTTATCATATCTGAAATATTCCTCGACGGTACAAGAAGTTCCATCAGAACGACTAAATCTACAAGTCTTTGGAGATTCGTCTATTAAACCACGTGCAATATGTGTTCTCCTAGATGTTGGCACGTTTGGTATCTCATAATGAACTTTTAATTTATCTAAGTATATATTTATTTTTTTTTGGTTTAGGCTTATAATTTTTGGAGAAATATTTCCATCGCAATTTGAACAAAATTGCTTTATCACATCAATAACATTCTGTGAAGTGGGGAATCCCTTATGTGCAACTAAATAATCACATAAAGCATTTGTTATGTATACAAATTTTGAAAATCATTTTTAACAAAAAATTAATATATATTATATTTTACCATCTATATTCAAAAGAGGTTTCCATCCTAGAATAGCAGATTGAAATTGACCTGTCCATGCTTCCATTCCTCCCGTCAAATCCTTTCCCCCGTACCTTGGTTGCCAAAAGATTGATCTTCCAACCTATTAAAATACGTACGAATTGTAAGAACAATAATCTATTTTGAAGAGATAATAGAAAAGAAGAAAATAAAAAATACATAATGTGGTGGGATTTACATTACTGATACATGCTTTAAAAAAGAACAACATATGCACAGTCGGTAAAGTAAAAAGGAAAAATTTGGTGAAAGAAGATCGTTCAAAAAAAAAGAAAAACGTATAAATAAATAATAAAGAAGAACACTTAGGGAGTAAGAAAAATGAATAAGCTACATACATCAGAGCCAGTAAGGCCTACGTGTAATGTTTCAAAGAATTAGGAAGTATTCTCAATTCTATTAAATACATAGGATCAAAAAAAATACTTGTTTTGCCTACTGGAAAGTTATATGTCAGAGGCCCATGGCGTAAGATGACATCAAGCGCTTGTATTCCGGATTGAAAGTTCAATGGGTCATCAAAACCAGGAGTAATTTTTTTTAAGAATGAAAGATCTAAATTTACAGTCTTTGACATTTCAACTATGAATTCTCTTTTCCTACCATTTTCTTCAATTTCAACAGATCCGCTTATCTAAATTAAACAAAAATATTTGTAGAGGATTAATTTAATCATTTTTTACATTTCATTTTATATACTTACTCTTTCTCCAAATGGCAAATCTTGTGCACTATAAACAATCTTATTCCCATCATATGCAGGATATCGAGACGGAAAATTTGTTCTTCTGAAATGTTCGAAAACACGTCTCATCAAAAATCTGGGCTTGTCAGGGATTATATTTACATCGTATTGAGTAACATTTGTTACAAATTTCTTGAATTCGAATGACATCACATTGACTTCAACCATTATAGGTCTACCAAGAGTTCCACATATTGCCTGCTTTCTTTTAGGTATACTTAGAGCCAATTGACTAGTTACAGTCTGTGCTGATTTTTCTTGCAATTGAGACTGTGACTTTGATGTTGATGAAGTTGATGGTAGTGTCGATAAAGGTGATGGTGGTAATGATGATGATGACGGCGAATCCACCTTTGGGCCTCTAGCCTAAAGAATATTTATATATTTTTGTGTAACAAAAATAATATAAATGTAATATTATCTATATATATACACTATTACGTATAATATACTTCTTCCTTGGATAGAGGGATTAATAAAAATATTAAAGCAATATACCATAGGAAGTTGTTGTTGTTGTTGTTGTTGTTGTTGCTGCACATTTCTACCCCATGCTACTTTTTTAACTTCACCTTGATTTTGATCAAAACCTCGATTCTGACTTTGACTTTGATCTAGAGCTACATTTCGACCTCTGCCCCGACCTCTGCCCCAACCTCTGCCACGATCTCCATCTCGACTTTGACTCCAAGCCCCTTGGATGGGCAATTCCTCATGTTGCTTAGATGAGGCTTGTGGCTGCGGTGTAGCTTGTAATGTCGATGAAGCTTGTGGCTGCGGTGTAGCTTGTAATGTCGATGAAGCTTGTGGCTGCGGTGTAGCTTGTAATGTTGATGAAGCTTGTGGCTGCGGTGTAGCTTGTAATGTCGATGAAGCTTGTGGCTGCGGTGTAGCTTGTAATGTTGATGAAGCTTGTGGCTGCGGTGTAGCTTGTAATGTTGATGAAGCTTGTGCCTTTGATGAGGCTCGTTTCAACCATGCACCTTGTAATGTCATTGGGGCTGGTAATGTTTTTGGGGCTGGTAATGTTGTTGGGGCGTGTGACGTCGATGGGGCATGTGACGAAGCTTGTGGCTTCGATAAGGATTCCTGTCCTTGTTCCTGTTGTGAAGTATCCGGTAATCCAATTTTTGGATTTGGATTGATATTTTTTTTTGTCCCTACAAAATAATTCATATTGAATGATTTTCTAAAAAATATTGATACGAAACTAAATATCTAATATCTAAATATCTAATAATGAAACTAAATATGAAATTAATGAAAAATTGCGTACCTTTCTTCTTACCCATTATTGATATGGAATATTTTAAACTTACTTTATATTATTTAATTAAACCAGTATGTTTCAAATTACAAAGTAAGTTAACGTTCGCTCAGATTAACTTCACATCCAATATGGCGTGTTGGAAATATAAGACTGCGCAATATTTCAACATAGAATTGGTTTCTACGAAATATCGATTCAGGAAATTACCGAATTATTGTCAGATGGTATAAAAATTAGTGTATAGATTATATATATATATATATTTCTGTGTGAACTCGCCTTAAAATTAAAACTGATGGATTTATAGTTTCTTCCCAAATTGTACTGGATACTGGTTAGTCTATTGTCTTGTATATGTTCAAAGATGAACCAATCAACAATCTATAATTCTGTGAGGTGAAACTAAACATATATATAACAAAAAATACTCTGCGGGAAAGAGATGCGTCACGAGATTTTAAGTAAAATTGCACTTCATTTAATTCTCCTTGCTACTTTACACTTTTTACTACGCCCAACTATGATATTCCATTATTTTTGCATTGCATCTATTTAAACGTAAATTCTAAGACATGTTGCCAACAGTCGTAAGTCGATTATCACTCGTGTTGATATCGATAGATAGCATTTGTCAATCGTTTCATTATTACTATTAAGGAATAATGTTAGGGATCTTATAATACTGTAAGGTTGGCAGCACACTAGTTATGATTTTCTAAACTCATTAATCGATCCTATATGTTCATGTTTATGCATCACACGTGTGGTATTCGATATTTATTTTTTTTTATTCTTTACATATTTATGCTAAAGAAATATCAAAATCATTATCAATGGCGGGATTTTCCAATGATTTATTTGATGTTTTTGAAGAGCCTAATGATATCGTTGAAATAATACCCAAATCAACGAAAGATGTTGATCAAAAATCATCATACACAAAGTAAGAGCATAAACAATTTTCTGACTAGCCTATAATTTCACATTTAACTTAATATTCATTTGAAAATTTTTTCTTAATAGGAATATTAATATTGATAAAAAATCAAAATGTGATCTTGAAAATGACCATGAGGAGCAAGTGGTGAAAAGATTAAAAACAGATTCTATTTTAGACGATATCAAGTATGTAAACGATTTTATATATTTTCTTTTTTTTCTCCTTTTTATATATTATTTACTTAGGCCATTTAAAGTTTTAAGCTTTGTTAAAAATTTATGGTATAAATTATAGATGTTTACATTTACTTGACAAAGGAATTTTTCTTAGATTTCCAGCCGATTATTTACAGTAAAATTTGTATCGTAACTTAAAAAAAAGAGAGAGAAACTTATTAATTTATATTATTTAATATAGCATCGATGAATTGTCATCACGTATAAAAATTTATACCATGGAAGCAATAGAGTCATGTACTCATGAAGTAGCTGTACCACCTGATCATGAATATACAAAATTAGAAACTAAACAAACAAAACCAGCTAAGGAATATAAATTCGTTTTGGATCCATTTCAAAAGGAAGCAATACTGTGTATAGAAAATAATCAATCCGTTCTTGTTTCTGCTCATACATCGGCAGGAAAAACTGTTGTCGCTGAGTATGCATATTTATATATATTTTGATTTTTCTAATATGTTTTGCCAATTAATTAAATAATTACTAAAGATAATTTCCTTTAATAGATATGCCATAGCCTGTTCTTTAAAGAACAAACAAAGAGTTATATACACGACTCCCATAAAAGCTTTGAGTAATCAAAAATACAGAGAATTTTATGAAGAATTTAAGGACGTAGGACTAGTAACAGGAGATGTTACAATTAATCCAACAGCTAGTGTTCTTATTATGACGACAGAAATTTTAAGAAATATGCTTTATAGGGGTTCTGAGGTTTAACTGAATTAATCATCCTTATTGTGTATAATATATATATATATATATATATCATACTAATTTTAACATGAAACTATTATTTTTAGGTTATGCGAGAAGTTGGTTGGGTAATATTCGATGAAATTCATTATATGCGCGATAAAGAAAGAGGTGTAGTTTGGGAAGAAACTTTAATTCTTTTACCTGATAATGTACATTATGTATTCCTCTCTGCTACTATACCGAATGCACGTCAATTCGTTGAATGGGTTGCTCATTTACATAAACAACCTTGTCATGTTGTTTATACAGATTATCGACCAACGCCGTTACAACATTATATATTTCCAGTTGGTGGAGATGGTATTCATTTGGTACGTAGATTTTATGTTTATTACTAGTAATAAAGTAAAATGCATATAAAATATGTTATAACTTATTTTTTTGTATATAACAATAGGTTGTAGATGAAAATGGACAATTTAAAGAGGAAAATTTCAATAGAGCCATGGCGTGTCTTCAGCACGGAGATTCGGCTAAAGGCGATACGAAAGGTCGTAAAGGTGGTCTTCGAGTGACCAACGATGGTCAAACAAATATCTTTAAAATGGTCAAGATGATTATGGAAAGAAATTTCGCTCCAGTTATAATCTTCAGTTTTTCTAAAAAAGATTGTGAAGTGTATGCCATGCAAATGGCGCAATTAGATTTAAATACAATGGATGAAAAAAAATTGGTTGATGAAGTTTTTAACAATGCTATGGATGTATTAAGCGAAGAAGATAGAAGATTACCGCAAGTTGAAAATGTACTTCCTCTTTTAAAACGTGGCATTGGTATTCACCATGGCGGTCTTTTGCCAATTTTAAAAGAAACCGTGGAAATTTTATTCGGCGAAGGATTAATCAAAGCATTATTTGCTACGGAAACTTTTGCAATGGGATTAAACATGCCTGCGAGAACGGTTTTGTTTACAGCGCCGCGTAAATTTGATGGAAAAAATTTCCGTTGGATAACGTCAGGTGAATATATACAGATGTCCGGACGCGCTGGAAGACGAGGCTTGGATGAAAAAGGAATAGTTATTTTAATGATCGATGAACAAGTTAGTCCGGCCGTTGGTAAAGAAATTGTACAAGGAAAAGCTGATCCAATTAATTCTGCTTTTCATCTAACATATAACATGGTACTTAATCTTCTAAGAGTAGAAGAAATTAATCCGGAATATATGTTAGAGAGAAGTTTTTATCAATTTCAAAATCAAGCGTGTATACCATATTTGTACAACAGTATGTATTTGTTTGTATTCTACATGAAGTATCATTATATATTTAACATTAAACATAATATATACTTTATTTATTTTATTATAATTTTTGTAGATGTAAAAAAGCTAGAAACCACTTACAATGAAATAAATATCGAAAATTATGATGAAATATCGTCGTATCATGATATTCGCGAGCAATTAGACCGATTAAATACTGAATTTAGATCATTTATAACAAAACCTGAGTATTTACTTCCATTTTTGCAACCTGGTAGATTGGTAAAAGTACGTCTTTTAGTAGAATGTAAAATCATTTGTAAATATCTTAAATTATTATTAATTTTAGGTGAAAAATGGAAAAGAAACATTTGATTGGGGTATTGTAGTAAATTTCAGTAAAAAGATTCCTAAAAATCCAGTAAAGGAAAATACCACCTTGATCGTTGATATTTTACTTCATGTATCTAAAAAATCAAGTGAAGGATGTCCAATGCCTTGTCAAGATGAAGAGGAAGGTGATATGGAAGTTGTTCCTGTTTTACATACGTTAATTACTCAAATCAGTTCCCTTAGATTATATCATCCAAATGATTTAAGGCCCAATGCAAATAGAAAGAGTGTACTGAGAACTATTGACGAAGTGAAAAAACGGTTCCCAGATGGACCACCATTATTGCATCCCATAGCTGATATGCACATTGAGGATCAGAGTTTTAAAGACATTGTTAAAAAAATTGAAATTTTGGAAAAAAGACTATACGAACATCCTTTGCACAAGGTAAAATTAAATCATTTAATATCTTTTTTTTCTTTTCCCCAAAATATGAATATACTATTAATGTAAGTGTTGATATTTTTATAAATTTTATTAATAATGAATATCGAATTAACTCAACATTTGTATTAAATTTCTTTAACTTCATTTTTGTAATACAGGATTCTAATGTGTGTACATTATATGAACAATTTTTACATAAAGAAGAATTAGGTAAACAATTAAAGCGAGCTAAAACAGAATTAAAACAGGCTAAATCGATACTACAAATGGACGAGTTGAAGTGTAGAAAACGTGTACTCCGAAGAATGGGCTATTGTACAGCGGCTGATGTAATAGAATTAAAAGGCAGGGTTGCTTGTGAATTAAACGGTGCTGATGAATTGCTAATGACCGAAATGATTTTTAATGGTTTATTTAATGCATTAAGTATACCGCAAATGGTAGCATTAATTAGTTGTTTTGTATGTGATGATAAATCTAATGAGATGCCTAGAAGTACGGAAGAATTAAGTGGACCACTCAGACAAATGCAAGACTTAGCACGAAGGATAGCTAAAGTTTCAACTGAAGCTAATTTGGAATTAGATGAAGATGCATATGTCGAAGGATTTAAACCATACCTGATGGATGTTGTTTATGCTTGGTGTAAAGGTGCAAGTTTCTTACAAATATGCAAAATGACAGATATATTTGAAGGTATGGATGATAATCAATAAAATAATATATATGCAGTGAGTAATCAATTAAGAAACAACTTGGCTAGCAATATTGTCTTTGAATACATTATGTTCGTTAATCGATCACCCACTGTATATATTTTTTTATTATCGTTAAAAGATCGATAATAAATTATAATCGTTCATATATTGTAGGATCGATAATAAGATGTATGAGACGTTTAGAGGAAGTTCTTAGACAATTATGTCAAGCTGCTAAAAATATTGGTAATACAGATTTAGAAAATAAATTTAGCGAAGCGATTAAACTCATGAAGAGAGACATTGTTTTTGCTGCATCTTTATACTTGTAATTAAAATATATGCAAGACTAACAAAATTTGTATTATTATACTTCATTTTTCAACTTATTTTTTAATAATAATAATAAGAATGAAATTTTCGAGAGAATTGTTCAAAATGTAATTTATTATTTAGTGGATATTTAAAACATACAATTCACATGTATGAAAAGATAATAATGAGTTTTTACAAAATCAAATTACACCTGTTAATATTTGTCTATATAGAAAAAAAAAAAAATATATGAAAAAAGAATTATGTTATATTGTCATTATATAATAAATCGAATTCAAATTAACCATTTACTATCATAAATTTTTTAAATAAATACATTTTAAGAATATTTTTTGATGTTTAACATCTACACTTTAATTTAATTATAACAAATAATTTATCGTTCCTCTAATATTACTGTTTCTTGTGGACAGAACTTTAGTTCCATTAATGTCATTTTAGAATCCATTGATGTTAACTGTAATTGACAATATTAGGTTTGTAATTCTTGTAATACGATTAAATGCTTATGCTAAACATTATTATTAAAAAAAAAAAAAACAAAAAAAACAAAACAAAAAGAATTAATATACACGAGAGATGATATTAAAACCCAACACTTTGGAGATTAATCAATCAGTAAAAAAAAAGGTAACTATAAAATAAGAACTTAAATTGCTTACATGATCTACTTACATCCCTTCGGGGCCAACTAGAAAGAACTTTATATTCTTCCGTGGGATAACCTTCGACGATTAAAAAATTAAGGAGTGTTTGAAGTGGTGTATCTGGCTGAAATCTACGTTCAAGAAATTTGCCAGCTGGAAGTCGTACTCTTACTTTGAGAACACCATCGCCTGCACTTTGTTGAGGTTCAGGAGGTAAACTAGATTCTATTGCCTGTCTATGAGCTTCCTTCCTTGCTTCTACAGCTAGCCTCTCATTTTCTGCTTGTTCCTTTCGTCTTTTTTCAATCTCTTCTTGCATTTGTTTAGCTTCTTCTTTTGCTCTATGAATATATATATAAATGAAAAGTATATTTGAAGAAATGAATACGATTAATTATTCTATTTACCTGTCCGCAGCCAAACTCTCTTGATAAGCTTTATCCTGTTCTTGTTTGACTTTTTCTCTAGCTTGTCTTTCTTCTTCTACGCCAATATCTGTACGCCTTTGTTCCTATACTCAATAATATATTAATATTTCTATTTAGAAATTTTCTTTTGTTATACGATCATTTAGATACAAGTAGATATTAATATTTACCTGAAAGACATCAACTGCTTGAATTAAATTAGTAAGTAATTCATTAACTCCCACATTACCATGTACAATGGTAAATATTTCAGTATTCGATCTAGATCTCATTATTATCATAAGAGCTGGTAAAGTGTCAATGTCAATATTTCTAACAGTTAATGCAGCAACAGATCCAAGTGTTTGATTAACTGATGTCAAAAATCTATGAATCAAAATGTAATATTTAATAAAAATAATCTCATTGGGATTAAATGTACGCAAAACAGATAGAGAATATTATTTATATATACTTTTGTTTGTTAGATTCATACGTGATATCCCAACCCCAGACAATAAAATTTGCAGAAAGTAATTGAAGCACTGTTTCAAAGCCTAGTAATTCTGTGCAAAATACATTTGCTAGGACACTGTTATCGTGATGTAAATATACGGCTAATAATTTCCTCTAAAACACAATTAACATTGATTTTATTTTCTAATGGTTATTTAAAATTTGTAAAATGTTGAAATTAATATTAAAATATTTATGTATTAAACAAACCTCCTTCGCAGGCTTTAAACATGACTCTTTTATAGCGTCTTCGAATGTGCCAGTAAAAAATTCTGGATGATTACGACCATAACGCTTTTCGTACTGTTCCGCAAAGTGTAGCGTACCCACTATTTCATCTTCTACATTTTCCGGCACTGTCAAATAAAAAATTTAAATAGAAGATTAAAGCAACAATATGTTAAATGAATAATATTATATTTTTTCATTAATTAATTTCTTTTAATATACTTACTAAGACGTTGTATTTTGGTAGACGTGATATTATCTATAAAAATATCATCCTCAACATTAAATGATTCAGGAACATCAAATTCTTCTACGTCTTCCGGTTCATCTATAGAACTATCACTGTCAATTAATTCTACAACATCCTAAAATCATGAAATATATTATTTTAATCCAAAACTTTTTGTTGCTCATTCTAAAAACTTAGAAATAAAGAAAAATAAAGAAAAGAAATTTTGCCAAATCAATAATTTGAATAATTTGAATAATTTATATTCTATTATCCACTTCACAATTTAATCTTTAATTTGTATCTTATTTTTCTCTTTAAATTATATTAAATTTAATTATTCAATTTAACGAGCTTAAATCTATAATTTCTTTCATTAATAATTACAATTGTATAATGCATCTTATAATTGCAAATATTCTATTGTAGAATAATATAAAAAAAAAATATAATATGGAATATGAATAATTTGGAAAGTACCTTTTTCTCTTCTTTAGAAGGAAGCTTACTAACTGATAAATCATGTTCTGGATAATGTACACCACTTTGTGCCAACATTACATTATCATCTTTCAATGATGTGGGCCAGCCTTTCCATTGTTGATGTCGAACGGGCACATCAATCAATGAATATACACTTGTTTTGACATCCAATATTGTATGTGTTCCAGGAAATTTTAATTTGTATGATTTATTGTGTATTTCATCTTTGATGTTTAGAGTATAAGTTAATGTGATACGATCCGACAAACATACACTTAAAAACATAAAAAACATTTTTTAATAAGTACAATAAAGAAAAATTGATTATACATATATATATATATATATATATATATATATATATATATAATTTAAAATTACATACATTTCGTCCGCTAAATCCCAGTTTTTCGATAAAGATGTCAGAAACAACGAATTTTCTATTGGTAATTCTAACGTTTGAAGAACAGTACCATTCGTGTGAGGTTCCTTCTTCCATCCACGTATCTGTTGCTGACACGGCGTAACATTTGTTTGTTCCCATATAGATTGCTTAAGTTCACCTAATATTTATTTTTATCTCTTAGATATTACCAATATCATTTAAAATTTTATATCACGTGTTAATATAACATATTAAAATAGGTTTTTAAAAACAAAACAAAAAAGAAGAAAAAAGGTCTTCTTTTTTTTTTTATTAAACACTTACCTACAGTAGATAATTCAGATATATCTATTTTATATATCTTGCTTAAATAATTAATACGGAATGTAAGCATTTTAGCAACTTTTGATTGACTCGTTCCAGGTTTAACATCTTCTATTATATCTGATTTAGCAGAATCAGCATTTTTGATAGAACTTGTTTGCGTTATTATAGATGAATGAGGTATATTTCCTATTTCTTCTATCATTTCTACTTCAGGACCCATATCAAATGGAAGTTGTTGAGTACCCCGTGGCATTGCTTGATTTACCGCTGCCTGCATTATCAAAATATATATTTGCATATGATTATAATTATATCTTAATAATAACGCATTCAATCATAAGAATTTTCTATGTATATTTACCAATAAATCCCAGTTTGTTTCTTCCAAATAAAGAATTGCTTCACCAACATCATCAATTCCTGTACAAGCCTATACACAAAAAAATGTAATTAAAGTTGTAGCAAAAAATTAAATTAACAAAATTATGATCTTATTTATAACTTTATTTATTTCTTATATAAAATAGAAAAAAAATTGAATCTGATTTTCCTAAAAACAAAAAGCAACACTACTTATTACACAAAAAAATATCAATTAATTACTAATTATTCACAATAACGAAACAAAAAAAAAGGCTAATTAAAGAAGAAAAATTAGCAATGATTAATTGTCATTAATATCATTATTATTATTACCGATATAGTTTAAATAAAATATAAATAACATATAAAAGAAAAGTCTTTGTTCGAAATGTCTTTACATTCAACTATTGCCAATGTCATTCAGTAATGCAACCATAACCTTAAATCATAATAATTTTTGACTACTCCTTAAACTTTAATGTATATATTTTGTTGAAAATAGATTACCTGAAAATCAGCTAAAATCACCTCACGGCTTTCAGCCATTATGACGTAGTATATATGTAGAGATGTGAAAAAAATCTTTATCAAGAATCTAAACTCTGAATCCTTTACCCTCAAAATTATTACAAAGAATATGCACAACAAATCCAAGCCATTGATGCCTTAGATATATCACAGTACTTGATGCGAATCGACTAGCTTGTACTGTTTATACATTTTTGTTCTTAAAATCAAACAATAGTTCGTATATTCGACGACATGCCGAAATTTATTTCACTTAAGTTTCGAACAAATGTGATTGGTTGAATTTTATTATTTCAATTAACGACCAATCGCAAGCCTCTGTTTTACTAGGAAATTCGATAACGTGATATACTTCTTATATTTATTATTATTTTTTTAATAATTAAATAAATTTGTTTGTTTGTTTTTATTCAAAAATTCTTAACAAATTTGGATAATGTCTATCAATTCAAATTTAATAATGAGGAACAAATATTAAATTGTTTAAAATAAAACATTTAACAGTTATTGTGCTATATTCGATATATTTATTTATTGTATGTTTTTTCATTTATAATTAATAGACCTACGTTTCTTTTAATACATTTTTCTTTTTGCATTTTGTTTTATTATTTTTATTGTCAATTTTGTTTTTAATTAATAATATATACGAACAATTGCATGATGTCCAAAATGCAAATATCAAACAAGTCCAAATTGTGATGTATAATATAATTAATTTTATGAATTAATAATTTTAGTTTTTAAATTTTTTATTTTGTTTATTTCTAATAACATAATAGTATAGTTGTAATAATAATTATATCAATTGAAAATTTTTTATTTCATCATAATTTAAAATTTTGTAAACGTATACTTACGCGAATGTAATATTTGTTGGGTTTATATCTTACAATGGTGGTTCTTGTAAGCAATTTTAAAAAAGAAAAGAAAATTTATCAATTTTACGTATATATATCTATAAAATAATTAAACTTTCCAAATATTAATATTATAACTATTTATTTTATAATTATTCGTTATATCTAAAATCAACGGGTAAAATATTGTTATTCTTTAGATTATTCTAGCCTATAAAAACATTAATAATCATAAACATTTGTATTGAATGTACAAATAAACACAATAATAATGAGCAATTTATTAAAGGAATGCAAATTCGAATGTAGGTTAGTTTTTTTACTTTAAATTACTTTTATCTAATCAAACATTTTTTTTCTTTGATGGTATTTCTTTCGCTTTCTATATATACATTATAATTTACATATGTATATATTTTTGTTAATTATCTCTTTAAAATATATTATACTGTATTAATGTATTATTGTTAAAAAGAAAACATTTATTTTAATTAGAGTTAGTACGGTAATGAATAAAGATTCAAGAAATTATGGAAAACAATGTATGTTCGATGATTATGATGAAACGTGTTGGTATTCTGATGCCGTAAGTAACTAATTACTTAATGTTTAGATCAGTGATGGCAAATAGGGTTTGGTCTGCGTGTTGAAAAATTATATCGCTAATAATAGTGATCTTTTATCCGTGCTAGTACCTATGTAAAGTGTATACAGATAAGTATGTGTATATATAATAAATATTAATTATTATTATATTTAATCTATGCTAATAAAATATTAAATTTCTTTTCTCATAGTATAGCTATGAAATTCAATCGAATTTGGAGTTAAGTTTTGCATATATACATGCACCATTAAAAATATTTCCTCATGCCAAACTTGGCACATATACCACTTATTTGCCATCTTCCTGATTTAGATTAATAAATATAATATAATGAAATTGTAGAATTTGAAATATTAAAGATGTATGCTCAATACAATATTGTTATATACACGTTGCAGGGCTTGCCACAATGGGTAAAGATTACTTTGGAAGAAATAAATCTTATATCTGGATTTGAGATTCAATTTCAAGGCGGCTTCGCTGGGAAAGTTTGTTTGGTTAACATTGATGATGATAATGAAAGCACCATTTTTCAGGAATATTTTTATCCAAATGACATTAATGCAAGTCAACGTTTTGCATTAAGAAATCCGGCTTTAGGAAAATCATTTAAAATAATATTTAATGAAAGTACAGATCTATTTGGTAGAATTGTCGTATACAAATTATGTATATTTTGATGATACATTTACTATTTTTCTTTATAAATTAAAATGTTTGCAAGTATAATAAATTTTATTTTTTTATATATTATTGTAAACTTATTTAAGAAAAGAAAACAAATCTTTTTAGAATTACACACAGCATGAATTTCATTGTTTGTATAGACAAATATTTTTTAATGGCGTCAAGTCAATAATTATGTAGTTTTTTCTTGGGTTATATTTCTATGAACAAAATTATTTCAAAAATTAATAATGTTTTTAATGTATTAATCGTAAAATTAAAATTTTGTTTACAAATTTAAAAACTAACGTAAGATTAAATATTTTAACTTTCACCTTTCAAATGATATATTATTCATGAAAATTAAGTAAGAGTTGTGCCGGATACGATTTGCAATGGAAACGCTGTCTTAAACAATTTTTAGCAAAAGTATATCAGATGTATTTGTTAATAAAAATAAAATTAAGAGATAAAGAGAAAAATAAAGCATTTAAATGAAAGATTGGAAAAAAATAGTTTTCTTATTGATAGAAAATAAAAAAATTTATCCGGTTTCCTATCTTGTAGTTGTATTACTGATGCTTATGTTTTGAAATTTCAAAGTGGTTTAAACGTTATTCAAGTTAGGTTATTAAATAGCGTATATGTGTGTATTATAAGTTTAATAAATAATAATTTAGCATAGTATTTAATGATTAAATATATTACATTATAAAACTATTGTTTGTTCATTTTGTTTAAAAAATCATAAACAATGGCTGTAAACACGTATTTTTATCGTAATGTACTTCTTTTAACGGAAGTAATTCCAACAAGCGATGAATTTAAATTACATTTCAAAGAGGTACATTTTATAAAATTTAATTTTATTTATTTATCATTGTTTCTGTGTGTGTGTCATTTAATTTATATTAATATGATAATGAATGTTTAGCAAATTATTTTACCTTTTGTCGTTTTTAGGGAATGTTTAACAAACCCAATACAATTGGATTCATGCATGTTTCACAATATTTATTAACAATATATGATGCAGAGTATTTTAAAAAATCCATTCAGTGGCCGGTAACATGCAAGAAAACAGAAGTGAAATATCGTAACAGTGTTAAAGATTATTTAAATGTAATAGCGAAAGAAAATTCTGATGTCAATTTTCCTCCTATTCTTACATCTTTTTTGGTTCGCGCTCATGGACAGAAGTTTAATATTATTATGTGGAAACTTTCTACAGTAGTCTTAAGAACTTACATTAAAAGGAATTGTAAGTATTTATGTGTTTTTCTTGATATTTAATTTTTACAAGTAATGTTTGCAAATGTAAAAACAGATTTTTATATATATTTTTTTAAAATTGCAATTATATTCATTAGAAGTATACGTTTTGTAAGAAAAATTAATGTTTTATTTGTATAGCTAACTCTCTAATAAATTTTGTTGATTCGCAGTTGACCCAAATGTTTTTTATGCACCACGTTTGGGTTCTACAAACGAATTGGTGAAAACAACTCTCCAGGAAATAAATAAAGATACTATTTTTAATATCATGTCTGATCACAGAAATATGACCAAAATGAAGGAAACATTTAAAATTAATATGAAGTAATTGATATTTCTTAAAAAACACTGGAATTATTCAAATGGTTAATTGAAATTGAAATATTGTTTTATTTGTTGCATTTGTATTTTTAGGGAAGAAAAAGAAGCATGGTCTAACGTAAAGCAAGACATTTTTGAAGTTAAACAATCTGTTTTAAATTTGGTGTCTAAGGCTCCGGTTGATTCGAGCATTAAAAAGTGCCTAACGAATATAGAAAGTACAGAAATTATAGAATGTACGTATATTTATGTATAATATACGTAGTACTGAGAAACGATAAACATAATTTAATTATAATATTATTTGTAGTATGGAAACAACATATAAAGGAAAATTTATCGTATATAAGAAAAAAAAATAAGATTTTCAAGGAAGTACAAATTCTTAGCAATAAAATCACCAATATGATTTCCAGTATAATTAATGGTACAGAAATATTAGACGCGCATCAACTTGGAAAAGTACATTCCTCTACGATTTCCCTTCTTCCTTTGTCGACGAATATACAAGTAATTTATAAATATAATTTAAAAAAATAGAATAAGTCTTAGACGATTATGTTCTGATTAATCAAATTTATTTCAGTATCTTCTTCATAACTTATATATTGACGAAAAATTGGTATTACACAATTTTCTTGCACTACTGAATTTCTTATTATGCCAAGTCTATCAATGTTTAAAGAAAAATGAATTGAAAGATTTATCAAAGTGCCTTTTGCAAATAGAAGCAAGCCAAGAAGATATTACATCTGGAATAAAATCGTTTCAAAGTTTAACGACGTCTATAGAAAGTATTTCGACTAATTTAAAGTTACATTTCAATGAGAAGAAAATTAACGAAACGTCTCAAGAAAATATTTCGGCATTTGAAAATAATATATTTTGTTCGTCTCCGCCTATCAAAATTAATACCAATTGTTGTGAGGAGGGAAACGATGTATTAAAAAGATTAGTGCTTACACCGATAGAAGGTGCACACAAATCATTATTTTCCAGATACAAAAGACATGGTATCACCAATGTACCTGTTTCCCAATTAAGAACTAACTTGTTAGTAGCACGTACTAACTTTGATGATACTTTGTCGTTAAATAATAGCGATAAAATTTTACAAACTTATTCACATCTGCCCAAAATGAATTCTTCATCTGCCAAACGCACAGGAAAATATTCACGTTTATTTGTATCGTATGCAAAAAAGGCCTGTGAAAAAGGTAAGAAATATTTTTATAATTAAATCTAATTAATTAATATTATAATTAATTATATAATATTTTATTTGTATGTTTGTGTGCATAGGTAACTGTAGTATAAGTTCAATACCAGATTCTATAAAAGCTAATTCTACTACTCTAACAAGTATAGAAGAAGCGCGTAACATATCGCAATTTAATCTGAGAAGTACAACAAAGAGTTTCTTCGATCTCAGAGAAGTAATGACACCTGATAAATTTAATACTATCAGTCAATTAAAATCTCAATGTATTTTCAAAGAGTCTAACAATTTACATAACGATGATTGCGAATCAAATAATGAAACTGAAAAAGATAATGCGACCAAAACTAAAGATACGTCTGTCAATAATGTTAAAGATGCGACGAACAGAAGAAGATCTATTAGCGATTTAGTTCAACGTTATAAAAAAGTATTAGAAAATACAAAAGAATGTACAATATATGATAACTAAACGGATGTATCTTCTATCGTACGCTATAATATAAGGCTTCAACAAATTTTTCCACTTGGCTAGCCGTTTTAACCAAGCAAATATTTTTCTCACACTTTGAGAAGTTCTGCTATGACACGTAAGAATAGAAAATTAATATTTATACAAAATTTATATGCAATAAATTTTAAAGATTTAAAAATAGTTTTTTGTTTTACTTTCTTTTTTAAATCGCTTGTAATCATACTCTATTAGAATAATTCACAGTTATATACTAAATTTGTAAAGTATATTCTATCTAAATATTATGTTTTATAGAAGGTTTCTTTATACATAATGATACATAAGTTTCATGAATTTGTTTAACTTCATCTATTCCTCATATTATATCTTGTCTACAATTAATTTTATAATACATTATTAGTATTAATATAATTATAATTAATATTATAATAATTATTATTATTTGATGACATTAATATTATTATTGTTATTGATTTTATAATAAAAATATTTCTTTTTCAAGACATGCAAATGTATACTGTACAAAACTTGTAGTAAAATATTTAAATATTACAGATCTTGTTTGGTTTTTTTTCGTTTTCATTTACGGCAGTTAAAAAATATTTAGACATCGTAACAAATATCTGTTCCTTTATCATTTATATATATGTGTGTGTGAAAGAAAAAGTAAAATGTTTTAAGTCTTTTGTATTAAGTTGTTGCTTACTTTCTGTCGTATTATTTTTAAATAAAAATAAAAATTGATATAATTTTTTTTAAGAAGTACACTAATCTCGACGAACCGGTCTCAGATTTTCTATTCAAGCCGCATCGGTTATCAATGATCATTATTTTTATGGCTTTTTCCAGGTGATAGAATTAAACTTCTCAATTTAAGAGATGCAAACAGATTATTTAAACATTCAACAAGTGTACAAAATACGATAGAAACTACGTAACAACTTAATAATATTAATGATACATCACATCTAGTTGTTAATTATTTTAAATTATAAATTTACATTGTATATATATATAAGTTCATGTATTATTACCAATAGTATCAATCACATAATTTTTTTATTGCCGTAAAAAATTACTTACAAGAATAAATGTGTGATTGTATCTCGCAATATCATTTTTATATATTTAATTATCTAAAAAGCAAAAATACACGAAAATGTGAACGTATAATTGCGATATGAAATTTTCCATATCAAGTATTAATTTATTGAATCAATTTTTTTTTTATATTTTCTCGAATCATAATTATTTCTACTTCATAACAAAAATTGTTAATTAAAAAGGCAAATATTCTGGAATAAAATAAACTTTCCGATATTAATCTTACTATAATAAGAATGTTTTCTTTTTTTAATATGGAAAGGCACTATATGGTATTATTTATTTTCTATGACGAGGAATGAAAAATAATATAACAAAAAGAAAAATGCTTTTTTTTTAAATAATTCCAATCTAGTTAATTTACAAAAAAAATAAAATAATGTTTAAAAAATTTTTTAAACTATTTCACGATTTTGTTTATATATATGTGACCTATTTTTCAGATTAAAAGTGTTTCGCAAAAGCATTGTCAAATAAATTATTTATACATGAATTATCATCTGTATACATGTGTATGTGTTTACGTGTTTTTGAGTGTGTATGTGTGTGTGTGTGTGTTATAATTTTATAAATATTATTTGAACCATTCGTAAAAAAGACATCTATCCCAATTTTTTACAAATTTTAATAATGCGTCTTAAAAGCTTTTCAAAAAATCTGACTTTAGTATAAATTTGAGTATAAATCTTGAACTTAATATGATTCGCATTTTAAAATATGTTTTTTAATAACCTTTTTTATAATCATTTTGTTTGTTTTTTTTTTGTTTTCATAAATGTTACATTTAAACCATCTTCATCGAGCGAGAGGTGAATAAAATTTAGGCTGCAATACAAAAATACGTTATTAAAACATAAATTTAGAATAAACAGAAGTATCGACATAAAGCACCTTAAATGAAAGGGGAAGAGACACAATTATATTAAATTTATAAAACAAAATATTCAATTATATAGAAATATTAATATTCTTACTTCATCGTGACTTTCATCCTTATTTCCATCGTCGTCATCACCAGAACTGTCACCTCCTGAACTGTCCGCAGAGTTACGCTGTTGATCTTTATTATTTATACTGTCGATATTAACCGGAGCTGATGCTTTAACTTTACTAGCTGCATCATAACACTGCAAACATACGCGGACGGCTTTTCCATTTCCTTGTCCAGGTAATAACAACTTTTTATTGCTGCAAGGACCACATACTACCGCACCGCATTGTCTACAATGATGCTGCAAAAATATAAATTATAGTTAATGCATTGAAATAATCTATTGCATTTAAATGTATATAAAATAAATAACCGTACCCGTCTATTTAAAACCGTGAATTGTGTATTTTTACAATGCATACAAATAGGTGCGTCATTATCTGGTACCCATACCGCTGCATGAATTTCTACTGGTTTCTTACCACCTATTATAACAAGAATTAGTTTTTAAATAATTATAAATGTAAATGTTATAGCAAAGTAATGTTACCTACTCTTTCTTAATAAATCCTCGATACATTTTGTAATATGTGCCATCCATTCTTGTTTTTCTGTTGCAGTAGCAGCATAAACAGCAAACGACTTTGTTACTGTTTTAATGAGCCAGCCATTGCGATACTCTATAAATAATGATTAATTACTATCCTACTTTTCTTTATACTTAAACTCTTGCAAAAGTTGCATTCAATGCGACCGATTTAGTACCTGAAGTATAATCCCTGAAATTGTAATAATTAAAGCCCACAACTCTTTTATTCGTTACACATATTTATCAAATATGTATAAATAAAATTGTACAAGAGTTATTAGATAAAATTAAAGGAATAAATAACAAATATATTTGTATCCCTTATATTTGTCAAAATAGATATTTTAAATATTCTTCAAGGTAAACAGTTCTTAATCATAATCAAAGAGATTGTTAAATGATATTTAAAGATACATAAGACGAAAATATATATTACAAAGAAAATAGGTTTTAACTTACGACCATCATCAGCTAAAGATTCAAGTTTCACTTCCTCCAATGGTATAATGTGTTGCTTGTTGTACTGTCAGCATATAGAAAAAAAAAAAGTAATTACATTTTAACGTACTCAACGATTACTTTAAAATCGAATTAAATGTCAATTATTACATCCAGTCTTATCAACTTCATATTTATGATTACATTGATAACCTGTGCTTTCTATTATATTTGATCGAAAGCACAGGTGAGTTTTGCATACGTGTACATGTCATCAACAATTTTTTCATTGCCAAGTTTGGTACACGTGTTACTTGTTTACTACCTTTGTTTTATATGATACTATCGTATAAGAATATTAATATTTACCTTTTTCTTATTAATCACTATATTCCCGTATACTAATATGTCGTTAAATAAAAAGAACTGTCTAGGCTTGGCTTTCTTCCGACACATTTTTGTCAATACACCTTCTCCTACGAGAACTCTTCCAGGTACTGCCAGTGGCTAGAAAATTAAAACATTTTATAATATTATTACAATAATACATAATAATTGTCTTTGAACGTTGTATAATAAAATTTAAATAATATACTCAAAGATGTTTGATTTAATTGAACAAAATACTTTGAACGATAAGATAAGAGAGATAAATCCAAAATATGTATTTAAAATTATTCTTGAAAAAAAAATGTAAAAATCATTTAAGAAAATATTCTGTAAGATTCATTGTTCGTCATTATTTGACTTATCGTATTAATCATACCTGTCCTGAACTGCCGAAGCAGTTTTCCACCATCGTGATGCGTCTTGCATTGGCTTCACTGTTTACTGTAATAAACGTAATAAAACAAGGTTATGTTAGAAACTAAGGAATAAATATAATCAAGAAAACGAATAAATTTAATTAGAAAATAACAAAATAATGATAATAATATTTATCGACACACGACACATTTAACATCTAGTAAATGTCAAAATCACACAGCCCACTTAAATACGCCATTATCCTTAACAATTAGCATAAATCCTCGCGACACGCGAAATAATAGAAATTAATTGATCGCGAAAATAATAAATTAAACGTTGAAATTTTAATATACATCAAGTAATTGAATTGAATTCCATTTGAAACGTGAAGATATTAATTAAAGAAAAATAAGTAGTACACAAACTAACCCAATCGGTCAACCATGATCCTCTATGAATCAGGGCTGGCAACAGCAGGAAGCATGAATCAGACCTGCTATTTAATCGTAAGGAAAATTGTGTGCGAATAATCTTCGATAGTATTAAACGACCCCAGGATTTTGTCAATTATGCGATTACTATCCCATTTAACTAACTTTCATCACTTTTTCATGATAATCTAGATATTATATTTCAATGTTTAAATATATTAAATTTGATAGAAAAAATATAACCTAATCATTTATATTTATATTTTATTCTATTAACTATAATCGAAATTAATATACGTTTTTATATACATACACATATATAGAAACAAAAGTATCTCTCATATGATATATTTGATTATTTTTTTTATTTTTTTTTTTTTAATTAAAATTAAATCTAAAATGATTACAATATAATATTATTTATTAAAATAAATGTTTTTAATCGTTTTCATTTAATAATTGAAAAAGTACCACTTCTCCGTTTCAAATACCGGAAGTGTCGATAATGTCGCACGATATCGATAGTGTGACGTATCGATTAGAATCATATGATTGTCGAGGGCGTAGCATTGTTAAATCTATCGGTGAGGAAGTATTAGTGTAATCGTTGTGAGGTTACTTTGCTAAAGAGCAAAGTAACGAATTTATTAAATACCATGAAAGTATGTGGTCCGAAATATGCCCTATGTGGCTTAGTACTTTCTGTATGGGGTATATTCCAATTAGTGAGTTTTATTTAACGTTAATAATTTTTTAATAATTTTTATATCTTTTATATATTTTACATAAATCACATACTCAAGTTGCAACTATGTTTGTAGTTTTAGATATTTATCTACAATTAAAAAATTTCATTAAAATGTAAAGTCAAAAAATCAAAAAAACTTTAGTAAAATTGTTTAAAAATGTTACTCGATTACATGTATCTGATGTTTGTTGTGCCATTTTTACAGGTCCTGATGGGAATATTTTTCTATATAAAGAGCGTAGCTCTAGTTGAAGACTTAAACTTTGAAAGGACATATTTTTCTAATCAGAATGAATTCTATATAGAAGCTGAAAGGAGCTATACGCAAAATGCATACAATTGCTGGATCGCAGCATGTATTTACGTTCTTACATTCTTATTTTCCGGATATCAATTTTATTTAAATTCGAGATCATCTCTTAGCGTTTAATAATAATAATATATTTCCCATATATTGTAAATGAATTAACAATGCTGTTATAGAGTAATATAATGTACTTGTATCAAGTGATTTATTATCCAGATTATTATATTATGTATATTCTATTTAAAAAACAAAAAAGAAAGAAAAATCTAAATAATCGGAGAAATTTTAATTTCATTAATTACTTTGTTACGAACAAATCTGATTTTATATAATACATTCCATGTTTATCGACTAATGTAAAAAAATTGATCCTGTATATGCGCTTATGATATGTAATTACATTTTGTTGTGAATTAGAAAATATTGTCAATCATACGCTATTTTTCCCCTAAGGTCTTACAACCTCCGTGCCAAATTTGTTAAATTGTTAATTTGCACCTTATCCGCTTTACCTAGATCTGCTGTATAGATTATATTAATGTTAATATGTATCTTAATTACATGCAATACTTTCGTTGTACTTTCTTTTCAAAATTTTGATATTAAATTTAAAAGTAATAATTGACAGATAAAACAAACATTAATTACAATAATTTTTATTAATTTCTATTAATTTTATATAGTTTATAAGTTTACTTATATAACAATCCAATTTTGATAACGTTTGAGTTTAACTTTATTGTTACAAATGTCATAAATGCAATAACATTATGACATTATTTTATAATAATTAATTAATAATCAGGGAACAATATTATAATAGTAAAATAATAATAATTATTTATTTTTGATCCAGAGTATAAGAAAATTTAGAATAAAAAATTTTTTGCGAAACATTACTTTCACGTTTTAATTTAGTCCAATCAATGGAAATCCATTTCAAGTCACGTGAGTGTGTTGTATGTACGAATGACATATTGAAAGGTTATGTTCCTACTTGGTATGAATCATTGAATTATGATGTGGAATTAATGTCATTGCTTTATTTATTACGATTTTATAAAATTAAAGGTAAATCATACTTAATGTTTTATATAATTGAAAGTATTTTTATATGTGTTCAATTTTAACATAATAAAAGTATAATTGTAGTGATAAAATAGGTTAATTGAAAATGATATTTAGTATTAAAATGAAACGAAATGAAAATATGAAGTAATTATTACTTTTTTTTGCATTATATAGGAATAGTTAAAACTTTCTTCTTACAATGCAGACCAATCGAGATGCATCAATCAACGATTACACAGAGATAGTCCAGCGTCTTCCAATTAGATTGAGATTAGCCTACGGAGTAGGACATGTTTTAAATGATATTTGCGCTTCCATGTGGTTTACATATTTATTAGTGTATTTTCATTATGTATTGGGATTTAGTGCTACTCTTTCAGGAGTATTATTACTTATCGGTCAAATAGCTGATGCGTTAGCTACTCCATTTGTTGGTTTACATTCGGATAAAAATGATGATTTTTGGCTTTGTAAATATGGCAGAAGAAAGACATGGCATTTGTTAGGTATGCATAATTTTCTCTATAATCAGACTTGTTCTCGATTATTCATTATTTTCAATAATTGTACATTGATACGATATTATTTTTCAGGAACCATTTGCGTGTTCTGTACATTCCCATTTATATTTTCTCCGTGCATTAATTGCGAGAATGCACATCAGTGGGCACAATTAATATATTATGCTGCTTTTATTATAATATTTCAGTTTGGTTGGGCATCAGTACAAATTTCACATTTATCTTTGGTTGCCGAACTAACACCGACTGAACACGAAAGAACGGAATTGATAGCTATTAGGTAAGGTTTCAATTTTTATCAAATACTTTTACATTTATATTCTAATATTTCTCATTGAAAATATTCATTGTGTATTTGGAAATAGATATAGTTTTACGGTATCCTCAAATATTCTTGTATATTGCACAACATGGGCATTATTGCATATAACGAACAATAATGCTCCTGATGCACAAATTGGACCTGGAGATGCTAATAAATTTCAAACTATTATATTATGCGTAACAGGAATTGGACTTTTTACTTCTCTTATATTTCATATTTTTGTTAAGGAAGGAAATATCAATAATTCGGATGGTAAGATATTTTACGATTAACATTTACATAAGATTTATATATTTTATATTTCATAATCGATATTTCTAGGTTCCTTGCGTTGTAACACGAGACCTATATCAGTATTATTAAAAAATATACAATTATATCAAGCGGCATGCATTTACATGCCAACACGATTATTTGTAAATTTGTCACAAATTTATATACCTTTATATTTACACGAATATTTAAATATGCCAGCTACGTTATTAGCTATTATACCATTAACTATGTTTATTAGTAGTTTTGTAACATCCTTAATTATAGAAAGATTAAATACTAAATTAGGAAGAAAAATATCATATTGTATTGGCATATTGTTTGGTCTTTTGGCTTGTATATGGATACGATTTGGAAATGGTTATACGTATACAAATTATCAAATTTATCCGGTATCCATTTTGCTAGGTACGTACAAAAATATACAGAAAGAGAATACGTTAATGAATTATTTAGCCAATATAATATTCTAAATAAGTGTGAATTATTAGGTTCTGCTGGATCGATCATACTAGTAACCAGTTTAGGAATTACTGCTGACTTTATAGGTCAAAATACGGACAGTGGAGCATTCATATATGGATTTATGAGTTTTACTGATAAACTTGGCAATGGATTAGCAGTAATGATTATACAATATTTGTTAGTATATTTTTATATAGAAAACAAAATATATATATCATTAAATATACAAAAATATTCGTTTTTTTGTTACAGACGTAGATTTATCGTTACTACCGATTATTACAGAAATATACTTTCATATGTTTGCGGTGGTTCTGCTATCTGTGGTCTTTTAATGATATTGTATATAAAACCGTTTCCATCTTACACGGGTAAATTATTAAATGTTATATTAATAATCACATAAATAGATACATTTAAATAATTTCTATATTATTATTATTATTACGTATTACAGATTACAGTACTGTAAACACGGATGGAACTACAGAAACTGTTGATTCAAATTCATCTATTGTTTTTTCTGTTAATGATAGAATAGATACATTCCCAACAAGACAAGAGCACGTTACTTAATCGTTGATAATACAAAAATGTATATAATGGCAGTGTGTTTGTTTTAATGCGTTATTGCAGTGTATAAAAAAAGAAAAGAAGAAGAAAATCCAAAAAATAATATATTTTACGAATATTTTAATAATATCTTTAATAAGATATATATGTCTGTATATATATGTATATATATATATGTATATATACATATATATAAATATTTAAATTTTCATGTTGCAATATATGATGGAATAAAGATCTATACTAAAAAGGATTAATAAAAAATAAGTCACGGAACTTCAGCATGCGATGGTACGGTGCCTATCCTTCCAAAGGACGAATTGTTTTACTGCACGCGATCCACTACCAGGCTCTGGCTGCTAAGCTTAAATTCGATTTTCCGATATTAGTATGTTGGTCCTAGTACAGTTAGTCCCGTGTCATTGATCGCTAAACATGTTCTTAGACGAAAGCTCCGTAACGATCTATCACGGGTGCTTTTTAGTTCTGTAAAAATGCTCAGCTCGAGCAACAATCGCGATCGTTTAATTGATATATCAACAACAATGTCAAATTCTGCTGGAGTTTCTAACACGTATCTCGTACGTCCACGATTACCTTTAAGGATTTATTCGAAACCTAAAATATCTGGAAGTTATACTCATTATCCAGATTCGGCTGGTCTCTCGCGTACGAAAAGAACTAAAACTAGGTAAATATTTTATCAGATGATAAACAAAATTGTTAATTTTTTATTCACTGTTTAATATTGTTTTTATTTTTCATTAATATTAGATATAGGAAAATTCTGTATTATTTTATAAATTATCTTCTTTTTACTCGAAGATGAAGTAATACAATATATTTGCAAAAGTATTATTTGTGTAGTATTATAATATATATTATTATTATTTAAATAAAGATTTATTTTTATAGAAAAACAAATGGAGTTCAAAAAATAGATTTAAACAAAAGGAAAAGTCCGGATTACATAGAAGTGATTTATAGAGAAGCTGTTTCCAAATTAAAATATTTGTTAGCTGAAACTTATTTGCCAGTGGATTCTTCTGGGTAAGAGAATCGTATTTTCATTTCATTTGTAGTAAATAATAACGTAAATTTTTTATTAATTAATTTGTTATAATGTAAATGAGAAATTATACTATACAGAAAACAACAATGTGTTAAAAGTAATTATCAATCCGGTAGAATTACTAAATCTGGGAACGATATAGACGAACAATTTTATAAAGACGAAAGTTTTATAAGCGAAGGTTCAAGAATGAAAGATTTAAATAACGACAATGTCTGCTTACTACCAACACCACGTCCACTTTCCTCGAAAAGTATTCATCCATCGAAAGCTTATAGTAATTTAGCACTTTCTATTGCTGAATTACAATCTGTTCCACCAGAAATTACTTCGTATATCGAACAGCAAGAAGAATATATCGAACAAATGGAACAGGAGTCCCAATATTGTAGAAGCGAATTAACTAACTTGCTTAGCAAAGTTAGAGAGGTATATTTATTTATAATATATTTTATAAAAATAATTTTTAATTTTTTTTCAATAACATAAGAAATAATTTCTAATAGGTCATAGCCGAAAATGAAGAATTGCATAATAAAACTAAAACTGGATTTTTAAAGTATGCTCTAGACGAGCATGAGAATCGTCCTGAAAATGATTGCACTTCTAACGAGCATAGTCTTGCATGTACGAGTAGCATAGATTCCAAGATGAATAAATCATTAAAAATATTAGAAGGGCCCAATATAATATTTGAATCAAGAATTAGCGAGCTGGAGGCACAATTGACCCAAGCTAAGCTTGAGTTAAGAAAAGTTCAAGAAGAAAATCAACTTAATGTAAAGAAATTAGAAAATTCTTTAAGTAACGGTAATGTGGAAATATCAGCACAATTGAATCAAACTTTAAGAGCTAAATACGATGCAGAAATCAAAGTAGAAGAATTACAAAAAGCATTATCTGCAATGCGGGATAGAGAAATAGAATCTAGTCAAAAAGCTAAGCGTTCTATGGAGATGGCACAACAAATGGAATTTGAAAAAAATCAAGCAGAAACTGAAGTAAAAAGATTGAAGGACGAGTTGGATAGACAACATGAAAAACTCCGAGAAGCTGCTCATGAAGCAAGCAGACGTATTACTGAAGAAAGGCAACAAGTGGAGCGTAGATACAGTCAACAAGTCGAACAACTTTCTGCTGATATAACTTCTCAGTGGAATGCAGCTAATAAATCACAATTAGAATCTGAGAAACAGCAAAGGGAATTGTTGGATTTGAAGAGAGATTTGTCTCAAAAGCAAACGATCATAGATAATCTAAAAAAAGATTTGCAGAATAGGATATGTAAGTAAAATGAATATATTTAAATCATATTATTAAATCTCATAAAAAAATATATAATAATTTTAATTATTTACATTTCATTTAGCGAGTTTACAGAGCGATCTTAATCAAGCTTTGACTGAAAAAGATATGGCTGAACAAGAAGTAATAGCTGCTAAATTGGCAGCGGAAAGAAATGATAGGCAGACTAAACAAGAGCAAATTAGATTGCAAACGGAAATAAATGCTTACAAACAACGCATGGAAAGAGCGGATGCAGATTTAGTTCATTGTAGGCGTGAAAATTTGAGGCTTTTAGAGCAGATAGCTTTGTTGGAGAAAGAGGTATTATGCACAAATAAACAAAAATAAGTGAATTTATAATTAAAATAGAAAAATTTTTATAGATCAATTTAAACAGAATGATGTACTCTGAAGATTTTCAAAGAAAAGATATAATCGGTCAAGAGAATAAAAAGGAGACGCCTACGACGACGAAACTGGACATGGAAACTAAACATGGTAAGAAATAAAAACAAAAAAGATATCGCGCCTGTGTTAGGTATACTGTCTGTGAAAAATGTTTCATCATTTAATATTCGCTTGAAAGCATTCAATGTGTGGGAAATCGGCATGCTGACATTATGCCTAGCATGGGCAGGAATACAGTTAGTCAGTTTATTAAAAATTGCCTTTTGATATTACTGCATTTCTCAGTTGCGACGGTTGGTGATCTAGAGGATGCCTTGAATAAACAAGCTAAACTAGTCTCTCAATTGACTACCGAATGCCAATCTCTCACACAACGTTTGGAAGCTAACAACGTTAAGCACAAGTATATTTTTAGCTTCGCATAGATAAAGATTTATTATTATATTTTTCTAACCACATATTAAATTTGAATCGTAAAGCTTGAGAATTCGATTAAATAATTGAAATTATCTTATAAAAAGTATATAGCGTTCGAATGCGCTTAGGATTTATATCTCGAGCTATTCTGTGTTGACAGAGGAGATCAATGATGGGGATAGAAGACTTGGAAATACAGCTTCTTCGTCTTCAAACAAGAAACGTATTGTTAAGGTTGATTTGAAAGTTAAAGTTATTCCTAAAAAGAAGTTAGATTCTTCAAAGATGCCTCTATCAACACAGTAATAGAACGTACGTTACTTTTAACAATTATCTTTACCATTAATACAAATGATTATGTATGCATACTTTGAAAAACCTTACTTTTATTAGGGAAGAAATGGCTACCCTACAAAGTAACATAGAATACTTGTCGAATAAGATAAAGGATTCATTTCATAATCAACAAGGTAATCTGTTTAGTCCTTGAAATATATATTTAGCAAATATTATAAAATTCATATCGAAACATTTGAAATATTTGAAATAATACAAAGTAACAATTTTTAGCACTATATAATATCAATGCATCTTATAACTCACCGGATCAATTAAATGAGACAAAAGTAATGAATCAAAATGGTAATACAAATCCTCATAATTCACAAAACACAGATTACGAAATAAATCAAATGCAAAATGAAAATGACAATGATAACAGAGAAATTTATTCTAAAAAATTGCAAAAAAAAGATGATTTGGATGAAAGATATGATCATTCAAATCAACGTGAATATACTTTAGGAGGCTATATTAATAATAATAATAGTAGTAATATATATAATATCGAAGATCAGTCAATGGAAGATAAAAATGGAGAGCAAGAAAAACATTTAACTGACGATCAAAATGTAATAGATAATACTAACCTAATGGAATCTTCTTATGATCAGTATGGAGAATATGATGAATCACAATATCAAGAACAAGAATTTAAGGATAATGATCAATATAAAGAACAGGATAATACACACGATATGACACAATATTCTGAACAAGAATATCAAGAAAATCATTCTGCAATTAATCCTAGTAACGAATATACACAATAATTTGTATTTCTTTTTTCTATAGCATTTAAACATATTTACTGTATTATTAGAACATGCAGAAATATTACGAGAAGACGTAATAAAATTAGTATTAAAATTGATCCCGACATTTATTTTATTTCTCAGTATTAATAGAAGTTCGTCTTGATTCATATTTATGCATTCAAATTTGTATAATAATGGCGCTGCAAGAAATAGCCAATCAAATTACAGCTGCCTTGATTGTTTGAATTTAAAAGTTATTAATCAAATTTCAATTATTGGATAAAATTTGTATTATTTTTCTATCTTTTAATTCATAAAAAATGATTGTTAATGATATTTATTAAATATTAGTATTTCATTTGAAATAATTACAGATCTTAATATTTGTAATACATAATACATGGACGATAATTTATATTATTAGTTGTTAATTTGAATCACTATTGACGTTATGATTTCTTTTTTAAAAAATGGTCGATAATTTAGATAGTGAACGTGAAAGTGATCAAGAGGATAAAATATTCATGAAATCGAGGACAAAAGGTTATATATTTCATACTTATATACTTAATTATTACATCGTTTATATAATAATAGTAATTTCAGTAAATATTATATCGATATATAATCACTTATTGAAAAGTTGTTAATATAACCTGTCTTTTATTCCAACTATGGATAAACATCTAGCATAAACAATTTTTATGAATTCATTATTATATAGATTTCAAATAAATAATATATCGATCTCTCGTTGCATATCTATCAAACTAGAGATTTAATTGATTTAATATTTCAAAAATATTTATCATTCCTTTTTTTTTTGTTTTTTAAATATTAAATTAAAAATTGTTTATACAGGTGTATTATTAAACTAACAATGTTTAAATTGGTTAAATCCAACGATGTTATTAACTAGTATGACGCATACATTTCTTCGTTGATGTATTTGTAAGAGAAAGAGAAAGAGAGAGAGAGAGAAAGGGAGAGGCATCCTTAGCACATATTGCCTTTGACATAATATCGTTATTTCAGAGAAGCTGATTAAGAAGCGCTCGGTTTACGATGTTTGCGGAACATGTCAGTCTTCCTCTGGTCTCACCAATATGCGCATGCACGCTGAAACTACGTGGGAGGAGCTGAAACAGACTTCGAGCAGCTACCAAGGGAACTTCTCTCTGACGCCCCTCTCTTTATATACAATTCAGGATGGCTATGTATTTACTACGTACGTGTGTGTGAACTACATCAATGTAGGTAAGTAAATATCATCCAAACATTCTCCAAATTAATTCAACAACAAATTATACAATATCTTGCATCACAAAAAAATAAAACATATTTATTATTTTATTTTATGCAAAAACTTGCACTACTTGATAGTATGATTTATTGTGCAATGCAAAATTTTCCTCTAATATTCTTTTTTTACATTTGTAAAGAGAACAAAGTTATGATATAGCCCACTTTACTATATAAACCCTGTATATGTATTAGGTACAAAAATTCGTGCCGTTTTTAACTCTTGCATATAATTTCATCTCCATTGAACAAAAACAGAACAACACAAATTTTCTTATTTATTTAATATTAATCAATTGTAGATATATAATTCTAAAATATTAAGTAATATAAAAATATATCACTTTAATAAAAATAAACGATATTATTTAAAGATATCCCCGAGAAGACACGAACGTTCCCGATCGTCTGATATTTGCACCAATGAAAATTCGACGATGGATTAAAAATCATAGAAGATATTTTCTTCGGCTTGAAATCACAATTTGTTGGATTTCGTAGAAAATTTTCCGAGGAAATCTTGCATGGGAAAATTTCGTTTATACGGTGAGTTTTCTGTAGGAGGAAAATCTCTTCTTGCTCTTTTATATATATATATATGCATATACACCACGTATATATGTATACGTATGCATGTGTATAGTCGTCGGCAAATGAGAAGGGGTGGCCTCGAGGCTGGAGGCCAGGGGTTGAAGCCATTACCGTCACAAAGCTACCACTAGATTGCCGTTGGGGCTCTCATACTGTTCTCTCTCTCCTCCCCTTTTCTCTCTCTCTCTCTCTCTCTTCCACTTTATTCTATCTATCTATCTCTGTTTCTCCTTTACTTCTTCCCTTTCTCTCCCATTACCTGTTCTTCCATGTCTCTTTTCCTCCTGTTTCCTCTTGTTTCACCTTCCCCGCCATTTTCTTCTCTCTCTCATACTCTCTCTCTTGTTCGCTTGCTTCGTTCGCATTCATGATTTGAATTCAATTGCCTTTTATCTGCTATCCTGGGCTCTGGAGTCGCTGATGATAGAATCGTCGAGATCAGAGAATCTGTTACGTCTATATAGATGTAGATATATATTTTCTCTGTCAATCCCTCACTTATTTCATCCTCTCTTTCTCTCTCTCTCTCTTTTACTGTTTTTTTTTTTTTTCGTATTCGTTTTTATACCAAAAGAAGAAGATTTTTAAGCCCGTTAATTTCGATAAAGAGTAATCGTTAGATTTTTTTGTAAAATTTTATAACAAAAACGTTATCTCGTACTCGTACTATTATAAAATAGAATTTCATTTGAAGTATATAGGAATTTGTATTTATTTAAACCAAAAAAAAGGAAAAAAAAAGAAATAAGAATGATAAAATAACCCACGTTTACGATTAGTTAAGGTATTTGAAAATGTGATACAATTGTTATACTTAAAAAGATTGAAATATGTAGAGACACAAAGAAGTTGAGAGATACAAAGAAATCTGGAGCGGTATTCATTATTTACTAAAGAGAAGAAGAAGAAGAGGGAGAAGAAGAAGAAGAAGAAGAAGAAGAAGAAGAAGAAGAAGAGGGATGAAAAGCCAAATGAGGGAATTCGTCAGAAATGCCGTTTTCGTTTGACAAGCATCTGATCTTTTCTTTTTTTGACCCTGAGCGAACGTTAGGACGATGTCGCGTGGCGTTGACGAATCTGTTTAGTCCTGTAATAATACATACCGTTCCTTCCTTCTCCTTTCTTACCGTTTCTCAAAAAATACGCGGGTCTAAATTTATAGTTAGTTAAAAAAAATACATCGGCATGAATAATGAAACTACCGTAAGAGAACAATATCTATTATATTTACAGAGCTTACCTTCTTCTCAAGAAAAAAAAAAAGAAAAAAAAAGAAAAGGTTATACAAGAAAAAACGTGATGCTGCCGTAAAATGTATAAAAGGATAAAAGAAGGAAGAAGGAAAAAAGGGGGAAAAGGGGAAAAAGGGATGAAAAGGGGAAAGAAAGGAAAGAGGGAAAAAACCGATAAAAAACTCAAGGAAATACGTTTTCTAATATTTTAGAAATCATTGACTGAGAAAGAGAGAGAGAGAGAGAGAGAGTAAGAACAAGATGTTAATACGTGAGATTGCAATTCAATCGAAGCAGTAGAAATGTAAAAAAAAGGAAAGCGATTTCTGAGCTGTGAAAATGCTCTGATTTTCGATGAATTTAGTGCAGACAGAATAGAACGAAGAAGAAAAGGAAGAGCAAAAAGATTATGTAGCGGTACATCATTGGGGCCACGCGACTCTAGTACATCGAGGTAAGGATTTTATGGTCTTTTATAATGAAAGACTTCTGATACAGGCTTTTTTCTTTTTTATTCCGTTTCTTCCTGTAGCTTTTAAATGGCTTTTTTTATTTTCTTTTTCTTTTTTATTTCTTCTTTTTTTTGGGGCCTTTTTTATTTGTCTATCTTTTTCACTCTTTCTTCTACCGTTTTCATGCTCCCAATAGGATTTCTAGCTGACTACTGAGTTAACATTCTTTATTGTCACGATTCATTGCCACCAGACAATGTTAAAGTTTTAAAAAATTGCATAAAATCTAAGAAGAATTCAAATAGAAATCGAAATAGAAATCGTGTAAAAATGTGTTAGGAAGAATTTATTTGTTTTCGAGATAAAGGATCATTGTTACAACATTTATAACAATATAATTCTTGTTTTCAATATTACTTAGCTTTATTTGCTTTATTATTAGGTTCTCGGCGTGCGACCGTTGAAAGTCTAGAGGAACGGAATTTTAAGGGACACAACTTGTACCCTAAGCGTGCCGTTATAGGAAGACGATTTTTACATAAGGTAGGAAAGTTTTTATATACAATAGTTCATTTATCCGTATCGGACAGTTATTTATTAGAAGAACAACAATTAAATATGACTAGGAAGAGAAAGTTCTTTAATCGAATTTTATCATCATCGAATAATAATATTCATTTATTACTTTGTTAGTATAAAAAACAAATATTTAAAATACGTTTCCTCTCTTCGTTGAACGATGAGATACAAACAGACAGATCGTCGTTCATTTTTCCCTTTGACTTCTCATATTAAAAACATAATCAAACAGTCGAGTATATAATTACATTACAAACTACATATTATACAGATATTACTGACTTTGTATACTTTTTTATATATCATCTAACACCATAATCTTCTTTTATTGTTAATCGACGATAATCATTTCTCAACGATTTTATTGGTTGGTTATCTCTCTCGGTATGTTTAAAATATAGATGATTTATTTTTCTATAATTCGTCAAAAAGAGAAGAAAAAAAAAAACTCGAGAAACAAAAAAATCAAGTATGGTATATAATATACAATAAAATTTCTGGACTTATAATATATTTCAAACCTCGAACTTATAGCACTTTGTCGGTATGCAAGGTAAAAACTACTCCCACGCAGGAGAGGAATATTTATGCGCTCCAATATCCGGCGGGACGATATATCACGAAAGCTTGCTGGTTTTTTGAGAGAGAAAGAGAAAAAAAAGGAAAGAAAGAGAGAGATAGATAGAAAGAGAGAGTGAGAGAGAGAGAGAGTGTACAATTCTCGCCATAGATAGTAGTCGTGTGGCGTACGTCGAGGATATGACACACGACTATGCGACGAGGAGAACTACGACGCGACAAGGACGACGATGAGGATGAGGATGAGGAAGAAGAAGAGGAAGAGGAAGAGGAAGAGGAGATGAGGAGGGGGTGTGTACACATAAACGGTGTACGAGCGTTAAAGCGGCTTTGCGCCGATAGCGGCACCTTTGATGTGTCCCTCGCGTACCTCAGCACGTCCCCACCCATTCAACCACCGACCCCCACCTCCCTGTCACTGGCATAAAATCGTGAAACGTGCCGACGGAGGTGTCGTACGAGTATATAGTCGTGTAAGTAAATCTCTCATATGTGTGTGGTGTACATTCTCGTGTCCTCTATATATCTATGTGTATGTATGATGCGTGCCTCGTGCTTATCGAGTCATAGTTGTATGCATTCATGCGTGCGTCGTGCGTGTATGTGATGTATATATGATGTATGTATGTATGATGCATGTATGCAAGAACACGCCCGTAACGTATCGAGAAACAGACGACGGAATAAGCCGATCTATTTATCCTCTCTTTCTTTCTTTCTTTTTCTTTTTCTTTTTATTTTACTCTTACTCGATACGATACGATACGATACGGTTACGATACGGTTACGATACGATACGATACGATACGATACGATACTGCCGTTTTTCATTCGCGATCTTATTGTTAGTGTATACCTTCTCTTTCTCTTTCCGAGGATATTATTATTCCCATAACCGCGGTACCGTTTGTGTTTTCTATTTTTATTTTGATAGATTTTTCATTCTTTTAATTTTTTTTTATTATTATTATTATAATATCCTTCTATCTTGCTTGATCGATCGATCCTTTTATTACGGTTCGATTTCTTGCTACGACCCCTTTCATTCTCTCATTCTGTTTTGCATTTTTTTTATTTATTTATATAAATGTACGATGTTAGACTGGACTCGAAACGTTAATATTCGAACGGGTGTTTTACAATTTTTTTCATAGAATTTTTAAAAGAATATCATATAACAATTCGTTGCAATATTTTTTAACGATCTAAGAAAAATTCCCCTCGTTTAGCATGAAATAACGAAATGAATTTTGTTCGTTTGTGAGAAAAAAAAACAAATATTTCATTGTTTTCCAGTCAATTTTATTTATACACGTGCCTTATTTTTCTAGACACTCATTCATATTTAATCCTGTTTCATTGTCGTCGGAAATATCGGAAGGACAGAACGATTTGATTTGATTTTTTTTCTTTTTTTTTCTTATTTGACTTGGTAGCTCGAATGATCGTAAGGATTATGATAACGCTATTGATAGATAGTGTTCGGTAACAAATGAATTTCCTGTTATGTTTATCGTTTATTATTATATACTATCGAAATTATTATTTAAATAATTATTTAGGTTACAATCATCATCATCATCATCATGATCATAGTTGTCGGTCGTTGTCTGTCGTCACCGTTGCTAGCCGACGGTATTGCAATTTATGCCGATCGTAATTTAAGATACGAAGAACGTGCGAGGATTTATTATACTCTTATCGAGCATTGATCCAACAATGATATCAATTTAAAGAAAAAAAAAGGAAAAAGAAAAAGAAAAAGTAATGTCTAAATGGGTTTCGAGAAGTATAATATAAGGGTTTTCAAAGAAGAATCAACTTTTACATGGAATAGATTGATTGATCGACACGGTAGCAGGAAAGTGTAACCTCTGAATCGACAAATATTCGATAAAGTATGATAACGCGTATCGGTTTAACAGTCAGCGAACCGTTTAATCACGAGGGTGTGGTTTAGATTTGGTTAGCGGTATGAATCTCTACTGCAAATTCGTTGAAATTTCTGATAACAAACGGTAGGACACGTTTAAAAGTTATTATTATAACGAATTAACAAACAACAAAAATCAATATTACATTTCTTACTTTATCGTTATTTTAAATGAGAATTGTAAAAAATAAAAACGATCATTTTTCTCACTTTTATTTTGATTATTTTTCTTTTTATTGAATAAATTTCTTTTTCTCTTTATTTTTCCTTTCTTTTTTTTTTGTTTTTTTTACGAGAATAAGATGATGCATTTACGGTTGTATTTTGTCTAGAAAATATTTCGTACGATTAAATCTTTCAAACTTTTCTCACCTCGAGTGGCAGAGAGAGAATATCTGTGTGCATATTCTTTTTTTTTTTTTTTCTTTTTGGAAGAGAAAAAGCAAACTTCTTAATTGGTGGCTTCGGTGTGAAACGTTCGAGAATCTTTCGAATTTATCGACTTATCACTTGAGAGTGTGATATATATATATCCTACTTGGAATAGTTTGTGTTTATTATTATTAGATTGATGAGTTAGTGATAAATAAAAGAAAATAGTGATCAAAATATTGAGTCATCAATTTCGATGCGTTTATATAAAAGAAAATGAAAAAAAACTAAATGATGAGATTATATTTCAATGAGATGATGACGACGACGACGAATGGGAGAAGTGAAATTTTAAACAAAGTGAAAGAAAAATGTATATCGTATCGAGAAGGGTGGGTTTAAATGATACGAAAGGAAAGAAATATTGAAATTAATTAAATGTATGTGTGTGTGTGTGTGAGTTTTGCGAGAAGTGATTTACTTCTTGGTAACATAAAAATTATTCGAAATAGGCACATGACACCCCCATAGGAAGAAAGCAGAAGCAACAACAACGTGGGCGTCTGTTCCGTCGCTGAGACTAAGCAGACGATAGTGTTTTTAAAAGAGGACTCGAAAACAAGCAGCTTACAGAAATATTGTCACGGTATAGTAATTGAACATCTTTCTATCTGGATCTTGGTTTGGTTAAAAAGTGTCGAATAAAAAATATAGAATTTTTATATATCAAACAGGGTCACGGTTAAATTCGTGTGTGTGTGTGTTTTCTTTTTACGACAATTGTATCGATGATCATCACGGTGTTTTCCAGTCCACAATTAAAAACGAACGAAATTATTTAATTGCATTAATACGGTGTGATTTAGGTTTATCGTTTAAAATATTTGTTTTTCTTTTTTTTATTTTTTTCTTCATCAGTAAGGCAATTATCTCAAGATTATTCTTTTTTTTTTTTATTTCATATTTAGAGAATTTTCTATTTGAAATTTTTTAAGAATTATTTCTTATTTTTATTTTCCAATAAATATTTATTATATAATAGAAGAAGTTAAATATAAATTTTAAGTAGCAATTGTGTTTGGAGAGAAAGTCAATTGTAATTTTCCGTGTATTTCTCTTTTCCGCACTGAATGAAAGTTGTTTTCGTAAATGAGAATTCATACCATAAAGTTTTAATGACATCCGTAAAATCCTTATTAAATGTCTTTATTCAGTTCTCAACTTTAATATAGTATCCTATCTTATTGTTAATAATTTTTCAAACTTTATATATTTTCTTCGAACACTAATTCTATTTATGTTGTTATTCGAGTATCATCGATGACGATGCAACGAACATTTTTTTATTATTCTTATACGAAATAAAGATCAAATTGTCGAGAGTATTATACATTGTAAATATAATATATAACAGATATTTTTTTCAAAACGTGCAATAAAAACAGAACAATAATTTGCCCTTCTTATTGCGTTACACGAAAAAACACACAATGCATCCCCGAGAAAACAGGTAGCTGGTATTTTTTTTTTTTCTTTTTTTTCTTTTATTACAGTAGCTATAAATATGATTCTCTAAATGATACAATATATTACAACACATTTTATTGAAAATAGCACGGTAACAAACTTGCCATTATTCTTTCATATTTCTCCGATTTTCTTTTTCCTTTTCTTTTTTGTGCACCCTGTAATAAATAACACAAAAAGAAAAACTAATAAAAAAATAAAAAAGAAAATATTCGGTTGCTCAAAATAAGAGAGAGAGAGAGAGAAAGAAATGATAGGAGAACAAATCGTCGAACTTCAAAGAGATTAAAAAATATCCTTCTAAATATTTCTCCATTAGAATTTTATTTAAAATTATCTACCCTAAATAAAACGTATAATATAAAAATGCGTAAAAAAAGTAACGAGGCCAACGTTTTTCGATAAAATCGCAAAATTGAAAAATGAAAGGAACGATAACGACCTTTGCCTTGCGAAAATTTTATATAAAATACTATACGGGCATGCGTATAAAATAGAAAACAAAAAAAAAAGGAACAAGCAACGGTGGACAATGGAATTACGTGACAAATATTTTATCCAGGTTGCAGCATCTGTTAAACGTTTATTTTCCATTTTGTCGTTGAACGTATAGTACGAGAGAGAGAGAGAGAGAGAGAGAGAAAGAGAGAGAGAGAGAGAAAACGCTTTTGGTAGAAGCGCGTGGCTGGTGAAATAATTAACGAAAACCAATTACCATTTACAATCTGCATCTAACTATCGGCGAATCTATTTCGCAGTATATATTTCTGGTTCCACTTCTACCACTACCCCATCCCACCACCCCACTCACCTCGTCACCCTCACCCCACCCCGATCTTTCCTCTCTTTCCCCCTTCTCGTATATGTGAAATGTAATATCGAGATATTTAAGTGAGCTTAGCGCATGTTTTTGTACGCGTTCCATGAAATGATTGTTCCATGAAAATAATCACGATCAGGAATTTTATTTCAATGAGTGGTAAGGGTGGGGTGGTGGTAGGGAGGGTAGGAGAGGTTTGAGTTATACGTTTCATAATTATTTGTCTTTTTTCGTTAGAATATTTTCAACTTTAATGAAAATACGAGAGAGAGAGAGAGAGAGAGAGAGATCGTTTACATTTTGAGTTCATTTTCAAAAGGATAAAAGTCACGTAAAAGAAGAGAACATTTTTAATATGTATATGCATGTACACATTGAATATCATGCACACGCGTGTGTGTGTGTGTGTGTTTAATAGAAGAGGAAATAGTCTTATAAACAGAAGATAACTTTGGTAACTCGACAAATTTGATTTTTGCGAGATATAATACGGCGAATGATTTATTTTTGAGTCTAGGAGAGAAAAAGAAAGGAAAGAGAAAGAAACTGTTAAGGTAATATTGACTATTTTATCTGTAAACGTCTAAGAGAGTTGGTAGAAGAGTTCGAAAAAGGTTTGTGGCTGGAATCATTGAAGAAAGAAGGATAAAAAATGTCGAAATATTTTTCTTCTGTGTGACGAGTATACGCGAGCTCGTGTGTATGTATGTGCATGTATGTATTTATGTATGTGTATATGTGTATATGTGTGTGTGTGTGTAAGAGAGGGTGTGAGAAACGATTTCACTGGAAAACATTTTTTCGTTCATTTCCCCTTTTTCTCCTATCTTTTTTTTTTTTCGAAGGCCACCCGACAGATGAGTCGGCGGAGGATTATCTCACAAACAAATTTTCATATTGTTTCTTTGCATCTTTTGCACGGGTAAGAGAGTGTTTTTCGTAAAGGAAAAAAATCGTTCGAAACGTGAACGTTCTTTTAATAATAATAAGTATACAAATTAATCTGAACGCATGTAGAAGGAAAAAACAAAAAAATTTGTAATCTGTGTATATGTTAAAGAATAAAAAGAAAGAAAGGAAGGAAGAAGGTCAGTTGAAGGGAAGATAGAAAAATAGAAAAAGATGATGGGGGTAGTAGAAAAAAAGGAGACAAAAAATGAAAAATAAAAAATAAAAAAGAAAAAAAGAGAAAAGAGAGAAACTAACTACTATGACTACTCCACCCTACTCGCGTTCGTAATTCGATTCCCGCGATTATTCGACATCTGCCCTTGAGAGGAGAGAACTGGGAAAGCCAAGAAGTAGTCTATGTAGGTAGGCATATCTAGAACATTATAGATATCTGGAAAAGGGTCTCCTCTCTCGTGGTAGTTTTTTGGTGTCGAAATATTGCCAGACGTATTTAAAACTACACATCTTCATAGAAATAGAAGAGTAGGTCTTGAGAAAAAGTAGCTCACAGAGGAGGAGTGTAACCACTTGAGAAGTGTCAGATCAAAGTGGCTGTTAAGGAATTTCAATGAATTTACGATTATCGATCATCATATAAATCCAACCATAAGACGACGACGACAAAGAAGAAGAAGAAGAAGAAGAAGATGAAAAAAAAACTCAATCTTACGATTCTAACAGAAATTTTTTCTGGTCTAATTTGTCCTTGGATTTTCTTCTTCCTTTCTTCTCTTTTCCTTTTACCATTTATCTTTTTCTTTTTCTTTTCTTTTCTTTCCTTTCCTTTTTTCTTTTTTTTTTTTACTACGGACATCCCAATTTACGTATATCGTTCACAGGAAAAATATTTGGAGGCTGTGTTCCCTTGTAACAAAATTCGAGAGGAGGACTCTCTTAACGGTAATACAATTTTTTTTGCTTTTTCTCTCTCTCTCTCTCTATAACCGAAGAAGAAATTAATATATTAAACAATCGACGATTTATTTTCTATAAACAACGTATACGTCGTATCATCTCTAATAACCATGATCGAGGAAAAACTAATGAAAGAAAGAAATTTAATACTTGTCGTTGAAATAATTAATAAGTGTGACACATATACGAATACGCAACTCTACCTATTAAACAGTTTATTTCCTCAAAACATGATTTATATTTACAATTAAGTGTAAAATTTGATCTATATATATATATATATACAATTTATATTTTTTATACTAAATTTATTAGAAATATATATAAATGTGTATATTATGTGTTATATAACGTAGCCATTGATATAACAGTGAAAATGTGAAGGAAAGAGAAACAGAGAGATAGATGAGAAAGGAAAGTGGTTTGCAAAGACGTTTTTGAGAGAGTAACAGAGACACGAATAGATATAGAGATAGATAGATAGAAGAAGAGTGAATGAGAGAGAGAGAGAGCGAGAATAGGGGGAGGGAGAGAAAGGGGGTGCTTGCGATTGAAGCAAAGAGGTGCTTCGGGTGGGTGTGTCTGCCTGATGGAGCTCGAAACTAAATTAACCACCCCGCCCGGGGCTCGTGATCTCGTCGCAACCTCATCTCCTCCTCCATTATATTTGTCTTTGTATGCTAAACATTTGCGAGATTATACGAGCCACTCTCCAACAGCAAGTGTTCTCTCTTTCTTTTTCTCTCTCTCTCTATCTCTCTCTTATTCTTTTTCTATTTCTCTTCCTCTTTTTCTTCTCCTCATCCGATCCATTTCTTGTTGAATTTTTCTTTTTTTTTGTCCTTTCCCATATTTTTCCTTTAGCTTTCCAGTTATCAACGACGATCTTTTTGAAAAAGATTAATCAACAAAAAAGAAATATGAATAATAATAATAATAATAATAATAATAATAATAATAGTAATAGTGTGAAATATCACTAATATAAATTGCGAATGTGTTGTGTGATGTTTGTATTGTAGAAAAATTCATTTAAAATACTTGTTATTTTTTTCTATTGGATATTTGAAATGGCGTTAATTATGATGAAGGTATGAATCAGGTGTTTATCGTTGATCTTAATTCAACTCGTCGAATGTGTTCCATTGGAACTATTGTTAAATGAATTAATAGTTTTGATAATATGTAGTAGCTGATTGCGAATTGGACATAAAAATTAGATAAGAGAAGAAAAAGCTCGATAATATTATTATATATATTTATATCATAAAAAGGTGTATAATATATTGATAGATAGAAAATATGAATTAAGTTAAAAAATCGTGATTACGTTTTTAACATGCAACTTGTTTACAACAATATATCATCTTCTTTCCTTTCTTATAATTTTTTTCGACTTCAATCCGATCGAATAATAATAATAATAATAATAATAATAATAATAATAATAATAATAATAATAATAATAATAATATTAATAATAATGACGTCATTGGGAAAAAAAGGGTTGGGATAAGGATGAAAAGATCCGTTGAAGAAGTGCGAACGTCGGCACGTTTATTCCTCGGTGTCATACTGTCTGCACAGTGTCATAAATCGATAAGCTCGTTTTACCGTGGTAAATTCTTATCGATAACGACACGACGGTACCGCATTTATGTTATCGAATGTGTCGCATACAAAACCGTTTGCCTCCGCCGTTGCCGTCGCCGCCTTACTCTTCTTGTCATCTATTTATTTTTTCTTTTTTTCTTTCTTTTTTTTTTACTTTTTATTTTTTTTTTTTCTCTTTTCATATACCCAGTAAAAAGCGATACCTATATCTTATACCTGCAACTATAAGTAATACAAATTTCGAACGATATCGAACGAATCGCGGGAATTATTTTCTGTATAGTTCATTCTTAGAAAAAGATGCGTTTTTATTTGGTCTTGTCTTCTTTTTTCTTTTATTTCTTTTCTTTTTTTTTTTTTTGTTAGATAGTATTTACACTCACGTTTCTATTTATAAATGTATAACAAATAAAAAATATATATATATAGATAGATATTTAGAAATTTCATTTCTATCATTGTATAAAAGGGTATGTGTGATATTTATTTTGATAAAATAATTATTATTAATAATTATATATAAATACATTTTTTTTTGTACGATTTTTAGATCGATCAATTACAATATAATTGATATATAAATAAATATATATATATTTTTTTTATATGAATAATTATGCGTACTTAATAATTACTGAAATTGGGTATGATGATCATCTCGCGAGTTCGCAAGTGTCATTTGATCGATCATAAAGAAATAACAGTGTTGGGTTGTTAGTCACTCGTGATGTTGAGAGAGAAAGAGAGAGAGAGAAGATAAATGAGTGTGCAATACATAATCTTGAAATAATTTTGCGAGACATTTGTCACGTGTAAAGGTAGCTCCCATTGCTGTCACGAGAAAATTAATTTTAATCAATCAAGACTTTTTTTTTATTTCGAAGAAATTTAAAATAACGGAACGAGAGAGAGAGAGAGAGAGAGAGAGAGAGAGAGATAGAATCATTCGAGTGGTGTAAATAGATGCTACCAGAGACTTCTTATCTCTCTCGTTCATGCACAGCAGTCGTGTCGGCGAATCATCAAAAGAAATGGACGCTGATAAATCGAGTGGGTCCTTCAAGAAAATTAATTGAAGATAAAGTCTGACTAAAGTCCCCACCCGAGGTACGTCATTCAAAGTCAAGCAAAGTTATTATTATTGTACGCGTTTATTGCTAGAAAATAATTTCTCTTACTCTTTTCTTTTTCGTTTTTTTTTTTTGTTAAAACGATAATTGATAAAAGTAATAATAGAGAAATGTGTCGTCATCCGTTTGCGATGATTAATAAAAACGCTTGAAATAACGTTTATTTCGTAATAAAATATTAATTTTCACATGCTTCTCCGCTCTATTTCGATTTATTCGATTCTACTTATCTGCTATCATGGATTTCAGATAAGCACTTACGATTCCTGGACAAGATTCTTAAGTTTTGTTTTTCAGAAACAAACGTAACAAACGTTCACGATGGAAATCCCAACTGTATACACACAAGTTTCCATTTCATTTCTATATAACTTATCGTTTTTTAAAACGCGAAAGGTGCACTCTACGATTGGTTAATATATTGTATTTACATAGATCCTAAAAATAATATTCTCGGTACACGTTAGACGGAGTAATTATGACCGTACGTAAAATAAATCATAAAATAAAAGGTTCTCACACATAATCATCGTGTCACCACTTATTAATAATATGATTTATCAAAGTATACAAAATATAATATAATAAAATAAAATATAAAAATTAAAGAAAGAGTCATGTGCTTTTTGCTGGGCGTCGTAAAAATAAAATTTTGATGTTTAGATCATCTTACGTATTGTGTTGCGAGAAAGAAAAAAAAAAAGAAAAAAAAAAGAAGAAGAAGAAGAATAAGAAGAAAAACCGACATCCCGGTATTTACACTGACTCTTACTACACAATTAATAATGATAAAGTGAAATAGAAGGGGATAGAGTTATCCTCTTTAGGAGTCGACAAATGAGCTTGTAAATGTGTATTCCCCTTCCGTCGTATACGTGCGAGGTGCACGCGCGCGCGCGTGCGTGTATATATATGCAGGAGCACGAAACGACGAGTAAGCGTCGCGACGCCCCGGGGGGACCCCAGAGCCAGAAGCTCCGCCCCTGTGGAAGTCGTGCGCCAACCGGACTGCAGAAGTCGAAGGTGCGGTAGGAGGGGCCTCATCATGTCGCCTCCAAGGACAGGTAGTCAACCGACAGAGCCGTTCAACTTCCGCCAAGCTCCCCAACTAAAGTTTAGTATTGCTTGGACCCTTGTAATAGAGAGGATAGTCTTCTTTCTCTTGTTCATTCATCTTCTTCTTCTTCTTCTTATTATTATTATTGTTTTATACGAATTTTTGGTTCTATCCCTAGATATTTATAATATCTACTCGTATAAATTATCATCGTATATATGCGTAACAAGTGGATAGATTTGATTTTTTGGTGAATTCGTATATAAAAAAGAAAAAAAAATGGAACGGACCCTACCAATGTGAATATCGAGATTAAAGTAAAAAGAAAAAAGGGATTATCGTTAGAGTGTAAGAGTGATCGTTCGAAATTATCGTGGAACAGTTACGAATAAAAGGATTATTTGTTAAATTATTTTTCAATACCAACATACATACACATATACACACACACACAAAAGAAATGGAGACTAAAATGGAGCCTCTTACACCACCGCACACCCCTCCGTCGGTCGAGAGATCGATGCAACATCTTCAAATGACGTCTACCGTATCGTCGTCCCGTTGGATTAGATCTCAACAAATTTCTGGAAGATTTATCCATCATCAACATCAACAACAACAACAACAACAGCAACAACAAAATATCGGTGGTTATCAAGCTACCACATTTTTGGATAGTTGGTTGAGGGGTGCAGCTTTGTTAGCTGTTAGAGGATGTTGTCCACAAACTTCTCCTCATTATCATCATCATCCTCATCATCATCATCATCACCATCATCATCATCCACATCAACAACAGCAACAACAACAACAACAGCAACATCATCATCATCATCATCATCAAACTCATCAGGGTCTACATCCGCCGCTTCCGGTCCAACCGCCGGCTTCCTTTCTCACAAGGAAATTACCCGGACAAAGGCCGAAGAAACAATTCATATGCAAATTCTGCAATCGACAGTTTACCAAAAGTTATAATTTATTGATACACGAGCGCACGCATACAGACGAGAGACCTTATTCGTGCGATATTTGCGGAAAGGCATTCCGTAGGCAAGATCATCTAAGAGATCATCGGTGAGTTTCTCATGGGTTCAAAATTTTATATGCATCTTTTAATCCTGATTGTTCGATGTTTCATTTTGTCATCTATCAAATTTTGTTTTATTTACAGATAATAAAATTCATATAAAAGCATATTATTACATCTCAAAATGTTGAAATAAAATAATATTTCATTTCATATACATTTGGTTTCATTTTTTTTAAAGACACACACACACACACACACACACATACATATATATATATATATATATATATATATATATATGTACTTAAAATTAAGTTTATATATTCCTATCTCATAAAATTAGTAATAAATTAAATAATATTAATAATAATATATGTGTAATCGATTTAACACTGGATGAAATATTCTTTTCTTTTTGTTGTTCTATATACTCGTTCTTAGATATATACACAGCAAGGATAAACCATTCAAATGCGCGGAGTGCGGAAAAGGATTTTGCCAGAGTAGAACATTGGCTGTTCATAAAATACTACACATGGAAGAATCACCGCACAAATGTCCGGTCTGCGGGAAAAGTTTCAATCAGAAGAGTAACTTGAAAACCCATCTGTTAACTCATACCGACGTACCTCAGGATCTTAGGATCGACAGCACCATATTCGGGGATTCGAGGCTTACGAGTTCGACTACGTCGGTTAAACAATTACCTGAAAGAACAGGAACCCTTAGACCCAATCAAAGGAGCAGTACAGCACCCCCCAAACTTGGATTTAGTATAGAGGATATAATGAGGCGTTAAGATTTAAAAACGTTACAGTTTCATTAGGTAATTGTATACATATACATACATGTATATATATATATGTATTATATTTTATTTTATTTACGCTTTATTTTAATCTTTTTTTTTTCCTTACGTTGTTGAACAATGGAAAAAATCGAACTTCTTATTTTTCCCAACTTAGTTGGATACCATTGATAGGATTAGATTAATTTCGATTTAATTAATTTTATATATATGCATATATATATATAAATGTAATATTTATAAATAACATATATATATATATGTGTGTGTGTATAGTTATGCGAAAAAAAAAGTATTCCGTAAGTATTTATTCCTCGTCTTCGTTTGTAAATATATTTATAATATCTTATAGAAATAAGAATATTATTCTATTTACGTTCTTGTTTGAACGTATGGGGGGAAGAGAGTGAGAATGAGAGAGTTAGAGAAAAAGGAAATGGGAATACATATAAATATTATATATTAATATATATTATATATTATGCAGCGAGACAGTATTAAATTAACTAAAGATATTAATACGTCTATGATAAGATTTATAAAATTCGATTAGTGTTAATTGTGTAAACTCGTATTGTTCTTAAATTAAATATCAATATTATTATCGTTTTTTTTTCTTGGTTAAACGTAAACAAAAACAAAGAAAAGAGATAATCATATTTATTAAATTTTTCTTTAAATTATTTTATAATTATTAAACATTGTACATACGTATAAATGTCTGTGTTAGTACGAAAAAAGTTAAATGATATATATATATTAATAATGTAATTAAAGATAATATTATTAAACGTTTAGAATCGTCAAAATCGTGTAATAGTCATATAGGAATATTACTTCCACAATTATTGTCTATTAGAATGTGTATACTAAAGAATGTTCACCTGTATATGTACGGTTACGTTTCGTAAACATACATGAACGCATATGGTAGGGATATTTATCGAGAACGTTTTGTAACCTTCAGTAAGCTCATTGTGTTAGTCGTCATTTAATCTTCTATTAGGATGGATCGATATACTTATAAAGTACGTAATTACTTAATTATTATTTATTATTGTATAATATTAAATTCTAATGCAATTTCGATTACTCCTCCCTCCCCTTTGCATTTAAAAAATGCACGGGTGTGTGATCATTCTAATAGGTCTTATAAAAAAGAAAGAAAGAAAAAAAATACTGTCGCATTATTTTCAAAAAATAAACACCAAAAAATCTCGTAGAACAACGAAATATAAAATCCACTCTTGAATCGAGAAATATTAATTAAAGTAATTTATTGATTCATTCATTCATTCTCATTTTACTTCCAATTTACACACTTTAACGCAACATTACTAATCAATAATATATTAACGTTGCGTTTTATATTATTCTTAACAATTATCGATAATAAGAAATACGTTGATAGAAAAATAGGATAGAAATTTATCAAAGAAAAAGAAAAAAGAAAAAAAAAAGAGAGACAGTGTCACGTAATAATCATCGTTAAAAGTCAAAAATGAAATTTAGTACGGTGTTAAAAGCCAAAGGCGTCAAAGTAATTGCTCGAATCCTAAAAAAAAGGGACAACAAGCAAATTGATCTTTATCTTTTAGAATAGAAGCCACATAGGACGTTTCCTGTGTTCTGTGTTGCATCGAAAACGTTAACCGAGTAGTTTCCTTTAAAGCAGGTATCTCTCTCTCTCTCTCTTTCCTTTTTTTCTTCTTTTTCTCTTTTACTGTTTTCCGTAAAATTAGGAATTCTCGATCAGATAAGAAGGCACGTATAAGTGAGTGGGAGAGCTAGAATTAGAGAGAGAGAGAGAGAGAGAGAGAGAGAGAATGGAAATGGAAAGAAGAGAAAAAACGGACACCTCGTTGGTTATCTGTCTCACACCTTTTATTTATTCATTTACCTTTTTTTTTCTTTTTTCTTTCTTCTTTTTCTTCTTCACCTCTCGTCCCGTTTACAATGACCTGTAAATTAGTTTCAGAAAAAGCTCGACCATTTCTTTTCTTTTAATCTAGGAATTGTAAATTTTCTTTATCTCTCTCTCTCTCTCTTTTTATTTTCCTTTTCATTCTGACTTTCTCTTTTTTCTTCTTTAGACCACCCACGTTCACGTTCTAAGGGTATTACGTATATATATAATATATTTAAGTGACCACGTGCGACCGGATTTTGCTTATCTTCGATACAGGAGTCCTCTCATTTCTTTTCTTTCTTTAAATCACCTACCCCCGTCCCTACTTATTTTTCTTTATCTTTTATTCTTTTTTTTTTGGTTATTTTTCTTCTTTTCTCTTTTTATACCAAACTTAACAAAAAGAAAGAATCAGTGTGTTAAAGGGGAATAGTTATTATTTAAGCGTTTCAAATTAATTTCTATATTATTGTTAATTAATAATGAATTAATTTAAGCTCAATATTACTTTCCTCGTAATGATAAGATATATTTAGTCGTAGAAAAAAATATTGTCTATTAGAAAATCATCTTTAATCGTAGCTTTGGGATCTTCTTATTAAATCTCTCGTCGGATATATAATAATAATAATAATAATAATTACTATTATTATTATAAATATAAATATATATTTATGAAGTTGCAGTTTACAAGGATCTCGATGTTATTGCAACGTGTTATACCAAAAAAGGAAAAAAAAGAAAAGAAAAGAAAAAAAATAATGATTAGAAAAAGTAAAAAAAAAAGTGTGTTAGAGAGAGTTACGAATGTTTAGGGTGAGAATGTAAATTATCGCTCTAGTCGATTGTAATAATATGTAAGACTGCTTGTTATTTATTAGAAATAGAGAGAAAGAAAGAGAAAGAAAGAAAGTGAGAGAATGAATTAATGAATGATTGAATAAAAAAAAAAAACAAATATAATATTAATTTAAACTTGTCAAACAAAACAAGTCATCTAATTAACTTGTAATCTTTTTGTTATTTCTCACATCTAATAGTAATTCCAAAATCTCTTTCCTTATCCTGATATCTTTCTGATATATCTCTTAGAAAATTATTCATTTTCTCATCAATGAAGATAATATTAATAAGGATTAAATGGAAAATATTATTCATTAATTTTTAACGATATAAGAACAAATTAACGATGATTTTAATATCGATAACACATATAATTAATTAATTTATTGTATTATTCTCCGTAAGTATTTATTTATTTATTTATTTATTTATTTTATGTCGAGATATCAATTAAAATGAATTATACAGGAGTGTAAGTGGGGTTTAATCTTTGAAACGTTTTTCATAGAGGAGGGGGAGAAGGGAGGGGGTGTAAAGTTACAAATCATTTGGAGTTTATCTTCATGGAACATTTCCCTCATGGCAATAAACACGACACGGTTAACCAAACCCACTGGGTCCGCTAGTTAGCACTGTTTAACTTTGATTAATTTTCTCACACCCTATTCGGACAATAAAGCCTGATGAAAAAGGGAACAAACAAGGTTCTTCCTATATCTCTCTTTTCTTCTTCCCTGTCACTTTATCCATCCCTTTTTTCTATGGGGTTGTTTCGTAATAATGTTCTATTTCTCTCTCTCTCTCTCTCTCTCTCTCATTCATTCATTTTTACGCTCGTTCACATTTTCCACCCCACCCCCTTCCCCGTCCCATTTCTCTCTCTCTCTTTCTATTTATTTTATTCCCAGTTATTTGTCTGCTAACAATTTGTTGTTTCGTTGTTTTTCGTGCCACTTTAGAAATCTTACGAATTAAAAGACATATCCTTTGATTTAAGCACAAATATTTATTAATGAATTTAGTAAATCAATATATATATATATATGAAAAATTGTATAGGTTTTTTTGTGTTGATAATTTTGTGGAGATTGTTTAAAAGTATGAGATTAGAATGGTTTCGTAGATTAAAAGATATTATAAAATAATACCTCTTCGCATTTGTCGCAACGTTTTTAGGATGCAGCAGTAGAATTTAAATGTCGAGAAAAACAACAACAACAACAACGACAACAACAACAATAACAACAACGAAAAACGATGGAAAGATAAGATGAAAGAAAAATATCTACGAAACGAGAAGGTAAATGAAATACCCTATTATCATAATGGCTATTATCGATTCGATTGCAATGATCATAGAAAGTTAACGATTCTTAGGATTATTTTTAGTTTCTATTATGAATTTTAACGAAATTAAAAAACAAAAGTAACGAATTGTTTCGCGTAATTTCGAATGCGGGAGACGTTTTTATTGATGTTGAGGAGATACGTTAGTAGATACGATCGAGGAAAAAAATAATTGATTTATCACTTAAGCAAAATGAAAGTAGTTATTCCAGTTCGTTTGATGGTTATACTTGCAACAATAAATACGATCCATATATATGCATGTATTATACTAACAGATAAAAATGCATCTCGTCACTTTGTAGATAGATTTAACACAACGAAGTATTCTATCTCTTTGGAGATATTTATCGCATGATCTAACGAGATTCCTATCAGAGATTGATCTCTTTTTAGCAGAGACATTTGATGTAACATATTCAATACTAAATTAGTAGTCACATTGCACACACATCTGTCGTTCTTTTAATGGGGATCGATAATATCATTCTCATATCATATAAAACCTCCTAGGTAGGGAATAATTTTTATTTCAAAACTCTAACGAGAATCGTTAATAGGTTAGCGATATATTAAACAAAAAAACAAAAGAAAAAAAATTAACAAAAATAAAATAATATCATCAGAACGTCGGATGTGATTTGGACGATATTTTTCTGTTTTTTTTTTGTTTTTTTCACGGACAAATGTTCCATCGTTTTATTGCGTTCCAAAGCTTTTTGTGGGAGCCAAAACGGTAGAGAAGAAGAAGAAGAAGAAGAAGAAGAAGAAGAAGAGGAGGAAGAAGAATGTGTATGTGGGTGTTGGGCCCACACTGGGTCCACCCTCGAGGCCCTAAAACGTTAACCGCAGATTGCCCAATGGATTAGATCGCACGGTTAGTCTTTCGAAGTTCACAGTCTGGTGATCTGAAGTCCAGAGGAAGATGAACATGATGAAGAAGAAGAAGTAGAAGAAGAAGAAGGGTAGTTGCTTCGACGAAGCCAGAGTCCTCGCGAAAAAGGGTCAGAGAGTGCTCACGCTTTTTTTGCACGCAGCAACCCTATCATTAGGGCGTGAGCCTTATCTAAAGGGTCATAGGGCTGAGTGCGACCTCGAGAGTCTCACAGAGAGAGAGTTTCACTCGGGTTTTCGGTCTCCTCCCGAATTCCAGGAGTCTCTTTGTGACCATACCCAACTAACAATACATATATAAACACATACACACATACATACATGCATGTATGTATGCATCGTTCCAGATATTTATTATATATGTCGAATTTTAGTGCAGGAAAATTCCAAAATCTCAATTGTTAAGTTTATTTTACTCTTGCAATAATAATAATAATAATAATAATACTAATAATAATAATAATAATAATAATAAGTGCTAGTAGAGAGGGGAGTACAAATTTTTCTAAGCGCCGAAAAATTCATTCAAAACGCAGATGTTTGCAGCCGCGAAACTCTGTCTAATTAGATATCCTTTCCTTTCTTCCTTAAGTTTCGACGAAATGGCTTTGATTGAGAAAAGCCGATAACCAGTTAATAGCCAGTGATTTCGTAAAGAATTACCCTGTGAGATCTGTGTCTAGGATCAGTAAAAAGAGAAAGAGAGAGAATGGTCCTTTTTTAAACCAACCATTAAAGCGTCTTTCGTTTCATTCGACGAAATCTAATTCTTTTTTCTTCTTATACTGATTTATTGATTCTTAATCGAATTTCTTATGTTAGTTACTTGAGAGACGTGTTTTTTTAAAAGATGAACGAGACGAGACAAGAATAATAAGAAGAAAAAGAAAAATTTCGAGTAGGAGGAGGAAGAGGAGGAGGAGGAGGAGGAAGCCAAATTTCTAGGAGAAATTAAGAAGTACGCGACAGAGCCGAGAAAGTAAGGTGATTCTTTAGAAAGAAGACGCACCACCCCAGAAAGATAGGTCTCCATGAGAAGAAGCTGTGGTCTGTGGTTAAGGCGGTACGCGGGCTCCCCCTCCCCCCTTTTTTGTCTTCTTATTTCTTTCTTTCAATTTTTTCTTGTTGTTTTTCTTTTCTGGGACCGACGATTAAGTAAACCACCTAGCCGTGGCGGTGGTGTTCACAGTGTGTTGTTCACATTGTAGAAATACATTCTAGACCTGCTATTAGTTAGTAGTACACTATTTTAACTCTTGGAACTTTCGAACGCGTTTGTATGAGAAAGAATAGGATGAGTCAAACGAAAGAAACCAAAAAGGAAAAAAATATAATAATAATAATAATAATAATAATAATGATAATAATAATAATATGAAGAAGGAAGAAGGAAGGCTCACAGTCCGGGTCCACCCTTTTAAACGCCGCTAATTCGCGACCAACTCGGGCACCGGTTTTATCTTGCTTTGCCTCCGTTTTTGAAGAAAGAAAAAAAAAATAAAGGGACGGGTAAAAAAGAACAAAAAAGAAAAAAGATTAAAAAAGTGTTACGAGCGAGAAGAAAAGATATTTCTCTTTCTTACTTGATCCTTTTATTTTTCTTTTTTTTTATCAGAAGTAAATAGAGACATGTGAATAAATTGGATAGATTTTTCGAAGAATTTTCTTACATTATGGTCGACGTTTACTACGGTCGATACGTTATCGACAGAGTACGTTGCGTCATGGTATCACGTAGTTTTTCAAACTTTCAGTGTCGCCCCAGTCTCGTCGTACCCACACGAAACATTCTCTCGTTTAGTTATTGCATCCATCACGTGCTGCTATCTTGCGAGTATATATAATAGTCTCTATTTCTAAAAGTTAATCTATCATGTGTAACATTACTATCGATACAGAAATTCAATCTGAGATTTTAAAAAACGGCGCCATATTCGAGTTCGGCTCGTTCAACCAATCATTATCGTCGTACCAATAAATTCGACGAATGAAAATCGTTGTAGTAAAAAAAAGAAGATCGATCGATTCGAATTAGTTTTAATAAATGGCGCGCGCGGATAACGGGCTGGGGGGAAGGTTTAGGGTTAACGTATAGTTTTTACAATTAAATCGTAAAGATCAAATGAAAAAAGTCTTTCTATTTCGTAAGTTTGAGTTGGTTCGAACGGGGGAACACGTAAATCCTATTTGGCCCGTGCCCGGTAACCACGGATTACGGGCTCATAATTCACCGCGACCTAAGACAGTGATTGTCAGTTTGTCTGGTCGTTACGAGAGGACCGAAAAAGTTCTTCCAAGAGTTCTTCAGTTCAGAATGGATCATTATTATCCGAGGAGCGGCGGCGATAATCGATTTTCTGTGAGGGATCATATTTTTTTTTACCTTTCTTTTTCTTCTTTTTCTGTTTTTTTTTATTTATTTTTCGTCGACAGGCGAACCGAATGCGATTCGAATAGGAATCGGAAAAAATTCTCTGTCGAATTATTAAAAAGGAACAGAAGAAACGATAAAAAAAAATAGTAAGGTCAGAGGAAGAGTTGCTAAAAAGTAAGTCTATAGAAAGAACGAGATAAAAGATGGTGAAGAAGGGATACAAAAATATAGAATATTCCTATAGGGTGTCTCCGGGGGTTTCTTTTCTTTTCTTTTTGGTTAAACTATATGCCCAGTATATTCTTTGAATAAAGAAAAGTGAATGAAGAATTAGAAAAGAGAACATTTTTGTTATTAATATGGAATATATGGGGAATACGGAAATAGAATTATTATAGATAAATATTATTAATTCGTACTCGTATTTTATTCAAACGAAAAGTAATCCGTTAATGTTACGTTTAATTTGGAATTTTTATTTTTACGTGACACATATCTTTTATTCTTATTTGTGGAATATTTTGATATTATTTTAAGGAAATAATCGAGGACACATATGACCGCCATTTTCAAATTTCGTCATGTCCATCGAACTATTATTTCTTGAATCAATACAAATTGTTTTATATATTTCTCTGTTAATTCCATTCCTATGATTAATAATACGTATTATTTCTTTTCCACATTCGACAAATTTCTATTTAATTAAAGATAATTCAGAAATATTGAATGTCCCATTTTTCTCGTACATTATTAACAGTTATTTCAAAATGGACGACGCATACGTATCAATTATTTTCTTATAATTAATGTTTCTTTCGACACAATTTTAAACAAAATATTTGTTTAATTTCATTCAAACAGATTGCATACACATCTTAACATTTTTATTTTATTTTACAGTTTCTTTCAAATGGATTTAACTAACGTGCCTAATTAAAAGAAGAAAGACGAACAACAAGAACAAGAATAATAATAATAATAAAAAGAAAAAGAAAAAGAAGACAGAGGGGGATGATCGAGGTAAAGAAAGTAAATGCAATATGATAGTAAACGTACTAGAAAATTGGAAGAAGAAACAGAAGAAGAAGGAGAAAGAGGAGAAGAAGAAGAGGAAGAAGAAGAAGAAGAAAAAGGAGGAGGAGGATGAGGATAAGGAGGAAGTGCCGAATACGAGAGGTATAGTAAAAGGAAGAGGTGGTTCTTGCGGAGGAGGTGGAAGAGGAGGAGAAAGAGGAGGTAAGAAAAGGCAAAGAGGGTTAGTTAGGCGCGTGGGGCCACGCGCGTTCCCACGCTTTCGAGAGGCATATCGCACCAGCCCTCTTCTGTTTCGTTTCTTTCCCTACTATCCCCTCTCTCACTCCCCCTCCTCCTCCATCTCTTCCTCCCCCTTCCCTCTTCATCTTATTCTCTTCGATCTTTGCAAGGAGTCTCCGGAGTTCTGCGCTGCATGGCCAAGGCAACAACGTGTACTGGACCTTCTTACCGCACGTACACAAATACATACACAAATTTTACACTTTTATACATACACATACACGTGTATATATATATATTTTATAGGTTAACTTCGTGTTCGTAACATCATCCTCTTTACAATCCACACGTACACACACATACATATATATATATATATATATATATACATATATATACACTGTGATGTGTTCATGTAAGTATTGTAAGTACTACGTACATATATTCGTACACACACATATATATATATATATATATATATACACACGTATATATATTGAAGTTTCTGTTCGGGTTCCTTCTGCTCTCCTCTTTCTTCATCTCCTAGCGTTGGCGGCGCGCTGACCTCTGACCTCCCATTACCGGCTCGACCGACCGACGCGACTCGACCCCCTACCCCCTACCCCCTAACCCCCTACGCCTACCTCTCTCTTTCTCTCTCTCTCTCTCTTTTTCTTTCATACACGTATATACTACTACACATATAAATGCATACATATACATTCTCATAGGTATCCTCCCTCCCCCCTCCATATCCCCCCCCTCTTCAACGATCTCACCAAGGTATATACCTTACACCGATATTGTCGGTATGCGTCTATCTTTTTTTTTTTCTTTTTTCCGAATAAACGACAAAGCTCCCTTTATTTTCTACACTTATCTAATGTAAGTATTTTTTCATATAATATATAGAACGTAGCCACGTAATATCGTTTCAAATATATATAGGAATGGGGGATATAAATTCGTTCGAAATTTCATTAGATAAATTTTCTAGATTAGGTATAAAGGTTATGGATCGAATTATATTGGTTTAAGGATACGTTTGTATTTGTATATTATGTTTGTACGTCGTCGTCGTCTTCGTTGTTGAGAATAAGTTAAATGAAAAGGGTATAATAATGATAATTTATAGATTGGAATGAAAGGTTGTAACGTTTTCACAAGTATATATCTGAACACATATTTAGAGAGATTTTGTTTAACGATGTTAAGAAGAATATTTGATTTATGTTTGATTAATTTTTTGTTTTAACAGAATATAAATCTCTTGAATCATGTTATTAGTTAAATAATATTTTATTATTCAACAGTAATAAAATAAAATAATTCAAATGTGTTCCTTGTGTTAGCATTGACAATTAATGAAAATCGGCCTTGTAGATGTTCAAATGAAATAAGTTATAGTTCTTTGCGAAGTATTCGAAATATTTGAAAGATTTGAAATATTTACAGTAGAGAAAAATAATTGCGAGGTATATTATATTTCTATAAGATGATGGATAAGATGTAATTGGAAAAAAATTCACATTATCGTGATTACCACCGCGAATGAGATTCTGTTTGTCCTCATTTACCGTCATTATCATCCGTTCTTCCAGGAGCAACCGTAGAATCAGCTTCGTTCCTGAGGCAATTTGAAGGCAACCTGGCGAATCCATTAGGAAGGATTTCTCGGAGGCGAAAGGGGGCGTTAAACGGGGCCCGATGAGCAACGTCATCGCGGATCCGTTTCTTCTTACTAACGACGCGACTTCTTTTCAACAACGGGTCCAAAACAATCGCGTAAACCAACAATGAGTTCTTCAAAATCTTAAAAACGTCATTTACAACATTTTAACGGGCGGGGGTGAAATGTGGGGGGAGGGGTTCAATGATTACTCAAACATGAATTCGATTCGTCGATTAGAAAATGAAGAATTGTTTAGTCCCATCATCTAAACAAGATAATTAGAAATAATCTACAATTACGTATATATAATTTATATAGGGTGTAATAATAATTGTGATTAATTGATTTCTATCAATATTTTACATACAATTGGAAATATTTTCTTAATTGAATAAGAAATCTATAATAATATCTCTCTGGCAACACTTTCACGACGGATTCGTTTTTATTCGCAATTACGCGTTGATACGTTTCGAAGAAGAAGAAGAAGAAGAAGAAGAAGAAGAAGAAGTGAATAGAATAAGAAAAAAAGAAAAAGAAAAAGAAAAAGAAATGAGTACTCTCTCTGTTCGAAGTTGGCTTCTTTCTCTACGTGCGCAAATGTTTCTCTCTGAGGGTCCCACCACCGTAGTAGATAAAGAGGGAATAAGAGGTAAGAGAAGAGGGAGGGTACCCATCGCCAAAGAAGAAGAAGAGACGAAGCCGCACGGATATTCCCAAGAGCAAAAGCCTGCAACCGAGGTCACTCCTCCTCGTGGGAGGGCCCCCGGGCGCCGCATCGACTCCCCCGTCGCCTCGACCCGCCGCAAACGAACGAAAAAAGACTTTATGGGGGCTACATCGGCGAGCATATGCGCGAATGCGCGCGCGCGCGCACGCCAGCGCGCCAAACACGGCTTCTTCTTATTTTATTATTATAAAATAAATAGTAAGAGAGAGAGAGAGAGAGAGATTGCTCGCAAATTCTATGCCAAATCCGCCAAGATTTTCGTTTGATTTTGTTTTGTTTTGTTTTGTTTTTTTTTTAAGAAAAAACTCTAACGCATTCGGGATGTTACTTGTTTATTTTTTTTTATTAATAAACATTTTACGTTAGATCAAGTATTTCATTTAGTCGTATTAGTTAAAGACAATACGGTGCCCCATTAAAGATCGTGTAAACAAGTAGTATTCTACTTAAACTTAGGTAGATGGTAGAAGTGAGTTACTCGGGGGGTTTTAAAGTGACTCGTAAAATGCGTAAAACGTGAGCCCCGGTTTTAACTCGGCACCTTATTCACCTTTTACTTGGTAGTTTATACTCGTAAGCAAGCTGTGTCTACCAAGTATACACTTTTCTTAAAGTTAAACAGTATTACCTAGTTGTTTTAGTTTATTTCCAATTATTTTTTTTCGTTTTGTTTACTCTCTTTAAAGATCATTCAAAAATATTTGATTCTTTTAAAATAAAAATTGTTTATTTATTTTTGTTTTTTTTTTTCTATAAGAATAGAATTGCAATTTGACGAGGTATCCAACAAGTACCACATTCCACGTACGTAGAAAATCGTAAATGGACAGTAAAAGTGATAAATAATTGTTAGATACATAACGTTAGAAACATTGTCAGAGTTGGACGGTGTTCTTATGGTGTAACCCTTTCACGTAGGAGGGAAATAACGAGCTTAAGCCTCATTAGTACGAACTATAGACAACTACTCGCAGGTACGAGGATAATTAACGTGTTAAAGTCAACGCAACACGTCACCTTATCAGACCTTTTCTCGATTTAATTACGCGTACACGCGAGTAACCTATAACGTTGCTACTTCGTACCCACAACATTCTATACTAGCAACCATTAGAAACTAACATCGTTGAATTTTTCATCTTTTCGTTGATGATATTAAAAAAAAGAAAAGAAGATAAAAAGAAAAAATAACAGAATTAAGTATCGTTAGCTTTTAAAAACGATTCTAAAGGCGTCCGTCGTCTGCGTTCTCGAAATATTTGAGCTAGAGAAATAAAGAAAAAAGAAAAAAAGAAAAAGAGAGAAAAATAATAATAAAAAGGGTCAAACGTGCGATTCGTTAGACGATTTCTCAGCTATTCTAAGCAGCTAACTCTCGAATGGAAATAGAAAAAGAAAAAGAAATAGAAATAGAAATAGTTCTTTTTTTAAGTCGTTGTACAATAGGGGGCCACACTTCTTAACGATTATGGAGTCACACCCCATCGGTCAGGGAAGCTCGTTCGCATAGTGAAGGGGAGTGAGAGAATCATATATATTTAAACGGGGGTTTCGGGACAGATCAGAAAAGTGGCAACAGGTGGTCAAAGCTACCGCTTTCAAGGGCGGAAAGCTTCCAACCTTTTGTCAATGAATATAACGAACAGGGGGGACGAACAGGGAACGTCAGTGGACGTTACGATCTAACATCTTCTGTGCCCCGATATAATAAAGAAAAGAATTGCGCCCTTTTTCGAGAAAAGAATGGGCCTGACAAAAGGGAGAGACTATGAACTTTCTTCATAAAAGACTTCGAAAAATGAGAAGACTCATCGATATAATATATATATATATATGTGTATATAAAATATCGTGCGGTCAAAATTGGATGGCGTTTGGTATGGGAAAAAGAGAAATTAAGAAAAAAAAAATAAAATATTTCAATATCCTTTCGGATGACTCGACCATTTGAATTATATTTTTTTGTTCTTTTTATTTTGCATTCTTAACAATTTTATATATTACCCATAATCGTAATCGTAAGTAACCGTCGTGAAGATTATTATTCGTAACTTTTATTATTTATTTTGTCGAGTGTTAAACAAAATAGGGGGTAAGCTTGTTTCCCGATAAGAATGTGGGAAAAAGGTTAACAAAGTTTCAATAAATATTCGAGGGCCGTTATTTGTCATACGAAATGAAAACTGTCCGGCGCTAAGGATAAGTATAATAATAAGAATAAAGAATAAAAGAAGAAATGGCTATATGTAACCGTTCGAGTATTCGAAAAAGAGAGAAAGAGAGAGGAAGAGAGAGAGGGGTCCCACGCAGAGTCGATGATTAAAATTGTAAATATCTACGGGGCGACCCCCGGTGTTACGACCTTTGCGCGCCTTTGGCACCCCACCGGCTCACCCCATATATCAAAAGATATTAGATTATGGTAAGAGGTGCGCATTAACGAACGCGAAATCGCGCTTATCTTCTCTTACAAATACATTTACAAATTTATACACGTACATACCGCATATATGTATATACAGTAGTGCGCAAAAGTTAATATACATTTTGTATTAACAATTAAAATAATAAATGTGAAAAATTCTATAGATAAGAGATTTAAGTAATAAATATTCTATAAAGAAAATATCATTCTAAATGAGATCGTTTTTTGATAATAACATAACACAATTAATGTACAACAATGTTTGATCGTCTAACAAAACTTATGGTTTAATAAGATAATCGTATGGGAAAACTTTTGCAACTAACTGTATTTATGTTTAAGCTCAACAACAACACACATATACACACAAGCTTATCGATAGGTTACCCGTCTCGGTCGCGCCATTTTTCACGCACCCAGAGCAACGATGAATCCGATTTCTCTTCGGGAGCCAGGAACCTTCAAACTGGATGATCTACCGTGGCCGATCAATCGTTATCGATCGATTACTTATCGCTAAAATGAAAATAGATAAGTGTAAAAATATATTATCTTGAAGAATAATATGAAATAAAAATAAAAATCAAATCAATAGAAGGAATGGTCCTTGCTAGGAGGAGGAGGAGGAGGAAGAAGACTACTACCACCACTACACTACAACTACAACTACAACTAACACCACCAACCACCCCCTGGGTCGTAGTGGTCGCGACGTGGTCTTTTCTTGGTTGCATTGTCGGCAACAAGCGCAGCGTGGGTGTATCGACGGAGACAAGGGGAACGCTAGAACACGAGCGTAGTCCTTTTCCTCCTCCTCCTCCACCTCCTCCTCCTCCTCTCCGTTCAGCAAAGTTCCTTCCTTCCTTCAGGAGTAATGCATGGGTTTTGTGTCGCGGCGGGCGGCATACTTTGTAACGACCGCGGGTCTTTTGACTCGATTAATCTTCGATATGACTATAGATACGCACGCATATGTGTACACGCACATATTAACTATCCCATATATATATATGTATGATCTTTTCTTTTATTTTTTATTTTATTTTATTTATTTTATTTATTTTTTTATTTTTTTCCCTTATTTTCCATACAACAAAACAAATGACGACGGCTCGTTCGTATTGTCGACACTATTCGACTAATGTAAATCTCCTAAACCCTCCCCCTCCTCCTCCCTCTTTTAGTTTTCTTCATTTTTCATTATTTTTTTTGGAATTTCGTTTTATATTTCTTTTTTTTTAAATATATTGTTGGCCCTACTGCTGAGAGCGCCAGATATACTCGGAAATAAAGTGTCGTGCTGCGTGCTTACAGATTTCACCATAAAGTAATCCTCATCTCCATCCACATCCACACCCCTCCCCTCTTCCCTCCCTTCTCTTTTCCACGTCTTATATTTAAAGTAAATAAATATGTAATAATATTGTTTGATATTTCTATGATAATTCGCGATCGTCAAGGATCGTACCCGGGGGTAAGATATACGCTCGTGTCAAGTGCAAATGGTTAATATATATCGAATAGAAATCTTTCACAAAAGTATAAATCATTTTCTTGAAAAACAATTTTGAAGGTAAAACATAGAAGTGAAATATTTCATCGTATTTTACATTTCATTCGTTATTACATTTTCGTTAGATCGATATTAACATTTTCATTTCGTCCCACATGTTCTCTCAACTTTATCCTTAACTGTAAAAGATATTTCTGTCTAATGGAAAAAAAATCAATTAAATAAATATATAATTTTAAATATAATATAATTCTTAAGACACGTAAAAATCAAAAAAGCTATGATTTTGTCGAAAGACTGGAATTGATCATTGCCGATTGATCTATTGATCATCTTCGCGAATTTAAAGAAAAGGATAGGACACAGACGAATACAAAATGAGAGAGTGAGAGAGGGAGTCGTGAACATGCGAATTCGTAGATAGATAAAAGAGGGGTGGTGGGGGTGGTGTAGGATAAGAGGGGGTCCGTCAGAAGGCGGCTTCGAACCGGCTCATTACCAGCAATTGTGGTCGGAACGGCACCCCGCGATGCAACAGTCTGCCGTCGCTTATGGTGAGATACCTAAGAACCCGCCATGAGGTTTTCTTCTACCGGACTCGTCGTCTTTTTCGTCGTCTCAAACTTCCACTACCATCACGATCATCATCATTATCATCATCATCATCATCATCATCATCATCATCATCGTCGTCGTCGTCATCGTAGTCGTCGTCATCGTAGTCGTCGTCATTACTACTACTATCATCAAACTTCGATCCTTGTAGAAGAAGAATCATGGTCGTTGTGTTACCGATGGAACCATAAGTGCGAGTCCGGAGACGACAACGGAATTTAATTGCTCGATCAATCATTATTCTTGTCAGACATCGATAGCCACCGATTTTATACACCACCACCATCACCACCACCATCACCACCACCATCGTTCGTCGTCGCATCATTTATCCAACGTGTATTACTCATTTTTCTTTTCTTTTTATTTTACACCATGTTTACTTCGTATTCTTAAATACGACTAGCTTTATATATGATGTATCGTCTTTTGTTATTATTATTATTATTATTAATATTTTATTTTACTTTGTTTTTTTCTTTTTTCGTATCATATACAACATAGTATATGATCAATGTTCTTAAATACGAATGCAACATTGTGTATTATGATCTTCTCGTTCTAAATATATTATCTTCTTTCTCTTCTTTTTCTTTTATCATACAGCACACTACGTTCGAAATTCTTAAATACGAATGCAACACCTTGTTGTGTATCTTGACACATTTTGTTTTCTTTTTTTTTTAATTCCAACCGTCTTCTCTATTTCTATTTTTCATTTTTCTTTTCTTTTCTTTTCTTTTTTTTTCCCACGTAGAACATACGATCAATGTTTCGTTGATGGGAATTTGCTTTCTCTCTCTCTTTTTCTCTTCAATGGGATGACTTTCCGTAAATTCTTTATCAATTGATTCAAAGAAAAAAATTATTGAAAAGATTGTGACGAGTATTATTACCATATCTATCTATCTATCTATCTATCCATCTATCCAAGTATATATCTATCTATCTAAACTATTTATCCATTCACATATATTACTATACCTATATATTCTATTCATGTTAGATCATTCAAACATTTATTTGGTTACATTAGTACTTCCGATTTTCTAAATGTTCACGGATGTTTCGGAATAATTCGGTCGTGACATTGATCTCATGTTAATTTCACGATCGGTAACCCTTTAAAAACGTTTATAACTGTACGGACGGTTCCCTTTGATGATCAGAGACTAGATCACACCATGGAAATGGGCTCGGCCCACGCGTGCAAATAAACGACGAATGAATGTGAGAGAAAGAGAAAGAAAAGAAGAAAGAGAATACAAAAAAATCGAGTAGAAAGAAAGAAAGAAAAGAAAATAAAGAATGAAAGAAACTGAGACAGCATCAAGAAGACAAAACGAACCCACTTGTGTGAGACTTTTATGATCATTCTCCTCGGTCTCTATGGCTCTCGTCATTAGTTGGTAAGTGGTGTGTTGTTGTTGGTTCGTCGTATCAACCACGGACAGACAAACGGACGGACGGATGAACAACCTAACCCAGAACGATAGAGAAGAACGCTATTTTTCTCTTTTTTTATTCTTTTTTTTAAATTATACTTCTTTTGGCGCGTTTGGGAAAATGTGAATGGAGTGAATTTTTTTCCGAGCGACATGGTAAAAATCGACACCATGAAGTTAGTCACAGTATTTACGATGCGCGGCAAAGCGATTTTTCAAATTTACGGCATGAAGTTGTCCTTTTTTCTTTTCTTCTTCCTCTTTTTTTTTATCAAGCGGGTCACCCTTTTATTTTTTTTGAAATTATACTTTTTTCGGCGCGTTTTGGAAAATGTGATGGGAATGAATTTTTTTCCGAGCGACATGGTAAAAATCGACACCACGAAGTTAGTCACAGTATTTACGATGCGCGGCAAAGCGATTTTTCAAATTTACGGCATGAAGTTTGTCCTCTTTTTTCTTCTCTTCCTTCTTTTTTTTTTCCTCAAGCGGGTCACCCATCCAATTACTAATCGTACTCAACGCTGCTTGACTTAAATGATCGTGCTGGAAGTAGTTCTATCACCGCGCCATGGCCGTTGACGAATAAAATCATTCGATATATCTCCCTTATATTTAGTGTGGACTGATATCTATATTTTGATAATCTTTTTTTTTTGAAATTATTTTTTTGAAGTTATTTTTGAGATTATTGAGGTTATATTCGTTTTGGTATGCCAAAGAAGTATAACTTCTTACGTGAGTACATAAGTATTTTTTTCAAAAGTATATTCCTTCTTTTCTTTTATATCCTATTTTGATCTTCTTCCTTCCTTCTTTCCACGAAACGATCTATTATTGCGAGAGATACCCGTTATAATATAAAAACGGCAAAACTTTTACTTGAACGTATATTTGAGTTAAATTCTCACACGTCACGAATCATGCAGCCAATGTTATTATGGGACTAGAAAAGCATAAAGAATTAACAAAAAAAGAAGAAGAAAAGAGTAAGTGGGTGTTACATGTGTATGTGTACGTGTACGTGTGTTTGTGTGTGTGTGTGTGTCCCGTAACTTGGTTTTCATTTGGTCGCGAAATAGAAAAGAAACCAGACGATGAGATTCTTTCGAAGGAGGTAGAAAATATTAGAGGAGGGTGGGAGTGAGGGGTGAGGGGGAGGTGGGGGTGGAAGGAAGATTCGTCGCGGAGTGCGGTTTTGAACGAAGCCAATTATTAAACGCGAGAAACTCGAGGAGAGAAGAACCTCGGTGGAAAGGGAGGTTGAGAAAAAGGGGAAGGTTTTGGTTGGCTTTTGGTCTCCAACAAGAAAAAAAAAAGAAGAAAAGAAAAAAAGAATCGGAGAGTAGTCAAAGGAAGTTAATTTTTGTTCTTTTCTCTCTCTTTCTCTCTCTCTCTCTTATTTTCAACAGCTGCTATTTATTAATGGGTCAGTATTTATATAAAAAATAAAAGAAAATAATATTAGTATACAATGTTATAATAAGTAATTAATATTGTATTATAATTGATTAACAAAAATTGTTATAATATTTTAAATAATTAAACAATTATATTAGGAAAAGTTTAATAAAAATAATTAATAAATTAATAAAAATTATTTAAAAAATATTGATTAAGATAACATATTTATAACGATAATAATATTCGTTGTAAATAGAATTTATTTCTTTGGAACAGTCACATATAAACAACTTTCAATAAAAATAAATTTCATAAAGGACAACGTGCCAGTCTAACGGTGGATTTCGAGGAAAACGGTACACAAAACATATACTCCGAGCTTTTAGACAACAATGGATACTTGTATCGATTAATTAACAATTATTTGAATACTCTAATACATTCTATTTACATTTATGATTGTTTAAACATATCCGATCAGTCGCTATTTTTAAATAACAATTTTTAATTGATTTCAAATTGTTTATTCGAATTTTGTATACAAAAGTATTTTATAATTATTCTCTACTTTATTTTACAGATATTCGAAATTAAAAAAAAAAAAACAAAAGAAACATTTTTAAATAACGATGAATAATTGATTAATTATTTTCCCCAACACCAGGACGTTCATACGAGTTTGATTTTGATCACGTACAAGAGCCCCAAGAAAAAAAAGAAATTTCACAAAATTTCGACATGTGTGAAATTGTAAAAAGAAATAGACGAATCTTTCCCCACCCCTCCCCTCCCCCCTGCCACCATTTATTAAATTTTTCGTTTAATTTTATTTCTCACGAAGAGACACATAGACGGACAGACGGACAGACAGAGAGGTCATACAATGAAGAAGAGAAAAGAAAGGATCAAGAAGGGACACTCGTGTGGTGGGACAGTCGTTTCTTTTCTTTGACCCTGAACATCCGTCCTCGTGTCCGACATTGTGCTCGCGGCACATTAATTGTCTCTTTGAAACCTGATGACCTCTTCGCACCGGGTTACGAGTCTTAACCCTTTCCCACTCTTTCTCTTTCCGTTTCATTTTTTTTTGACTTCTTGCATATTCATTCTTCTTCTCTTGGAGAAGATAGAACCATCAAACAACCCACTTTCAAAATGTCCTAATTAAACGTTGCTTGAATACGTGAGAAATCTCATTGATTTCTTAAAATAAAACCAAAAAGAAAAAAACAAGAAAAATGTAACGTTTAATCATTTGGTGAATATAATTCGCGTGTCTCAGGAGGAATATTATTAATTATTTATTAAATAATTGGAGAAATTTTATTGGTAAAAGAAAATAAACATGGAAGTAAGATAAGGTGATATTAATTTTCCAATATTCGAATAAAACTTTGAAATGTTTGTAATGAATATAATTAACAATTAATCATTTGTTAATTAAACAGTTAAATTTTTTCGATAGATAAATTTTCTTCATCGAGATAAATAAGAATAAATTTATCTGAAGCGTGTCTTTTATGTTTTTTTTCTTTTTCGCGTTCAAGATTAAATCCTACTTAGAAAAACAAATATTAATGTATTATATATTATTAATAAATGTGTCGCAGGTAAGTTGGACAGGGTAAGAATTTAGAACGTTATTTCGATCTTATTGAACGTTTCGTCCCTTCATTGAGACTTTTTCAGCAACTGAAATTTTATTATGACTTTTTTCAAAAAATACATATTATATATAAAATATTTAAAATATATTTATTTAATATAACCTCGATCGTTAAAAAGTTCAGAGTCTTTAATATATTTATTACAAAGACACATACATTCTTATATTTTTTTTTTAAATAATAAAACATTGTACTTAACATCTACAAATCGTTATATCTCGTAAACTGTTCTATTTAAATTTATATATTATAATTTATTTAATTATTACATATAATTCGTTAAAAAAAAAATCACTGATATATTTACGAAAAGAATTTGATTCGAGGATATTTAGGAAAAAAAATCACTGATATATTTACGAGAAGAATTTGATTCGAGGATATTTAGGAAAGAAAATCACTGATATATTTACAAGAAGAATTTGATTCGAGGATATTTAGGAAAAAAATCACTGATATATTTACAAGAAGAATTTGATTCGAGGATATTTAGGAAAGAAAATCACTGATATATTTACAAGAAGAATTTGATTCGAGGATATTTAAGAAAAAAAAAGAAAAAAAAGCAAAAGGGACAATAATGTTCTCTCGTTAAAGATTAGAACGTTGACTCGTACGATATAACGGGAATTCGTTTAAATTTGTTAACAGATAAGTAAAAGAAAATATTAATAGAAGTTGTAGAAGAGAGTAGTTGTGTAATAGTAGTAGTAGTAGTAGTAGTAGTAGGATGAGAGAGATCATGTTTCCAGCGGGTGATCAGGTCGTGGGTGCTTTCAAAAGGAAAAGGATGCTCGCTGAATTACGAGCGATATCGAGAAGGAAAGGGTTCCACCGATATAATTAAAGAGACCTTCTCTCATCCACCGTAAGCCATACCTTTCTCTCTCTCTCTCTCTCTTTTTATTTTTTTTTATTCTCTCTTTTTTTCTTTCTTTCTTTCTCTGGTGTCTTCTCGCGGTGGAATCCAAATTTTATGTCGGGGTATCATAAAAGCGCGTGACGGCAGAAGAAATAGGACGGCAGCGGCTTTTTCTTACCAACTCTCTTTCTCTCTCTCTCTTTCTCTCACTGTTACTCTCTTTTTCTCTTTCTGTGTTGTTGTATATATGTTAAAGGCTATCTCACATCGCAACGCGGTGCGATAGTTTTGGATAGTCATCGGATAACAAGTGCAATAAAGATTATAACCCCACCCTTTTTTTGCTGTTTGTTGGGTAGCGAACGGACACGTGGATGTTTGTGAAAGAATCAAACGATTGCTCGTTTTTTCTTGTTTTTCCTTTATTATTATTATTATTATTATTTTTCCTTTCTACTTAATTTTGGTTTATTTCGAAACGTTTAATACGAAAATTCGAATACTTTATTTAACGAATAGAATTCATTCTAATAATTGTTAATAATCATTTCAATGAAATAATAATAATAACAACGAGATGTACGTGAAAATAATTTTGAAAATAACTATGAAAGAAAGAAGAAAAAAAAAAAAAAGAGAAAGAAGAGAAGGAGAGGATTGGTTGATTTTATTTAACGAATAAAATTCATTCTAAAACGATCGTTAATAATCATTTAAATACAATAATAATAATAATTTGGATGCAGGTGAAAATAATGTAAAAAAGAAAAATTTTAAAATAAAAATAAAGAAGAGAAGGAGGGGATTGGGTGGGGTGGGGGGTGTTGGGGATGGGGTGGGTTAAAGCAGCAAAATGTAGATGAGTAATATGGGTTCCACTCTCTGACCTCTCGACGACGACGACGAAGAAGAAGAAGAAGAAGAAGAAGAAGACGACGGCCAAAAAGGCAGACGAGGGTGTCGCGATTCCCCGCTGTGCGTTGATGGTCTCATCTAGCCTAGACGACCTCGGGAATTCACCGGGGTAATTACCTTTTCTTCGGGCCCGACGGCAACGGGGTTACACTCGCGTAACACACGAGCGAGCATATAAAAATCCTTTCATTCTTCGAACGAGTTCCTACATATTTTTTTACACATATATATATATATATCCATATATATATATGTAGTTTTTATTATTTTTTGTATTTAAAATTTATTTATTGGTTTATTTATTTTTCATTCGACTCCCCGATGGGCGAACTTCGACGAGAATTTTTCTTTCTTCGTTAATTCCCCCATTCCCCCTATTCCCCAACCCCACCCACCACCTTTCCGTTGTTTGTTTGTATTTTTAACTTCAAATGTAAACTTTTTTGTTGCTTTTAATTCCAGGTAAGTCGTAACCAAAGGTCGTAGGTTGTCCGAAATGGGGATGGTGGTGGTAGGAAGGGGGGAAATAGAAGGAATGAAGGAAAAAGAATGGGAAAAAAAAGTAAGGTACTTTTTCTTTTTTCTTAGAAAGAAAGGAAGAATGATATAATAAAAGAAAAAGAAAAATATATATACACCTATATATACCTATATATAGAACGAATGTGGAAGAAGAAAGAATGGTAAGAGGGAAGTTAGGTGCTAAATAATTTCTGTTTCAGAGAATAAAGGAAGGAAAAAAAACGGCGATCCGCTATCTTCGATTTCTTTCTATGGGGGCTACCCACCACTAGTATCCATATGACGTGGATATAAGTTACGAGCGCTCGAATAATTACACGCTTTGGGGATCGAACAGCAAAAGAGAAGTCGCGGTCAAAAGAGAGAGAGAGAGAGAGAGAGAGAGAGAGAACGAGCGGAAGGCAAAAGACAATTTTACGCAGCGGGGTATCTCGTAGGAGAGTCCCTTTAAGGAGGAGACCCGGTGGCAGCAACCTTCTTCTTTTCTGCCAACTATTTGTGTGCCTCACTGAACAAAATTGACAGTCCCTTTCGAAGGGGGCCTGACCAAGAAGTTTCTCTTAAATATAATAAGATCAGAGAACTCTTCGCCGATAATATCATTTTAATCTTGTGTACGTTATATTATATTTAGTGACGCAACCCTGACGCATTTGTTCGTTCGAAGAACTCTCCCAAATAAAATCGGGCTACAGTTGTTTAAATAAAGGTCGAGAGGAGGCCCGGGATTCGAACCCAGGATCTTTCGCATACCGAAAGAACGCTCTACCACTTGAGCCACGAAGACCTGTACGTTATATTATATTTATATTGTTATAATTAAGAAAAAAAGAAACGTTTGGTTAAAAAATAAACAAAGATTTGTTTTTAAATATCATTATGAAATCATTTTACAGACGAATTTGTGTACGAGAATTGTGTTGAATCGTTAAGATACAAGGTTTAGTTTTAATTTCAAAGTCTGCTTTATCGTAATAATTTATGAAACAAGGAGGGAGCATGCGGATTCACCTGTCTGTTATCTGCGTAACACTTAGCAGCTACGCCTCCTCGATGTTTCTACTTGTGTGTATGGTGTGAGTAATGACGTCTGTCAAATGGGAAGAAGCTTGGAATCATTCTCGTGGGATGTATAATTGTAGGTAGGCATATGTGTTCTTGTTAGTATGTCTTCGCATTAAACTCAGAATAGAAGATTTTTTACAAGTTACCTGTTGTCTGTGTAATTGGATTGAATGATTAGATCAAAGTTGGTAAGCTTGTACGATAAAATAACGTTTTGTAATGAGTTAAGATTTAAGAAAATGGAATCATTTTCAATATACCTTGAGAATCATTTTTACACGGTATTTAATGATTGAAACAAAACTGTTGGTAGATTTATTCGAACAATAGGAAATTTATCACAGACAACTATGAGTATGGTGTATATGGTGTGTACGGTTGATCATGGAACGTTGCTTTATGTAAATCAGTCGCAGGGCGTAATTGGCACCGAACGAAGAAGGTAATTACCAAAATCGTGCGCCAGGGGCCCCTAGGTCCCAAGAGTCCCATCAGCGCTCAGCAGGATATCGCGACACCCTCGCCCTCTTCTCAGCTGCCTTTTTTTTCTTCTTCCACGAACGTATCTCCAACACGGACACCACCACCAGCACCGGACCATAAGGTATTATTCATTCGGGACCCGATAGATGACTACCTGCTTGATTATCCTTAGCTGCGCGAATGCGTATCTCTTCTACTCCTTTACTCTCGAAAAAATGTTCTTTTCTACAAGGAATAGATATATATAGTTGTTTTTAGGCTATTTGTTCTTCTATTAGAATATCTTATTGCATATCATTCGTTTGGGTCAATCATGTTGCTTATTAGACAGACATTGAATGTGTTGACAAAAATACTCACCCCCATGATATTAGAATTGACATTTTTAGAAATAAATTGTTAGAAATAATTAGTAGACCAAGTATAAGGGAATCTTTTTACCCGACATAGTGTTAGAATTTTGTTTAAATATCTCGAGCCTAAATCATCTGAAGTTCTTTCTCAAATTCGAGACATTATTAATCATCGTAGAGCATTTCTCAAACGAGCCAAAAAGATCAACATTGTTGAGATGCTTAAAGTGCTGCCGCACAGTTGCTGCCCGTTGACGTTATTGTCCGGTGTTCTCTCTTTTTTATATATATTATATTTAATATTATATATATAGTTATAGTAAACGAGGAAGGGATCTTTCTCAGGTAGCGAAAAAAATGTGTTGGGACCCTTTCCACCTAGGTCTAATATTTTCGAACGTTACGAGCAGAGAATACGTTTTTCGTTTCTCTTCTCTCGTAGTCGATTCATAGACTGGGTCTACCTTCTGTCTTTTCTCACCAAAAGAATTTCTTTAGCTTTAGTCGATTCGTTCATTCGTAGGGGGCGGAGTTCGAAGTTCCAACTCGAGCTCCCGCGCTATTCATTTTGCTGCCTCCGAAAGAATGGGAGAATTAATAAGTGACATCTCATGGAGAAAAAGGTTTTACGCGTTGGGCGACGATGAAGGGCCCGTTTCTTCTGTTCTTCTTCTTCTTCTTCTTCTTCTTCTTCTTCGGTACCTTTCTTTGGTCCTGTGCCGGCTCTCTCGCGTTGTTTTCTTCTTCTTCTTCTAGTTGCCTTTTGTTAAAATGTCTTCTTCTCCATAGATCGCAACTGTGTTAACACAATGAACTACCCGATTAAATATTTTTCATAGGTATGCTATAAAACGATCGCTAAATTTTTGATCAAATTCGGAACGTTATATTCGACACGCGTAATTTGATATGAAAAACAAAAAACAAAACAGGTAAAATGATATACAAGTTTGTTTTAAATCGCTAAAGTTTCAACAATACGATATTTTTCTCTACAAAAATCTATTGAAATTATTCTATTATAAAGAATAGATCATTTCTATTTAATATTTTCTATACGTATAATTATTTGAATTATAAGAAAAAAAAGAACAAGAACAACGTAACAACGTGATAGAATCTAATCAGAGATTTCCTATTGATAATTTTCAATATAATAACACAAATATCTGACGTGTTAGGATTTTTAATGCAATTATGGAATCGATTGCAAAATAATATTTGATACCAATATGTGTATAATTCAGGATACATAACTATATATCTAGATAAAACGAATTAAACTTATAACTTAATATTTTCTATAGACAATTTGGTATTAGAGGAAAAAGGAAGGAATAAAGAAGACAAAAAAAAAAGTAAGTAAGGAATACGAGCGTCATTTCCCACGAGGATACGCGAGCGATCATCAATGTGGAAAGGAGGCGCTGCATGACGAATGAGAGCGCAGCCAATTTAGATGCATAGAGGTCGAGCACCAGGGTCGACCTGTCGTGTCTCGTTCCAACATAAACCTACGTATTCTTGATCGTACAAGAAGAGAAACCGACCAACCAACCAACCAACCAACCGATGGATGGATGGATCGATCGATCGATCGATAGATCGATAGATCGTAACGAGAGGACGATCGATGGTTGTTGTATCTCGATTCTTACTATTTCATTTTTTACTTTATACAATATTTTCCTTACCTTTTTATTTTTTTTTTTTTCATATTCTTCTTTGCACGTGCACACATTTCTTAAGCTTTTTTTTCTTTTTTATTAAAACGTTCGACGGAAAAATACAACGGTAGGTGGGGAGGGTGAAGAGGGTTGGAAAGGAAGAAGATCAAGAGGAGGAGGAGGAGGAGGAGGTGGAGAGATATCAAAACGTAAGATTCATTTCATTTTCACTTCTTCCGATCGGACGTTTTACCTGGATCGTCCTGGGTGGCACGATACGTAATTACCATCGGAGAGTAGGCTCGTCCGCCGATTGGCCGATCAAAACGATCTTCGTGATGACGAAGGACGAAAGGCTCCTGGTGCGCCGTTCCATCCTTTCTCTCTCTCTCTCTCTCTCACACATACTCTTTCATTCTTTCGAACAGTGCTCGTGCGCCAAGAAAGAAGAAGAAGAAGAAGAAGAGGAAAAGATTTCGGAGAGGGTGGTGGTGGTGGTGGTGGTGGGGTAGTAGAGGGGAAGGGGGGTAGCACATTGCGTCTTCATTATGAATCCGAAAAATCACGCAAATTGATAACGGCATCCGAAGGCTGCCGTATAGGTCCTCGTAAGACTCTAAAGAGGCCTCACCTCCACCCCGTCGCAGCGGGATGTCTTCGAGCACGAAATAAGGAGCGACCACCTTTTCTCTCTCTCCCTCTCTCTCTCACTCACTCTCTCTGACTCTTTCTCTTTTCCTTACCCTTTTAATAGTCTCCCTTTAACGATACGTTAAGCGTTACATCGCTACAACTTACATATTTTCTTTCTTTTCCTTTTCCTTTTCTAATCAGAATAAGGAGACCAAGCTGTTGGAATGAAGATACGGACAATGAGAGAAAGTTAACACGGACGTTGAACAAAAGATGAAAGAGAAAAAGAGAGAGAGAGAGAGAGGAAAAGAGAATATATATATAGCGATATCATAAATCTTGACGCATCTCGTGGGATCTTAAAAGGGCCCCGACGTCGTCGTTCCGTAAAGTCATAAACGATTTCGCTTTTAAGAAAGTGTGTCAGCATTACGCAAAATCGATAACGTTCAAGAAGAAGAAGAAGAAGAAGAAGCTTAGCACGTAACCTGCCGTAGTAGAAGACAACAACACATCCTACGAATGTCTCTCTGTTAAAAGTAGAAAGAAAAAGAGAATGAAATATATAAAGAAAGAAAGAAAGAAAGAAAGAAAGAGTCAGTGAGAGAGAGAGAAAGAGAGAGAGAGAGGACACACCTTTGCTTCGGCTCAGCGGGGTGTCCGAAACACGAATCGGTCTCTTCTCTTCTATTTCTCCCTTCACCTCCTCCTCCTCCTCCTCCTGCTGCTCCTCCCCCACCTCCTCTTTCTTTGGCATAGCAATCGTTCGTCCTGCAGCACACCTCCTTTCTACGATCGGGCCCGACTGTCGAGGTGCTTTCGAGAGATGTTGGTTCATTATTCGAAATAGTATCTGAGAGAGAGAGAGAGAGGAGAGGGGGATGGGGGTGGAGGAAGAGGGAGAAGGATAGTCATGATCGTTGTTGGTTGCTTCGAGAGGTTCCTCCTCGACGAAATCCCGTAGGAACAGGAGAAGATGGTAGGAGAGTCTGGAAGCCGTGTGTGAGCGCGCGCGCCCCCATCGGCCCCGTCGCCCCCGCCTTCGCCCCCGCCCCCACCCTCTGTTTCTCTCTCTCTCTCTCTCGGTCAGCCCTTTGCCATGCTGCCAGCCTGACCGGTGGAAGATTCATAAATTATTTCAGGAAAAAAGGAGGAAAAGTATTTCCAATTACAGTTTTTTGTGAAGGGTTGCCGCGGGCCACGCGGCAGGGGGTCCGCTTAATGGCGACCCGCGCTCACCGCCCCTCCCTACCTCCCCTCCCCCTTGCTCCCTTCTTCCTCTTTCTTCTTCTTCTTCTTCTTCTTCTTCTTCTACTTCTTCTTCTTCTTCTTTCTATGCATCTTCTCTTCTCCATTGCAAGACAAGTATCCTCGAAGAGACTTTCAACGCCACCACCAACGCGATATTCTCATTCGGTTTTGAACTTTTATTCTCGTTTTGTTTAATTCCTTTTTGTTTTTTTGTTAAGAAAAATGTTAAAAATTTGGATACAAAGAGAAAATAGTGGTAGAGAGAGAAAGAGAGAGAGAGAGAGAGAGAGGAATTAAGGATCGATGAAATTACAGTCTATCTAGACTTACACCCGTGCGAATTCTCGACCCGAACCTTGATCTTTCACCGGCACCCTTTCGATTGAGAAAGGGAGGGGTGGGGGCCTAATTCTCTCCCCTTCTATATCCTAACAACAAATTCCTCTTCTATCGCGCTAAAGAATTTCAATGGGGTTCTTTTTCTTTTTTTTTTGTTTTCTTTTTTAATGGCGTACAAACGCGTACCGAAATTTGGTAACAATGATTATATCGTGTGGATAATCTCGTTTAGGAATACAATTATATTGAATAATTTTATATAGGAAATTATCATTCGTAGAAATTTATCAATACGGTTACATGCACACGTATAAACACACTCACACGAACATATACGCAACATACACACACATATATATATATAAATACATAAACTAATATATTTTTTACTTACAAGATCCCCGTTGCTTTCAGGTTTCGGACGTCTATACTTTACGTGACATTTTTGAATGAATATGGCCGTCTTGTTGTTGGTTGCTTACTTTCGAGGACGAGGACGAGGACGAGGACGAAAGAACGAACGAACGAACGAATGAACGTATGTAGGATGCGGGTCCACGTACATATTTTCGGGAGAACGCCACATGGTCCTGGACATGTATCGCCGTGGGCAACAATATTCATAACTAATAGATCGGCGGTCCGTGGGTGACAGAGCAATACGTCCTGCGTTTCGATGTTCCTTAGTTGGTGAAAGAGAAACAGAAAGAAAGAAATAAAGAAGGAAGGAACGAATGAATGAGAGAAAGAGAGAGAGAGAGAGAGCAGGTCGTGGCCGGATCCCGTCGTTGGGTTCGGTTTGGCTTACACGGGCAAAGCATTCCTGGAAGTTCCTCTCAACATCGAACGATCTCGCGCGTGGCCAAACGCCAGATCGTCCTCTTCCTGTCTATTTTTTCCCTGAGTTACCCCCCTCCCTCATCCCTCCCCACCTGCCCCATCCCGTTGCTTCCTGTCGCTAAAAGAAGAAGAAGAAGAAGAAGGAAGGAAGAAAGAAAGAACTTTTATTTGACTTTCGCAAGACGTCCGTATTGGTTTTTAAGTATGACGTTGGTCACGTTATGTATCAAGGCTGACCTCTGACCTTTGAAGATGAGAAGAAGAAGAAGAGGAATAAGAAGAAGAAGAAGGAAAGATAAAAAATAAAAAGAACAAACTTATATAGTTGAGAGTCACAGTTTCTACAGGATGTTTAAGAGAAAATCAAGGAGTAATTATTATTGATTCGTTATTATTATATCTTTTTATCTTTCCCTTACTGAATTTGTTCTCTTTCTCAACTCAGCATCTCATTTACGATGGTTTTATTACCGTTCATTCTTTACACCTTGCAACGTGGTTAGCGTATTTAAAAAATAAAAAAAAGAAAAAGAAAGGTCCGCTCGGTGTCACCGGTTTCGTTTCTGCATTCCTTCGAGAGAGGTTGGAGGATATCGTTTGGGAAAAATAAAAATGAAAAAGAAGAGGAAAAAATTGACGCCAGTACCTGGCTCTGGCTACTTTTCGGCTCCTTCTTGTTCGCGCGTTAACCTGCCGAACCAGGGAGGAGGCCTTTTTCTCACAGCAGTAAACCGAGAAGTAACTACTGACGTTCCGTGCACACCAACACCAACACCAACACCAATACCAACAACAACAACAACAGCAACAAACAAAATCAACCCTAACCGGAATTAATAATAATAGCAAGGGAACGAGAGTAAGCGAGAAGAAAAAGAAAAAGGAACAAAAAAAGCGGTGGGGGGGGTTCTTTCGAGTAACATAGTAAATGCCGTTGCTAACTGGAATTATCCCGTGGGCTATGCCCGGTAAAAGGTACCCGAAAAAAGTCAAAGCTAAAAAATGATGGAACAATGAATGAGAGAAAGAGAGAGAGAAAGAGAGAGAGAGAGAGAAGTAAGAAGAAAAAAAATCAGAAGAAGAAGAAGAAGAAAAAAGGGGTAATGGCAGTGGTTAAAAAAAAAAAGTCAGTAAAATCTATTAAATGATACGTTTTGAAGAAGAACAATTCGAGACGGAAGGAAAGAATTCTGAGCAAAAACGTAAAGAACGTTTCGAACAGTGTTTTCTTCGAGTGAAAAAAACGGGAATGGTGGAATGGTTAAAAAGAAAGGGAAAGGGTAAGGGGGACACCATCTGTTCTGTTAAGTTAAAAAAAGATCTTATTAGAAGAAGAAGAAGTAGAAGAAGAAAAATGTCTAACGACGTTTGGACCATATCAAGCTTCCATTGTACGCGAAAGATGATTCGTCGATGATCCATCCAAGAAAATGTCTACGAACGATCGATCAAATAAACGTCTCTGGATTCTCCTCGTAGGAGTGTGCAGCTGTCGATAAAATTGTGTGGTCACTCTCGAGGAACTCGAATTAGGAGGAGGATCGGGTTCGTCAGGGTGGTTGAAGAGAAGGAGCTAAATGCAGAAGAAGAAGCAGAAGAAGAAGAAGAAGAAGGAGGAGGAGGAGGAGGTGGAACGGCCAACAGGAAGAATTATGAGTAAAGAAGAAGAGGAAGAGGAGGAGGAGGAGGAGAAGGAAGAAAAAGGGATGGCAAGACGCCCCCCGTCGCGACGCCGCCGCCTAATCATTCTTTAAACGTGCATAAACAAGTCCCCTAGCTGGCAATCGGGGGATGGTGTATGACTAATGTCATTCCTGAACTGACCAAATTCTCTTCTGCTCCACCTCCGGCTAAATAAAAAAGAACCATACAGTTTTATTCCTCCTCCTCCTCCTCCTCCTTCTTCTACTTCTCTTCGCCCTAAGCCCTTCGCGTCGGCACTTCGGGTCCTCCTTTCGTACGTTTCCTTTTCGTATGTTTCGTTAGAGATACCAAAACACACGACTCAAATAAAATCAAATCAAATAAAATCATCCCACGGGAGAGAAAAAACAAAGTAAGTACACAAAGATATGGAAAGAGAATGAAATATAAATAATGGAAAATTAAAGAGAAAAGAAAGGCTGCTGTAGGTGTATAAAAAGTGGGGAGGATTAGGAGTAGGAGTAGGAGGGGTGAGAAAGTGGTTGAAGAGAGAAAGATAGATAGATGATAGGAAGATGGAGTAGGAGTAGAAGGAGGAAGAGGAGGAGGGGGGGCTCGGACTAAGGTAAATCTAAAATGCAAATATAGTCAACAAATCACTATCGGTGACAGGGATATGCTTACTTTTAAAAAAGAGGAAGGAGAGAGAAGAAGTCGGCGGAGGGTGGGAGGGAGGGAGGACCCCCTGCTAGGGGTTTCGAGGGTAACTCCAGGTCCACCTAAGGCGAGTTTACACCGCATGCGGTCAACGCCTGTTGATGCGTCCCGCTTGGTTGCTTCCTCGCACGACGGCTCCTGATACGTTTGAGGATACAACCGGGTGCCGCTTAACTTATTCCAAAATCAACGTTTTCCATCGGATAGTTTTGTATTTTTTTTTTCTTTCAAAGAAAACGGTAGGTAGGTAGGTTGGTAGGTTGGTAGGTAAATAAATAAACAAGCAAGCAAGCAAACGTTTGGAAGTAACTCGACTAGAAATGACTCTTCCTTTTATATTATCTTATCCTGACGATCGGTTGGTGCTGCGGGTGTTAACGATTACTAATTGTTATAGTTATTTTATTAGGTAAAAAGGTGGATGAGCGTTTTAATTTGTAGTAGTAGTAATAATAATGGGATAACTTCAGTTAGGTGGTAAGTCACGATGAAAATACGGCGTAAAGAAAAGTCAAAGCGAGTCCAACAGCTGGAGCGTGTGTAAACGGTGCTTTAAACTGTGCGTGTCGGTGGTGAGGTTCTGACTAATGGAATCACGCTTTGCCTCCTGGTGATACGTTCCCTTGTCGAATAAGTTTCCTTCTCTCTCTCTTTCTCTTTCTCTCTAACTATATCTAACTATCTCTTTCTATCTTTGGTGTAGTTTTAAAAAAAGGGGGGGCCCAGAGATAAAAGCAACTCTTCTAGCCACCTTCTTTTTTTCTTTTTTTTTTTCGTCGAACAGGCACGCACCCTTCGTCGCGCGAGACAGAGAAAAAGAATAAAGAAGAAAAGAAGAAAAGAAAAAAAGATCGAATGAAAAGAACACAGAAGTTATGCGTTATTTATGCGCGTTAAGCTCAGAGACTGTGACTCGACGAAACAAGAAGAGAATAAGTGGCGGCTGTTGCAGTGCTGAAAGTATCACATTTATTTCGCCATATCGGGTTAACGATACCAACCCAAAAAAGGGATAATATACACCGGGGCTTCTCGACAGGGAGCACTTTATTCGGTCGCTCGGAAAAAATAGTTGAAATCATTCTTCTTAGATTCTTAACAAATATCAAACGAAATTCTACACAATGGGGATACACCCCTCCTCCCTAGATTCCAGTCGGAATTGTTTTTCAAATCAAACTTTTTCATCGCGAGTAGTTAACACTTTAACGACGGCTAGCCTATTAATAGGCTTTTTTTAAATCGTCAACCTTTAGTTTATTAATCGGTTGACATGGCTACGAACAATCATAGTCATTTTATTAAGAGTAATTTGTTATTAATATCTTATTAAAATTTGTTATTAGAATTTACGGTTGAACGATCGATAAAGTGTTAATATCTCCCTTATTAACGTGGTGTTTCCATATATATATATATATATATATATATTATATTAATTATTTTCTTTGGGGGGGGGAGGGGAGATGGGAGGGGGGATTGTTGTTTTCTCCCCATGCGTTTTTTTGTTGCAAACCTAAATGGGTATACGATCGATCATCGAAAAATTTATTATAAAGAAGGATCGAAGCAACGAAAGGGATTAATTTCTTTCGATATCCTGGTCCCCGGGGGGGAGCCACAATCCGAGAATAGAAAAAGAAACGCAAAAATAATAATCGAAGGAAAGAGTATTAGAAGAAAAATGTGATAATATGAAAGAGAGAGAGAGAGATGGATAGATAGAAAGGGTAAAAGAAAGGGCGAAAGAGTAAAAAAATAAATAAAAAAAAAAAGAATAAAGAAAATAATAAAAAGAAAGAAGCGCCAGCGGTGTGTACGCAAGTACGGAAGTGAAGATGCGTCAAAGTGGAGGTGGTTAGTAGCGATCTAATTATCTACGCGGCGGGAAGTCGCGGCCTCCCTCTGAGCTTCACGGCATCGTGAAGAAGAAACAAGATCAACGCGCGAACAAGCCTACGTGAGAGAGAATGAGAGAGAATGAGAGAATGAGAGATAGAGAGAGAGAGAGAGAGAGAGAGAGAGAGAGATCCTTCTCACGCATGGAAAAAGAACAGGGGGTGAGTGAGGTACCTCTTCTCTACCAAAGACTTACGTGTACCATCTTCTACTAACCCTTTCTTCACTTCTGGATCCCTATCTCGTTCGCATCGGGAAGACCAATCGAAAGCTTACCGATCACTATGCTTTAACATCTTTTATATTCTGATACGATTATTTCAGCCTATTTTGACCGTGACATCTCTATTACACGTATAATTTTCTTTCTTTATTCTTTTATTCTTATTCTTATTCTTATTTTTCTTTACAGGCTTTTTTCCTTTTTATTTTTTTTTTCTTCCGGGTAGGCTGGTTTCGTTTTTCTTTCTTTTGGTGCGATGGTATTCTTTTTTTGTTATTTATCATTATAGAATTTATATATATTGGTTTATGTAGGAAAGAAAAATTTGGATGCAACTCTGATCGTGCATTTGAATATTATTGATGATTATTAATTTAGAATAATTTTTGTTCCTTTTTTTTTAAAAACATTCTGTATAGTTTTCTCGAGCAACTGAATCATTTCTTTTCGGAAATTTAATGACACACGTTAAATCTTATATTGTTTGTTGTACGCAGCATAATATCTTTTCTTTTTTTAGACACCCATTGAAATATCTTTGATAATAAATATTTTCTTTGAACAAATATATAACATAAGATTTATGAAAATTCTTATGAAACTTTTTTACTAGGGAATATTCTTGAATTTGATTGTTCGAATTCTAAGAATCTGCGGAATAGATTTTTGATAATTAGTATTCTTAAAAAATCAAATCAAATCAAATAAAAGAATAGGAATAAGAATAAGAATAAGAATAAGAATAAGAATAAGATTTACAGTAATCGAAAGTGTGCCGCTCACGTTCGATCATTTCTCGTCACGATCGATCTTTGAATTCGTGTCGTGTATAAATCGTATAAATGTATAATATGTATGTATGTATGTATGTATGTATGTATGTATGTATGCATATATATATGTATGTATAAATGTATAATACAAAGACATTGAAAGGGTAAAGACGGTTGGTTAGGGGAAAATCGTGATAGGATCACGTAGAGAAGCTTCACCAGGGAGAGAAGATCCTCTTTTGTGTTTTAAACGTATAGCGTTGATCGCGAGGAATTTCTCATGTCACGCCGCGTTACTTTATCTGTCGACGAGACTAATGGCGCTTCTAACCTTTTGCCAGGCAAAGTTAAAAGGCCAGTTACCCGTGATTTCATTCCTCTAAATTGTCGATCGATATTCGAAATATTCAAAGTAAAAAAGAAAAAAAAAGGAAGCAAAGCAAATTAAATGAAATCCGCCGAGTGGGCTGGCATCGTTTCGTTGATACGAATGTTAATCGAATAAACGAATCCCATAAAAGAAATGTTTGGTTCGCGTTGACGTGTTCTGTAAACGTGTTTCAAATTAGAATTGAAAACATCTATGGATTAAAGTCATTTCACGAGATTATTCATTTTGTATGTTTCGTTGATATTTATTGGATTAATATTTTATTATAACACAGATTAAATATATGACTGTATCTATCAGTATTTTAATTAAAATATGTTGTAACGAACAAAATATCGAATATTTCACACGCTAATGTAATAATAATAATTCGAAAATTATATCCAGTAATAATATTAATAATTGGCAAAAGTTCGCATACCCTAAAATTCAATACTTGCATGCACCCCCCGAAGAAGCATTTGAAAATAATCATAACGAATCAATCGTATAATTGATCGATCGAATAAACAAAGCGAAAATTTCTTGGAATATTTTCTACAAAAATTAAGAAACACTCGTGTCAAAGTAACGTAGAAAGAAAGCAAGTAAGCAAGTAAGCAAGTAACCAAGCAAGCAAGCAAGCAAGCAAGCAGCAGCAGGGAAGAGATGGAAAGATTGGAAGGAAACGTTGGACGAGCTCGAAGACGCCGTAAATGAAGCGGGTGGGTTGGGGGGGAGGCGGGGGTCGGAAAAAAGGTCAAATGAAAAAAAAAAAAGAAAACGCGAGGTAGAAATGAAAAAATAAAAAGTCGAAGAAGGAAAAGAAGTTGGTGTAGCATAAGTAGGATGAGGGGAAAGGAAAGGAGAGGAGAGGAAAGGAAGGAAAGAGAAGGGAAGGGAAGGGAAGGGTTAAGGAAGAGGAATAATAAGAATAATAAGAATATAGTAAGATGAGGGGCTGGGGGTTAGGGGAGGGGAGGAACCGTCCGCGGTGACGGTCAGCGAGCGCGAGCTGACCTCTGACCCGTCGTGCGTCTTCGTCTCTATTCGCTGAGATTCGTTCGTTCCTTCTCACTCACTCTCTCTCTCTCTCTCTTTCTTTTTCATTTTTTCTGTCTCTCACTGACGGAGGGCCTGGCGTGGGCGAAGTTTACGCGCGCGCGGGGGAGTGAAAGGTGCACGTAGTGGGGAGGAAAGAGGAGAAGAAGAAGAAGAAGAAGAAGAAGAAGAAGAGGAGGAAGAAGAAGAAGAAGAGGAGGAAGAAGAAGAAGAAGAGGAAGAAGAAGAAGAAGAAGAAGAAGAAGAAGAAGAGGAAGAGGGAAAGAGATAGCTGACGAGCTGGCCCGCGGGCGTCCCGAGACCGTGAGAACACCACCTATAATATTATTTAGTCTGCTCGATGCCTTGCTTCGGCTCTCTTCTCTTCTCTCTCTTTCTCTTTGACTCCCCCTTCTCCTTCCTTTCGATCAGTTCTCTCTCCCCCTCTGCCCCTCTATTCCTTTTCTCTTTTTCTCTTTCTCCATCTTGTAACGCTCTCCTTAGTCTATCCCTTTTCTTCCTTCCGTAGGTTGCTCTTACAGAATTTTCTATCTATCTATTTCTCTCTCTTTCTCTTTCTCTCTCTCTTTCTCTTTCTTTTTCTTTTCCTTTCGTTCCTTCTCTTTTCAACTTACGTCATGTCCTGGGCCCTGGAAGAGGCAGCTCTAACTATAGGCGCTATACACGGTTTACTCGCGCGCATTAATTGCCGTCGTAAATTGTTGCGGCTTTACCGAGTCCGTACCAGTCGAAACGATGGAAAGGAAGGTGCGCTGCTCACGTAAAATCAACGGCCCGTGTGTATGTGTACCGTTCCGTGTGTGTTTCTGTGTGTACGATATCGCCAATACCAAAGTATTTTTCTTATTTCTTTCTTTCTTTTATTTTTTCCTTTCTTTCTAGTAGTTAGAAAACAAACTTCCTCATTTTCATGTTTGCAACAGCAACAGCAACAGCAGCAGCAACAGCAACAACAACCAACCACCCTTTCTTTCTTATCGTCTCGACTCATTCCCTATTTTCTTTTTTTTTGATTTTCATTTCTCATTGATATATTCTTTATGTATCATTGCTGTAACGTTCTAATGCTCAACATTCTTTTTTTCTCTCGTTTAAAACAAACACATAACTATACATATATATATATATATATAATAATATGCAAGTAGTAGACACATTTTTACATATCTCTAACCTATCTATCCTATCGCCATTATCGATCGTGTTAATCATTCTTTATTTCTCCTTCTCATTATTATTATTATTAAAAAGAAAAAAAACAGAGGTAGAAGCATGAATCAAACGAGCACGAGCAGCCCTGCCGCTCTACATGAGGGAACGGGAGATATAATAAAATATTAGGCGTCAAGATCGATCCATTACGTTTTAACAGCAAAAAAAACTCTACTATCTAGCTTAGTAATGGAGGAGGAAGTAATCGTAGAGATTCTTTCTGGTGAACGGAAAGAGAGATAGAAAAGAAGGGTCAGAAGAGGGGGGGAGGCAGAGAAAGAGAAAGAGAAAGAGAAAGAGAGAGAAGCGTCGGTTTGCTAGATATCCGACAAAATAGTAGGCGCCGTTCGAGTCTTCTCGACATCGGGACTCCCCCGCACGCACGTACAGAAAAGAGAGAAATGTATAGGGAAAAAGAGAGAGAAAGAGAGAGAGACAGAGAGATACGCACGTTCTCCGGTCACGCACGTACCATTACGTTACGGCGACGTTTACACGCCGAGCCCGTCGTCGAAGCGTACGGCCCAGCTGTGGGCCCTCTCTCTCTCATTCTTTCTCTCTCTCTTTCTCATATTCTCTCTCTTTTTCTCTTTCTCATTCTCTATGCCTTTCTCTCTCTCTCCGTGGAAGTTTCCGAATACGGGCCCCGTACGCTCGTAGTGGACGGACCCATTTCGACTCGGATACCTGCCACCAGGTGGCTCCACCAGCAGTGCCCAGCAGCGCTCGGCAGGAGCAGTCTTCGGAGCGCCTTCGCACCGCCAGCATCTCCGTGCGAGCGTCGCTGCTTTCTCTTTTCTCTTACTTCCTTATTATAATAACCTTTTCCCACGAGATCGAATTTGTCGCGTATAGATTACTTATTTAACTAACAACAATACCGAAGCGAATCGAACCGAACCGAACCGAACCGAACCGGACCGAACCCGAATACTAGTCCGCTCCGTATATTAATATTCCAATCAAACGCGGCGACAATTTTTAATTCAATCAATAAATATTAGTTATTTATTTTGATTATCGATAAAATATTTTGATTACGAGATTAATTACGAGAAGTGCGTTCGACGATATGATAATTGATATAACGTTTAGCGAGATTAGAATTGTACGTATTTTAATTGATCGATTATTCGAATCGCTAAGCGTATGGATTTAAAGGAGACGAAAGTAATCGTTGTTAGGTGTAAGCGGATACGTTGCCGAATGGTACCGGGAATAATATTCGTTGTAGAAATTGCGTTCCCGAGATCTATCAGGGACGATCTCGTTTACGTTGGAGGATGCAACAACAGGATAAACAAGAGGAATTGGAAGAGGATCAACGTGGAATCACGATAATGCCGTCATCTTCTTCCTCGTCTAACACGACGACTATCGCTATGACGGAAGAGGATCATCGGCAAGTAGATGCTGCTGCTACCAGTATCGCTGTAGAATCGAGTTTACCGAATTTCACGCTTCACAGCGTTGCCCTCGGTCTACAGAGTGCAATATTGGCTGCCCTCCAAAGGGCAGCCTTGTTACCACCCGATCATGCCGCGGTCGCTGCTTTGAATCTTCAAGCTCTCGATACCTATCTCACCCTTCATCGTCTTCAAGCCAGCGGTGCTGTTGCTACGGCCGGTGTTAATCAACAAAGATGTTCACCGTCGTTAACCACGGATTTGGTTGATGAAACCAACGTCCTTCCGACTACGACTAACTCGACTAATTCGAGAACCATAACGACGATGGTAGATACCTCGAAAAACGATCATCATCATCATCATCATCATCATCATCAGCATCAGCATCAGCATCAGCAGCAGCAACAACAACAATTAGAAACCGAGCAACTTCTTCGATCGATCGACGAGGACGAAGACGGTGCTCGTTTGGAATTCGTCGCGGATCCCGAAGAAGATTTGGCCCTTTTAGAAGAAGAGGAATCCCTTTTAAGGGACACCGGTGGTGGTGGTGGCGGTGGAGGAATAGCCACGTCCTCGTCCTCCTCGTCCACCGTTTCTACGAATTCTCACGAACTTCTGTTGCGTCGAATATCCGATGGAAATCGCGCGAATTCTACTAACACGTCAATCTCACAAATCAACAATCAAGTCCCAACTACGACGACCACCACCTCCTCTTCCTCCCACTGTTCGTCAACATCCTCGACTTCCACTAATTCTTCTTCTTCTACTTCTTCCAATTCCTCCAACAATACCAATTCTTCCCTTCAAGCGACCTCAACCTCCGTAGATCCTGGTATACAAAAATCTTGTCGGGCGTCAAGACCGAAGAAACAATTTATCTGCAAGTTTTGTAGCCGACAATTCACCAAGAGTTATAACCTATTGATACACGAGAGAACCCACACCGACGAGCGACCATACTCGTGCGATATTTGCGGCAAAGCTTTCCGACGGCAAGACCATCTTCGAGATCATAGGTACGTTCAAAAACCCCCACGCACTCTCCCCCTCCTATACTTTTCATTTTTAAATATACTTTCCTTATCTTTCATTGAAATCACTCTTTACCATGCATTGAAATCTCTCTCTTTACCTAGCATTGAAATCTCTTTCTTTACCATGCATTGAAGTCTCTCTTTACCGAGCATTGAAATCACTTTAAAATCAATAAGAAAAATCCTCAAAAATATTAATTATCGTCATTTATTTATTTTTTGTCTTTTTTTTTGGTTGTTGTCATCAAATTACAGGTATATTCACAGTAAAGAGAAACCATTCAAGTGCGCCGAATGCGGCAAAGGATTTTGTCAGAGCAGAACATTGGCCGTTCACAAGATTCTACACATGGAAGAATCACCCCACAAGTGTCCGGTTTGCGCTAGGAGCTTCAATCAAAGGAGCAATTTGAAGACACACCTGTTAACGCATACGGACATCAAACCTTATCATTGTGCCTCCTGTGGCAAGGTCTTTCGAAGAAATTGCGATCTAAGGCGACATTCTCTGACCCATAATCTTGGCGTATCAACGTCACCACCACCGCCAACTGGTGGGGGAGGAGGAGGAATAGCTGTACCTGGCACGAGCACCGTTGTTCTTCAAAAGACGTCCTAGCGAGCTTTCTTTTTTTAAAAAAAAAAAAAGAAAAAAAGAAAAATAAAACATAGAAACCGAGAGGAATTGCACTTTAGTTCAAAAAATAATAAGAAATTTCTCGTAAAAATGTAACAAAAATTTATACATATAATCTATACGAAATTTCGACGTGGATAGTCGAAATTTTCTCGAAGGACTTTGCGTATTATTTTCTTTTTTGTTTTTTTTGCGCCAAACACGTTTTTCTTTCTCGTTTTTATATATAAATATATATATAAATTTTTTTTTTTTTTTACTTACAGGAAAATAATATTTTCCTTATCGACGTTGTAAATAATTCGCATACTTTGATCGTTGTATAATCTATAACTAATTCGAATTAAAAAAAGTATCCTCGTCGTTATCATCGATTATTATTGAAATGAGAGTTGGCGTATTCGTTGCGTTTTAAAAATGCGTCTCTCGTGATTAGGATTATTTCTGTTCGACGTTCGACTCGTGTGTCGTTCGTTAACGTTCTAATTAAAAAAATTCTCACGACTTAACTAACAAACAAAAAGAAATACCTTACCGTACGATATTTAATTAGGTTAAACGAATATCGAGACTATAATAATAATAATAAAAAGAAAAAATAAAAAAGAACGAGGAAAAAGAATACAAAATATAGAAATACCGTCCATCGTGTATGTAATTCCTGTGTACTTGTAAAATAAATCTTTATTATTATTTTTAAAAAATAATGAAAGAACAAAACGAAGAACACAATACATATATTCCTGGATAAATCAAAATCGTATACACGTAGATACGATTTGTTAGGGGATTTATTAGAGCGGGGAAGGGGGTTTAAAAAAATAAGTTTCTTCAAGGGAAAGAGGGGGAGAGGTTCTGACACCAACAAATTTCCAAATTCTTTTCTTACATTTTTTAATTAGATTTCACATTTTTGTCTCTCTCTCTCTCTCTCCTCTTATTAGTTCTCTTTCTTTTTTTAAGATACTTGATTTTTTTTCATTTAATCCTGACAACGTACCTATATCGAACGTCCGAACGTCCTGAGTAGTAGAAGGATAAGAAAAAAGGAAAGGTAGGAAGAAGAAACGCGTGTATCGTGTTACAAAGAACCGGACCGCCAGGTGCGCAGGACATGACACCGCGATGCGTCTAGGGTTACGTTTCTTTTCTCGATGGGGGTGAGGTGGAGTGGGGGGGAGGGACGGGGGCGGGTGGCAGGGGGTCACCGAGGAGACGAAGTAAAGGAGGTGAAGAAGGTTAAGGAGAAGAAGAAGAAGGTTCGAGAAAGAGGTGGTGGAGGAGGAGGAGGAGGAGGAGGAAGACTCGCGCCGATTTCGGACGTCGGTTCTTTTCCTCCTCCAACAACGACGACAACGACGACGATGAGGAGACGCTATTTCAGGGAGTTCTTGGACGCTCGTCGATAAGGAGAATGTCGCACGACCGGTCGACATACACACACATACACACACACACACACGTAATATGTATATGAATACATATACACTCGTACAGGAAAAAGAGAAGCTACATTGCGTGTGCTATCTCTCTCTCTCTCTCTCTCTTTCTTTCTTACTTTTTTAGTATGCGTGCGCGTGTGTGTGTGTGTTTGTGTATAAGCACGCTAACGTAATCCTGCCCACCGCGAGGCGCTTTCATAAATTCCTAACGGCGGACGTTTTACCGCGAATTACGGCGAGACTTGTCTACCGCAAAACGCACGTGGTCAAAAAATATAATGTAAAAAGTTATCCATCCGTGCGTGTGCGAAGTAGGTACGAGTAAGGTAACGACTAGCCGAAGGTATCTCTCCCCAACTAGGGTTGAGATACCTACTATAGAAAGAGACGAACGGGAAGAGAAGGTTAGGGTAAATTGTAGGAACCGCAGAAAGATTGAACCGCACAGGGAAAGTAAGGATTTCTACGTGCATATATGGAAACGATCGTAAATTTTCTTTCACAAAGGATCTTATTTATTATCGATATATATATACACATATGTTGTGTGCAACATATGTGCACAATTATTTCTCTCCCTCTCTCTTTCTTAGGATTAGTTAAAAATATATATATTGTACACACACATACATTTCAGGGATAATTGGCGAACTATGTGTTAGACACGTATTTTGAAAAATGATTAAGAAAATCATCGTGAATGATAATTAAATATCGTTTGGAAAAATAATATAATATTATAGAAATGGGGGGTATCGATTATCGGGAAAAAAATATTTCCTTTCTTTCTTTCTTTCTTTATTTATTTATTTATTTATTTATTTATTTATTTATTTATTTCCTTGGTATCGTGAATAAGAAGAAGAAGAAGAATAAAAAGAGTGGGAAAAGAGAGAAAGTAGAGGGACCACGAAGAGGACCACACGCACGCGCCGCCCACAGATACGCTATCACTTGGCTACAACCGACGTGATCTGCATGCGCATGTTTTCTCTCTCTTCTTTCGTCAGGACGAAGATACAAGTTGAAAAAGAATAAGAATAAGCAGATGAAGAAGAAGAAGAAGAAGAAGAAGGGAAAGGCCGAGAGGAATCTTTTTCCTCCGCATTCTGTTCCTTTTTACCCGTTCGGACTACCTACCTTTCGCTGATTTAAGGGGTTGGCATAGCGTCGATAACACGTTCCCGTATGTGTCGCGTATATTTTCCATCCTTCTCCAACACCTCTTCCTCTCCTTCTAACTCCTACTTCTACTCCTACTCCTAATCTTACTTTTCCCCTTTTTTCTTTTCGTATATTTTCGAATACCACCACCACCAACCACCACCTCTTGGCAAAAAATCAAACGATCGGTTTTTATCCGTCTTCTATTTTCTTTTGTAAATCGCAAAATAACCCGATGGATTTCTTTTCTACACGCTCATAATTTTATACATAATCATTTTTCTTATTTCTTTTTCTAAACTTTTCATATTCCAACCCTTTTTATTTCTCGACAATATAATAACAAAAATATATATATATTTTTATGACTTGAAAACAAACGTCACGACACGGTCTTAAAACATAATCCCTTTACCCTGTTCCCGTAATAATTATAATGTTTAGATTAAAAAATGGAGAGAAGGAGGAGGAGGAGGAGGAGGGGGGGAGGAAATGTGAATAAACGTGAGAAGTTATTCGCGGAAAGAGGGATGTGTGCCTACGCGCGTGCTTTAAGAAGAAAGAAAGAAAGCAAAAGTAAGAAAGAAGGAAAGAAAGAGAGAAAATAGGATAGAAAGGGATAGAAGGTATGCAAAGAGGATAACGTCTCCATACGCGTACGGTAGAACGAAGTTGTACTTGCCGATATACGATCGGTGGTGGTGGATGGTCGCGCGGAAGGTGGCCACCCGCAATACTGCAGGCTTGTATCGCTTAACAGCCTTACCGTGGGCATTTATAACGACCGATCGAGCAGCATCCCCTTTTCCCACCTTCTACCAGATATACGGACCGGTTCCACCATCTACACATTTTTTCCTTTAACATTCTCTCTCTCTCTCTCTCTCCCTCTCTCTCTCTATCTCTATCTCTCTTTTCTACTTTCTTACCTTTAAATTTATTCTCTTTTCTTTTTATTTTTTATTTTCTTTCCTTCCACCGCAACATCATTGTCCTCGCAATTTTCATTCGCGTCACCGATGAGAACATTTTAACGTACGTAAATTGAATTCCTGTTAATATAATCATCGATAGTTACAAAATAGTATTAGGTATAGTTTTTACGCCTAATCCATTGAAAGATGGCAGGGGCTGAGGATTCATGGATAAAAATGATTCTTCAGATAGAAAGAGAGAGAGAGACAGAGAAAGATTCTGACACCGTTGACGCATATAATCCCGTTGACAAGGGTGCTTAATCCGATTTATATTTATGTTAAGCAACGATATGACTAAGAACGAGTAAGAGAGAAAAAGAGAGAGAGAGAGAGAGAGAGGGTGGTAAGCGAGTGAGCGAGAACCGTCGACGATTTAATTAATTTCTTTTGGGAGGCGTCTAATAACGCTATCTGAGATCGACTCCGTTGAAAAGTAGAAAGAAAAAGAGAGATGAGTGAGGTGGGGTTGGAGGGGTGGGGGGTAAGGAGAGGTAGAATACAGAAGAGGATCAAAAAATCGGTTCGAACGGGCCACTTTCTCTCTCTCTCTCTCTCTTTTTCTCTTTCTCTTTCTCGTTCTGTTTCTGTTTTAGTTGGTTGTGTTGGTGGTGGGTACGAAATACGAACGGGCGGACAGGATGACGGACGGCAGGACGCCCTGGGCAACCGAGCGGTGACTCGCGCGACACAACCTCGCGTTCGCCCACGCATATCCACCGGAGATTTCAACGCGCCACCCCCCCATCCCCCCCAGACCCCCTACTCTTCTTACCTTCTTTTTCTCCTCCATCTTTCGGAGAGTATCTTCTCGCGTGGCTTCTCTTTTACTCCTCTCTCTCTCTCTTTCTCTCTCTCTTTGTGCACGACCAAAACCTTTCTTTCTGCCTACGTTTCGGAAAAAAAGAAAAGAATAAAAAAAATGGATGGTCTCGAAGTAATTTGAATTTTCTCGAACATCGGTATCATCTTTCCCTTTCTATTTCTTCTCTTCCTTTAAGTTTCGTTCGAATTTTCCTTTCTTTTGTTTTTTTTTTTTTTTCATTGCTCTCGTGTGATCAATTTTATATTCGATGAAATTTTATTTTGATCTCTACATTTATTATTAAAATATTAAAATATCTCGAATATATGAGAGATATCGGTCTATATTAAATTTAAGAGAGATTTATCGACTAACTTCAAGCTGTTGATTTCGTGTAGGTGTGCGCGCGCAACGTTAAATATCGTCTGCTAACTTCATCCCGTTAATTTCGTAAGAATCGTAAAAATTCGCTACCATCATTTTTTTCCCAAACGCGCCGAAATATAAATATTATATATTAAGTATATATATAATATTATAAAATATTAATATTATATAATAAATATTAAGTATATAACTTAAATAATCGTGTTATATATAAATAAGAATATATATAATATTATGTTATATATATATAAAATTAAAAAAGAAAATGATAATTTATATCGCGTGTCTCTTATCTTCCACGACTCGGTGTGTTGTTTTTCTCTCGTTTTTTTTTCCTCTTTTTCTTTTTCGGTAGTGGTTAGGTATCGAAGGAAGACGCGCAATTTGATCGTACAAATCGCACTAAACTCATGGTGGTCCGTTCTGAACTAGAATCTTTATGGAAGACTCTCTCTTTCTCTTTCTTTTTATTTTATTTTATTTTTTATCTCGTCGCTTCCTTCCTTCCTTCGTTTCCTTTGTTTCCTTCGCTTCCTTCACTTCCTTCGAATGATATTATTCGAAAGGAACCGCATGTCGAAGACAAGGGGGAGGATCCGCGTTCGCTCCTTGTAAGAAAAAAAGCGATCTCTTGTAATACGTTATAACTTGTGGTCGTCGTTCTCCAAGAAAAATAAAAATAAAAAGAAACGAGAGAAGAACAAAATTTCTCTCTTACATATATACGTATACTTCTCTCTTTTGTCAAGTCGTGCGTGGACCGTGACGAAGCGAAAACCTTTCCCTCCAACCCCCCTCGTTCGTCTTTTAACTCCTTCTTCCTGTAACCGTTGCCCCAACACCGTCGCAAATTCGTTCGTTCGTTCTTTCGTACGACGACGATTCGTGGTCGAAATCTCTCAGAAATTCGCGAGACTTTTACGAGTTTAAACCATACTCTCTAATGTCAAAAAAAAGGAAAAAAAAACAAATAAAACTACCATGAAACCAAACACTCGTCAAGCGTTTTATTTTATTTCTATTATTTATATTATATATTTATTTATTTATTTATTTCGAGAGAAGTTATACACGTTAAAAATGGAATACAACGTAAGAAAAATGTATTACTTAATTGCATTTAAAGGATCAAAGAAAAAACGAGTATCGTTGAATGATACATCGTCTTTATTAAAAAAAAAAAACTTTCGTAGTCAGTATTCCCCTTACGCATAGTACGTGGTTATGAGTTGGATATATTATAAGATGATTTTCCCCTCGCATCGTTGAGCTGAGTAAACTCACGAGCCGTTTAAATCCTCGAGAGTTTACATACAACCTAAGATAGTTCTCACTTTCTCTCTCTCACACTCACTCACTTACACTCGATCGTTTTATTCGCACGCGCGCTCGTTCGATTCTTTTGCGCGTGTTGTTCTTGCTGTTACTGTTGTTGTTGTTGTTGCTGTTGTTATTGGTACATGCAATATACCTGCATTTAAGTATTACTATCTACCAATACTATTCTCTTCATTCTTGATTTTCCTTCTTCTTCTTCTTCTTCTTCTTCTTCTTTTTACACTTGTCTTTCTTTTTATTTTTTTCTTATTACAACGTTAGGCATACGTATCTCTCTCTCTCTCTCTTTCTCTCTATTTCTCTGTAAGTCTGTAGAAACTTAAGAGATAACGTAATTTTACGTGCGAATGCTCTTCAAGATGTACGCTCTCTGGAGTAGAAGAGCAAGCAGGTATACCTGGGGCCTCGTTCTACTGGATGAGGCCCAACTAGAGATAACGCCGAGCGATAATTTACACGGCTGATTCACTCACTCCTCACTCCTCTCTCTCTCTTTCCGAGTGAGGATTTAGGGTCAGGTATAGATATACGTAGAGGATATATGTTGTATACATGTTAGCCTGCCCAAATCAATTAAAATCGCCATTCGTGTATCCAAGTAGGTAGTACCAACCTTTTTCCTTCATATATACACACATAAATATATATATACATATCTAGTAACCCATATGTACTTTTAATCTTTCTTTTGGTATAATTAAGATAAGAATCTAAAAGATTGCTGGTATTTTTATTCCACCCCCGTTCAGATTACTTCTTTGTTTTATCTTTTTCTCTTTGAATAGATCTTATTTGTTATAGTTAAACCAACCCGTTTGATTTCATCTCTCTCTCTCTCTCTCTCTCTGTTGAATATTATTTAAACGAAGAAGAAGAAGAAAGAAAGAAAGAAAGAAACATTTAGTACTACTGACGAAAAGCTTTAAATGACTCGAATTAACGAGGAGACCCTCGCTGTCGGGTGCCCCCGTTTTATTTTTCGACGCGACCTGACCGCGAATGGCCACTAATAACCTATAAAGAGGCGTACGATTGAAGAAAAAGAATAATATAATATAATAATAAACAGAGAGTTGAGTAGAAGAAGAGAAGAAGAAGAAGAGGAAAAAGAAAAAGAAGAAGAAGAAGAAGAAGAAGAAGAAGTCGTTAGGGACTACTCAACGCAAATACACGTCACATTTTTCCTCGCGTTTCTTTCATAACTGTTGGCGCGCGCGTAGGTACGCGCATTCAGGTCGAGGATTAGCAAAATTAATAAACGTAAACCTTTTAACCTAACGCCACCGAGGTGCCGATAAATTCCTATTTATATTATAATCGAGTAGGATGGTGGAAAGAAAAAGAAAGAAAGAAAGAAAGAGAGAGAGAGAAAGAGAGAAGAAAAGGGGGGATGGTGGGGGGTCTGGCCCAAAAGGACTGCACCATCTCACGGGCCCAGCATTATGGACGTTTCACCGCGTCGTCACTTCGTAAACCCGTTGAATAAATTCTTACTCGGAGATTTTTTACCCTTTTTTTTCTCTGCTCCCCTCCCCCCTCCCAACTCTTTACCAACAAAACGACAAACCAACGAATGCTTTCGAAGATTGCTTCGAATTTATGTATACGTGTGGTTTTTTTTCTTTTTTGTTTTTTGTTTTTTTTTTTTTTTTGTAAGAGAACGGACGCGCGTAATCTAAAGGCGTTCATTCAATTTTCGTTAACATTAAAAGAATCCACAATGACAATGTGTTTCTCTTGTTAACCGGATACCATCGACGAACGAATAGTTTTCTATTTTCTGTAGCTCGACGTGCCCCGTCCCCCGTTCGTACAATGGTTGGGGGTGGGGGACAATCGTATTTTTAAAAAAAACTAAATATTTCGAAATAAAGAATCCGTCGGATTATTTTCTTATCCCAAATAGGTGCATTAAAATCACGAATAAAATGAATAAGATTAGCTCCAGGTACGGGGTGTTGGGGAGAATCTCAACAAAGTTTTTTTTTATCATTTTATTAATTATCAGATTAAACATATCGAATAAATTCGAATGCCATATAATATTATTTCGTTAAACCAAGAGACACTGACAATAATTTTCTGTTTCAGGTGGATGATGCGTCCTCCTCAATGCTGTCTCCCTTACAATAGGGGGGGGAGGTGGGAGAAGGCAGAGGGATTCCATCGAAAAGAAGACAATAATCAGGAGAGAATAAAAAATCAAAATGGCGATCTCGTCGATTCTTTTCGTCCGTGGACGCGTGAAAATCGCGAAGAAAAGAAGAAGATGAACAGGAGGAGGAGAAAAAGGAGAAGGAGGTGGAGGAGGAGGAGAAGAATCGAACGAAAACGACGAAGTTGGACGATCGAACGAAATATGTGTGCACACACGAGGGAAGAAAAGAAAAAATAAAAAAGAAAATATAGAAAGAGAATATGAGAAAGATAGAGAGTGAATAAGAGAAGAAGAGAAGGGGGCCGGGGGACGGAGGACGGGAGGGGGCAGCTACATCCGCGTACGCGTGTATAGTCTCAAAGTCCGGGCCTTTGAAGTGGCCCGTACGAGCCGGCCGGATGACAGGGAAGAAATCGAAATATGCGATGACTGCGCGGATGAAATATCCGTGTCCCTTAATGGCGAGCTCGAGTCGTCTCGTGGGTGTATAAGAGGAGGGGCGTCGTCGACGACCCTCTCGTTCTTTTTCTTTCTCTCTTTCTCTTTCTTTCACATGTTAGTCGCTCTCGAACACAGGTACGGGCCCGAGCATATAGGTAAAATCGCGTGCCGACTGGTGCTGACTTGCTTTGTCCACTGAACGATGTGGTAAAGGAAGAAGAAGAAGAAGAAGAAGAAGGAGTGGAAGGCGGAAGAAGAAGAATAAGAAGAAGAAGAATAAGAAGAAGAAGAGGAGGAGGAGGAGAAAGGGTGATTCCATATGCGGATTTTCCGCTATAGAATTTTTTCTTCCAGTGTCTTCTCTCGAGAGAGAGAAAGAGAGAGAGAAAGAGAGAAGATCTTTGAAGAATAATGAGTAAGAAAAAGAGAGAAAGAGGGAGAGGGAGAAGGAAGATTCATGAAGTCGACGATTGGATGGATCGTCGCTCGTAAGAGACGCGCGATCGGTACCGACAGGGGGCCTTACCGAAATCGTCGGCTAAGGAGGACGAGAGGATGACGAAGGATGAGCTGGAATCTCGTAGGAATCTTCTACAGAAATATAAGAGAGAGAGAGAGAGAGAGAGAAATAACTGAAAAAGGTTTCGTTTGGTTACGGGGGTGTGCCGCGTGCCGGTCGAGTCCCTTTCCGCGCGCGTCTCTTCGCAGGGGGCCCGACGATGAGGCCCCCCGACCCCCACCCTACCCCTACCCCCGCCCGTTCTAAGGCCCCGTCCTGAGTTTCTCCTTGAAGGTTCCCCCGTTCGCCCTCCTGGGCCGTATCCTCCCTTCGGACCTAAGATAAGGCCTCCTGGTGCGAAGCGACGACGCGCGACCGACAACCATGTCACATTATTACCATATAGGTACCACTCGCGTCGTCACAACACCGCACGCGGGACGTACCACCGGCCGTTATAATATCCTCCTCTTTCTCTTTTGCATCCTTAGAGAAGAAGAAGATGACAAAGAAGAAGAAGAAGAAGAAGAAGAAGAAAAAGTCAAAACCTCGAGAAATCAGCGTCTATTTGATCTCTGAACCGGTTCGAAATGTTTTCTCTCGGTTGCTCCTTTCAAACTAACATAAGGAGTCTTGTTCGTTGAGAAAATAATAATCGAGATCGAAACTGGTTCGTGTGCCGTTATTACTCGTTTCCTTGATCGTTCAAGGACACTCAGCGAAATTCCAATCTGGATCGGCGTCAACTTATTTTTCTTTTTTCTCTTCTCTCTTCTTTTTTTTTTTCTCTTCTCTTTTTTATAAAAGACAAAATTTACGTGCAGGGATACGCGCGGTAGCGACGGTGTACGACGTCTTTCGCTCGTAAGGAAGTGCACTTTGCTAATAGCGTTTTTGCTCGAGGAAAAAGGAAGAAAATAAGAAGACGAAGAGAGAGAGAGAGAAAGAGAAAGAGAGAGACCAGACTGGTGTCATAAAATCACGTAAATCATTGGCTGCTTGAGCGTGCCGTCTCAACAGAGTCTTTGGATTTTCTTTTTTCTTTCTCTCTCTCTCTCTCTCTCTCCCATACTCCAAGAAGAAGAAGAAGAAGAAGAAGAAGAAGGAAGAGGAGAACGGGAAGAAGGTGTGGTAGTACTGCTTTTTCCTCTTTTTTCCGTTTGGCTTGGGTGTTAAGTGCATATAAACACGGTCAGGCATGGGGCCGCAGGTAAAAGCAAGCCCATGGTGGTCGGTGGCGCGTTAGACTCGCGAGATAAACTTTTATTGCGCCAAGCTAACACCGAAAGATTTAGATTTAGCTTATAGGGGTTGGGAGAGAGATAGACGTAGGGAGGAGGAGAGGAGGGGGGTTTGCGCGTTTTAAATGAAACGCAAACGATTGGGTGTCGGGGTTATCGGTAGGTAGGTAGGTAGGTATCAACCTTAGAAAGATATGACGAGATGATTCGCAACGTTCCCGATTTCATTACATTGGCAGCAAATAATCGAAGAAACTTATTTCCCCGATGGGGTAAGCGTATAGTAACAATATACCTACATTTTATTTTAACAATCTTTTATCTTCCCTCCCAGGGTTTATCTTCGTTTGTATATATATATTTTTTGGTATCCTTTTTTTAGGCGCGAATTGATGTTGAGAATTCGATAGTTCGGTGAAAGAAAGAGAGATATCGTTGGTTATCTCTTCGGGGAAAGGGGTGGGGACAAACAAGGATCGAGGATTGGTAGTGAGAGAGAGAGAGAGAGAGGGAGAGAGAGAGAGGGAGAGAGAAGGGACATTTTACAAACGCAGGTGCCTATCGATACTCGCCGGATAGGGTCGCGCTCGCGCGAAGACGAATCCATTAGCCCTGAGCGCGGATTGAGCGATAAACCGACTGGGAGGTAAGTCGACTCTCTCCTCTCTTGGTCCCACCGAAAAGGGTCTCTCTCTCTCTCTCTCTGTTTCTCTTTCTCTCTCTCTCTCTTATTCTCTCAGTCACTCTGTTTCTCTCTTTGAAGCGGTGTGGTTTTGGTTCTGCCTCTTATTCCTGTTGGGCCCGCATTCCCGTACAAGATGTCGCGCCGATAAAAGTCCTCCGAAGGCTCGTGGAAGGGCCCACCCCGAGCAATTCATTTAAACATTCCCGGAGGTGGTCGCACGACAAATTACTCTCACGAAACCTTCGCGCGATGGACCCCGAACTCCATAGCTTCTCTCTCTCTCTCTCTCTCTCACTTTCTTTTTGGGCCCTATCTCCATTGAGAGATCTCCTTCTTTCTCACTTTTCGGACTTCCTCCTTTTTTACTTCGACGTCCTCCTTTGGGCCGGCGCATAAAACCTGGTGACACTTCTCACCCTTCTTAAGAGCTCCCCTTCTCCGCAGCTACACAACGAGGAGCCGTGAAAAGACCAAAAGAGTAAGATAAAGCCTCCGAGAAAAAGTTCTTCTTCCTTTTTTATTCTTTTTTATTTTTTATTTCATTTTATTTGATTTTATTTTATTTGATTTTATTTTGTTGTGATACTTGTGTACACGTGAGATGTCTTTTCTTCTTCTTCTTCTTCTTCTTCTTCTTCTTATTATTATTATTATTATTATTATTCTTTTTCGTTATAATCTTTTTCCTCCAGTCGATCGACGAAAGGTCCTAAGACCTTCCGTTTTTAACGCATACATACATACACACACACACATACCGACACCCATGACGTGTAACAACGTTTAAACAAAATGGCCTTACCAATCGTTTAACCAAAGGTCCCAGACAAGTCCAAATGCAAATAGAAACTCAGTATGCGGGCTAATCCTCTCGTCGTTCGGTAACGCTAACCGAATTCTCTCCTCTTCTCACCTCTCCTCTTCTCACCTCTCCTCTTGTTCCTCCTTTGCAAACACGCGTGGATAAACAAATAACGCTGAGACCTGTCCATTCCCGTTTTGTCAGCGTGTTTGGTGTCAGATGTTACCTTATCTTACCAAAAGATCTTTTGCTATCTTTCTCATTCTCTGTTTTCTAAGGTTTTAGAACCGATAGGAAGAACACCTTCTCCCTCTCCCCCTCTCTCTCTCTCTCTCAATCTGTTTGCTTTCGGGTCCTTCGAATCTTACCACTTACAGAATCGTAAGAAAATAACGAATAAAAGATATGAAAAGGAAAAAGGGAAAAAAAAAACAATTAACGAGAAAGAAAGAGACAAAGAGAAAAAGAGTGATGGACAACTTCAGGAAGCTCGAAAAGATCTATCGCGAAAGATTGCGAAGGAATCCTTTCCATACTCGGATTCGAGTGAGTTCTTCAATGCCTATTTTAATTCGTAAGAGAGAGAGAGAGAGAGAGAGAGACTTCTTCAATGCCACCACCCCCGTCGTAAATAAGAAACGTTCAGACCGGCTGATAAATTTCACGGCTCGCTTAATTGTCCCGCGTAACCCTCGTCTCTTGAAATCATTCCTTTACGTACGAGAAAGCTTTCTCGACTCGTATATATTATTTCGTAGAAATCGAAAGAGAAAGAAAGAGAAAGAGAGAGATAGTAAGGATCGTTAATTTCAACGTTCCCGAGTACATTGGCTATTCGTAACGCAGACGAGTCGCAATTAGCTTAACAGGAAAGAAAAAGAGGGATAGAGATTGGAAAAAGAGGAGAAAAAGACGGACAGATAGATAGATAGACAGACAGACAGACGGACGGGCGGACGGACTCTCCGAAACTTTTTAAAGCCGTCATAAAATCAATAAGTCGCGTAAGCAACCACCGCGTTGGATGAAACGAGTCAGTTGTAATTAATCACTTCGAAAGAAGAAGAAGAAAAAGAATGAAGGAAAAAGGATGAAGAATAATCACTTTAAACCAATGGCTTGGTATCCTAACTTCTTCTTTTATCCTGCATCTATCTTCGTTCTGACGGGGTGGGGAAGGGGGGAGGAAGGTATTGAAATGAAAAAGAAAATAAATAATAAAACGAAAAAACGAAAAGAAAAAGATAAGAAAATTGGGTCGAAAAAATAAGATCTTTTAACAATGAGCAATAAATGCAATTGCAGGTATACTGTATTCTCATGTATAGAAAAGAAAATTGACAAACGATATGCGATTGGTACTAGCACGTTACGTACATGTTGATAGATGGGTGCGCCAAGAAGAGACGTTAATTATATAGGGGGCGTATAGGGGGAGGGGTAGGGAGGGAGGATTCTCGAAGAAAAAACGTATACCGCTTGACGTTCTCGTCGTTCACGAGTACTCTACTATACAAAGATTAGAATCTCGTCATTTCGTATGTCTAGAGAGGTAGAAAATTTGCTGGAAAATTTTGATCGAATCGAATGATGTGTGTGTGTGTGTGTGTTTGTGTGTGTACCTGATGGTATTCGATGGTAACCTATGGTGGACGGGAACGAAAGTTTGTGCACCAAGTGGTGTCTGAGGGTGCGGCAACCATTCTCATCTGGTGGACTCGGCACAGGACAACGAAGAAGAAGAAGAAGAAGAAGAAGAAGAAGAAGAAGAAGAAGAAGATGCTTTAGAGAGGAAGAGGAGGAGGAGGAGGAGGAGGAGGGCATATCCCGAGGTAGAGAAGGATTTTCGCGTGGGTGTCGCTCGGTGGGCGTCGCGTCTGCCTCCTCGAGAGTGCGGCTGACCTCTGACCTCCTCTCCTCGAGCGCACCACCGGGCTCCGTTCCTCTTCTTTCTCTTTCTTTCCCTTTCTTTCTATCTATCTTACTTCCTCCTCCTCCTCCTCCTCCTCCTCTTCCTCCTCCTTCCCCGAGAGAATCTTCTCTCTTTTCTCTTATGCAGATGCGAGGTGAGTTCCGCGCGAGGGAGAATCACGCGTGCAATTATCCTACGCGTGCGTGGGCGACCCCTTTCCACCGTTCTCTTTCCTCTCTCCCTCTCTCTCTCCCTTTCTCTCTCTCTCTCTCTCTTTCTCCCTTTCTCGAATCTTCCTCAGCAAGAAGAAACTCTCGACGCGCCTGAGTTACGTAATCAGAATTTTCTTACCAGGGATGATGATCCTTGACCCCTGTGCCTTTCAACGACGTAGGCCCCATCTTACGAGCCCTTCCTTTCTCCCTCCCTCCCTTCCTCCCTCCATCTTTCTGTTTCTTCTTCCTTCTACCATCCTATAGATTGAAATTTTTGTCGTTATTTCAAAACACTTATACGAACGGATATATATATTCTCACGCGGAAGCGGAAGTGACAGACGGGACACGTTACATAGGTGAACTTTTTTGCCCCCTCTCCCCCTTCCTTCCTTCGAATCCGAATTTTCTTCGATTATCATTTCGAAGTTAACCGTTTGACTGCGGAGAGCTTAATAACGTTGCTATAAATTACTAGAATTTGTGCGTACTTTTTAATAGTTACTGTTGCAAAGCAAGTGAGTTTATTGTACGTAAAGTGTTTTAAATTTTATACCCCATCTACGTGCAATTAGTGCCATAGTTTTGACAAATGTTCGTAAAAATATGTCACCAACTAAACGATTAAACTATATCGTACTGCGAAAATACTATCTTCCACTTATCGTTAGAAGATGGAAATAAATATTTATCTACGTTAATACGGATAAGTATAAGTAGAAGAGATGCGTAACGAGGTGTGTGTGTACGAGGAGAGGAAGCTTACCCCGTGGAAAGCAGGCGGCACTAAATCAACAGGATGGAAAAATTTATTGCTAATATTTTTCCGTGTAGCAGTTAACTGTCGCGCGGTCGTTAGCGGTGACAAAAGATTTGGAATTTATCGAGTCCCCCGTTTTAACAGTCTCGCTAAAGTCTTCCGCGGACGCTAAACTTTCCATTTACGACTCTCAGAATGGATCATGAAACCGTTCGGGACGCGAGATCGCGAGAAGGTGGACCATCCTCCTCCCCCTCCTCCTCCTCCTCCTCCTCCTTTACTCAACATCCTCCTCTTCTTCGTCTTCTTCTTATTCTTCTTATTCTTCTTTATATCCTTTTCAATCTTTTACTTTTCTTCTTATCCTTCTTCTGCTTACTTCATCTCTTTCTTAACCGAAGCCGATTATCCACTCGACTGTCGACAGATCGGTTAATCATACATCCTACTACTACTACTACTACTACTACTACTACTACTACTACTACTACTCATCTTTATTTCTTTCTTTCTTTCTTTCTTTCTTCCTTTATTTCTTTATTTCTTTCTTTATTTCTTTCACAGAAGTTACATCCTGTCGAAGTAATACGATAGTCTAGAAGGATTTATTACGATATACCGGAGATCAAGATGTCCGTAACTAACCCACCATGCTAAAAGAAAGATAGAGAGAGAGAGAGGAGAACATCCGAGGTAATAATAATAATAATAATAATGATAATAATAATAATAATAATCCTTTTTTAAAACAAACTCGGTTATGCTCGATCGATTACCAATGCTCATTCTGTCTTTCTGCCTGTAACGAATCGACCCCGTTCGCACGGATTCTACACGAAAGATGAAAAGAATTCAAAATAAAGATAGATGGATAGATAAATAGAGAAAGAGAAAGAGAGAGAGAGAGGGAGATGTAATAGCAGAAACTTTACTTTGTTCATAGTTATTTAGTTCATCGTTTGTGCCATTAGACGAGAGAATTATCGTGCGGGGGCAGTAACGGCATTGAAATTAACAACAGCCCATTCGGACACTGGCCATTCAACGAAAAGAACAAAAAAAATTAGAGAAAAATGTAAAGAAAAAGAAGAAGAAGAGACCAAGTGAAAGGTGTGGAGGAGGAGGGGGGACAGGCAAGTTGATGAAGAGGAAGACGAATAAGAGAGAGAGAAAGAGAGATGAAAGATCGAAAGGTTGGCATTACGAGGGATTACACCGGTAAGCCATGACTAACTGGCACTGTGACGTCATAATCTTAAGAAATATTCGACCGAACTACTCATACGACTCACCCTCACCCTCATCCTTACCCTTACCCTTACCCTCACCCTTCATTTCGTTGCCTCTTTTCTCTTCCTTTCTTCTTTATTCTAAAAAAAAAAAAGAATGCGTATGAACGAATGAGTAGACAAAAAATGTCGAAAATTGGGAGAAAATTTATTATAAAACAAATATTACTGTATTAAATTTTGTAAAAAAAAAAAATGGAACTCTAAACGCGATCGATAAATCCCGAATTTCGAATCTTCCTTTTGAAATTCAATTTTTTTTTCAAAATAAAAACAAAAAGAAGAAACGTCTAGAAGCCAAGAATGCGTTTACTTGCACCCAATTTCGTTTCAATCATCCGACAAGAGAATTTGACAAAGTAAGATAGATAGAAGTTAAAGAAGAAAGAAAGAAATAAAGAAAATCTGGACACGATCTTTGGTAAACGGTCGAACAGATCCTTGGGGCGATCAGCAAGATTTTCGAATCGATCAATTAAGCGCCGTGTGGGAACCGTCCGGTCCGTTCTCGTCCGTTCGTACCGTCCATCCGTACGATCAGCACCGAGAAGGGGGGCTCAGATCTCGATCTCTCCGCAAACCTGTAATCCTTCTGGAAAGAACTAAGCGGTCCTGAACTCCTACGTTCTTCTTCCTTCCTCCTCTTCCTCCTCCTCCTCCTTCTCCTCCTCCTTCTTCTTCTTCTTCTTCTCCTTTTTCATTCTCTCATTTTCTTAGCGAGAAACGAGAGATGGAAGAGGATGAGAAGATGAAGGAGGGGAAGGGGGAAGGAAGATGAAGAAGAGGTGGAGGTGGAGGAGGAGGAAGGGGCCCTCCTGATATTCTTAAACTCAACATGTCACCCTTTGTCGTTCGGGTGGCTTTTTGCGAGAAACGAGGAACCACCAATCCGGAACCCAGCAGTGTGACGTTTCGTCGGCTTGTCAGCTCGATCAAGATAACACTCGAGAGTTTGCTGATGAAGGGAAATATCCTACTCCTTGTATATGTGTATCTGTCTGTCTGTTTGTCTGTGTCTGTGTGTGCGTGCGTGCGTGGAGATAAAATATGTATACATACACGCGAGTAACTTCGTTCGTTCGCGTGAGTTTACTGACGAAGGGAAAATATTCTGTGTTAGGTGTGTCTGTGTCTGTCTGTGTGTGTGTGTGTGTGTAGATTAAATATATATTCACACGCACGCACATATATAACATATATACGTAGATAACTTTGTTCGTTTAGGTTTAAACACTTGGGAGAGATATTCGATCTTTTTCCTGAAAAAGAAAAAAAAATAGAAAATAATAAAAAGAAATATTTCTCTACCTAGATTGGTCGACTGTGCAAACAAGCAAGGAAGTATCATCTTAAAATCATTCTTTACAATCTGGAATCTTCCTCTCGTTCGTTCGTTAGTTAGTTAATTTATTTAATTTTTATTTCACATTCGTAACGTTGGCAATAAATCTCATAAATATCTGACAAGTGTAAAAGAGGAGGGAGGGAGGAAGAGGGAGAGGGGGAGAAGAGGAAGAAGAAGAAAAGAATTATTTCGAAGATTTGACAAATGGGTCGCAGCAATGATAATCATTGAAACGTCGTGGTTTAACTTTGTAAGATTTGAAAATAGACAGAGGAGAAGTAACTTTTCGGAGAACGTTAACGAGGCCATTTAAGTGACATTGATTTAAAGCGACCAGTGGAATCGAACCAGATTCTCATTCTCTGTCATACTCGTTAATTATGTAATTGCTCTTCGACGTTCGTCTCATAAGTATGGGACCACGAGAAAAAAAGATAAATGGAGGGGGGAACAAAACCAAATAAAACAAAAGAAAAAAGAAAGGAGGGGAAAAGAAGAACGATCTGATGTCTTTGAACGATCACGAGACAAATCATTCCCCTCCCCCCCTCCCTCTCTCTCGATCGTTCGTTCGTTCATTGGTTAATTCGTTCTTCCCCATTTGGGACATCATGGATGAACGAAATGGACGATGGAAACGACGTGTCCCTACCCTTTCAAAGGCCGACACGAATCGAAGCTTAATCTCGAAGAAGAAAGAAAGAAAGAAAGAAAGAAAGAAAGGAAGGAAGGAAGAGAAGGGTAGGAAGGAGGAATGGGGGGGTTGGCGCGGGGGGCGGAGGATGGGAGGGCACTCGACGCGCAAGAACGTGGATACGACGATCTTAAATTCTCGCGAGGGCCCTACTCGATTACCTGCCCACGCGATTTCTCGATGTTAACCCGAGCGTCAGTACGAAACACGGGGTAGAAACATCGGAAGAATACGAGATAACCGGGCGTGCGCGCGCGCCACCAAAAGACGGAGAAAGAAGATATTCCGGTGAATAAGAAAGAAAGAAAGAAAGAAGAAGAAGAAGAGCAAGAGGAGGAGGAGGAGGAGGAGGAGGTGGAAAAGAGAAGAGAACGCGTATCCGTGACAAGAGACTAGATCCGCGCAGAAGAGACCACACGTGCGAGGACAAGAGTGTAAGAAAGAGAGAGAGAGAGAGAGAGAGAGGGTTCGTGTTTTCTCGGTCTTCTCAGGAACGAAAGATTTTTCGATCGGCACCGGGTGCCACGGATATCTCGCTGCAACGAGGCGTGAGGAATACCCGAAGGAAGAAGGGATCATCCAGATCACTCGACGACTAACTCTCTCTCTCTCTCTCTCTCTCTCTTTCTTTCTTTTTCTTTCTTTCTCCGATTTTTATTTATTTCGTTCTCCTTTCTGGTTCCCTCCCATCCGCGAGAATCACCGGCTAGGAAGAACGGCGAATGGCGGGTGACGCGATTCGATCGTCATTTCGATGAAAGAAGAAGAAGAAGGAGAAGAAGATGAAGAAGGAGAAGAAGGATCAACGAAAGTGGAATCGGGACCACCCCGCACCGTGCTTGTATCTTCTTCCTTCATCTTTCTATGCTTTTCTTTATTTATTTTTTTTTATTTTTTTATCATTGTCCAATGTCCATTCGATCGTGCCGCGACAATTTTGTCGACGAACTCGTTCGTTCTACCTTTTAATCTTTTCACTAATTTTTCATTTTTATTTTTATTTTTGTATCAGAGTGATTCTTGTTTAACCCTTTGATTACTGAATGCTGTTAACTGAAGTGTTTAGTAAAGAGGGAATACTTTATTAGTAGTATATTTGTTTAATCGATTGATTTTACTCTATAATTCAGATCTAATAATAAATTATATTTTATTTAATAATTATAATTTTTGTTTCTTACACATAGTTTTTATGTGACAAGATTCTAAACAATAATTAATATACCGAACGACATTACGTTACATTATTTGCATTTATATAGTCCACGTTGGGAACTTTTATCAAACGCATGTATGCGTTCGTATAGCACTCAAAGGGTTAAACTTTCACGAGTCTCGCGAAAATCTTTCGATAAAAGAAAATCTTCTATGCAAAACCTAAAGAAACTTTCTTTCATTCATTCATTCATTCATTCATTCATTCATTCTCTCTCTCTCTTTCTCTGTCCATCGATAGAAAATATAAAAATATCTTCACTAGAATAATATATATTTCTCGTTTATTTATCACGTTGCGTAGGAGTTATTTGAAAGATAAATAATAATCGGTGAAAGTACGTGCCTACTCGTCCTCGTCGTCGTCGTCGTCGTCGTTATTGATCCTTTTAAACGTTTCCCCCTGTCCCCCTGTCCCCTCCCCCCACCCCTAAAAAAAAAAGAACAAAAACAACGAGAGAAATCTTTATTCACAATCAAACGAATCTAATCGTGATCCAAAAAGTGAAACACTCGCACGTGAAATTTTTTGTTCGAAATTGTCCTCTGAGAACAACCAATCCCGACGCTTTGCGACGATTTACGTGAGAAGAAGAAAAAGGTGCCCCTCCCCCTACACCCCGCCCGCCCCCCACGGCACCGCGTTATTCCGAGAGACGAGAACGGAACGTAACAGAAAAGAGAGAAAGGAAAAAAAGGAAAGAGAGGAACGAACGGTTTTGTTACGTGTGTGTGTGTGTGTGTGTGTGTGTCGCCGTTTCAGGATCGTGCAAGACCCACGATGTGGCCCGGGTGGTCGCCCGTCAATCTGCTGCTCATGCCGCTTTCGGCGCAAATATCCTTTTCAGAGGATGCGTTTCCCCCCCCCACACTCCCCCACCACTACCACCACCCTTTCTCTCGTCTTTCCTCCCCCTTTCTTACGTTCATTTTTTCATTTTTTATTTTTTCGCGATACTTATATTAGACGCTCGTAGTTTATTTCTTCTTTTTTTTTCTGACATCATTTTGATCGTATTTTTATTGCTAAAGTATTTTACCATTAACGTAAAGGAAAATTGTAAAAATGCGTGTAATAATGTAATTTACGTTTACATGTTTATTCGTTTATTTTACTTTTTATTACGATTACGAATGGTTTGATAAATCGCATGAATGAAGTTATTCCTTAACTTTCCATTACCGTAGTCTCTCGACGACTAGAAGACTGTTGAAAATCTACGATTGAAATAATTCTTCCTCTCGGATAGATTTATCCTAAATTGAAATAGATAAAGAAAAAAAAAAAAGGATGCGTTGAAAAGACTGGACAATCGAGTACGGCGTGCCCCGTTGGTTGATTTAACATTCCCGATGAAATATTTCTCGGATACGTTGTAACAGGTTCTTGGTAAGTGAAATTCGAGAGATTTGTCTTATGAGTATTTATTAAGAATATTTATTAAGGACGGGTGGGGAGGGGAGAAGATAGATTGATATAAAATTATTCGAACATTGTTTATATAATTAAATCATATTTAAAATTAATATATTTCTGAAGATAATGGGGTTGTTCATTTCGATTCAATTAAATAAATATATTTAAAAATATATTTCATAGGATATTTAATAAATGAAAATTAAATCAATCGTACAAACGTCAAATATCGAATCTGTTCTTTTGAATTAACGCATTAAAATGTCAAATATTAACAACAATACCCCCCTCCTCCCCCTACAAAATGTCATTTAAATCTATCCTTTAGTACTTTTCATTTTCCAAAGTACAATTTAATACAATTGATAGAATGATCATCTACAATGCATTAATATATTTCTGAAGACAATGTGGTTGTTCATTTCGATTCAATTAAATAAATACATTTAAAAATATATTTCATAGAATATTTAATAAATGAAAATTTAATCAATCGTACAAACGTCAAATATCGAATCTGTTCTTTTGAATTGACGCATTAAAATGTCAAATATTAACAACAACAACAACAACCACCTCCCCCCCTCTCTTCCTCCTACAAAATGTCATTTAAATCTATCCTTTAGTACTTTTCATTTTCCAAAGTATTTAATACAATTGATAGAATTATCATACCGTCCCGTTTCGCGATTTTTCCCAAGCAAAAAATTAGTGACGAAAATAAGAGTAGCGAAGGAGAATAAGAATAAGAATAAGAAGAATAAGAAGAAGAAGAAGAGAGAAGAAGAAATGTTCAGTATCGCGAAGGATGCACGCACGTAGAGGTCGACTACGAAGGAAGGAAGGACAAGACCTCGTAAAGCAGAAGATTAGGATCTGAGGCGACGGCCACCCACTCCGAACTTCTCTTTCTTCGTCGTTCTCCGATCTTCTCTCAGTGCTTTCACGTGGCCTTCTCTTGGTCCCGTCGTCCGTCGGCTGGGTTGACTTGCTTCTACTAACTCTCTCTTTCTCTCTTTCTTTCTTTCTTTCTCTCTCCCTTTCTTTCTCTTTTTCTTTCCACGTGGCGACAATTAACCGTAAAACGTCTACGTCCTTTATTTATTTCACTTTCCACGAGTTCCTCCTCTATCCACCGTTCTTCTTCGCTAGATATATCTACAACGACTACTATTTAACCCCACTACTAATACTATTACGAATATATATATATATACATGGATATACAGATATACAGATACATTCACAGAGAGATGCACTCATCGTGCGATCCTCGCGATAAACTCGGAACTACGAAAAAGTGTTGGGAAAAAGAAAAGAAAAAAGACAAAAAAAAAGTTAGGAACAACGTTCCGAGATCGTGTCAAACTACAAACTGCACTTATTCGGTGTCACAAAATTCTATTCATATATGGTGGGAACAAAAATTGATATATATATACAAAGAGAGAAAAACATACAATATTTTCTTAGATCGATCTATTTGATTTTTCTCCAACTTGAGAGGATAATAATAAATTTTCTTTCGAAGAATTTAATGATTAAGTTTATATAATTTTATATCTTATATAAAAGAATGTTTTTTTTTTGTTTCCCAAGAAAAATATAATAAATGTTCTTATTGCAGACAAGATTTTAAGAACAAAAGAAGAATTATTTCTTACTTTTTTTCTCGATTCACAAAACAAGGATCGATAAAAGTCTAAAAACGAGACACGATTAATATAGAAAGTTAAAATGGTTTTTCTTTTTTCCCTTAGACCATATAACAAGATTGGACGTTAGAAATGGAAGAATTACGGGTATGGTTGATCACTCGGAAGTAAAATATAAACCTTCGGCAGTTTAACTTGAGAAGAATGGAAGAAGAAGAAAAAGAACAAGAAGAAGAAGTTAAAGAAGAAGAAATATCTGAATTTCTTGTATAAAACGAAGTGCACTTACACACATAGAATGAGAAAGAAAGAAAGATAGAATGAGTGAGAATGAGTGAGTGAGAAGAGGCACGCGTGACCGTAATAAAATTGTCATACAGGTTCACACGTTCGTTGTGTCCTTCGACGACACGAGGAAGTTGTGTGTCTCTCTGAGAGTTCAAAGAGAGAAAAAGAGAGAAAGAGAGAGAGAGAGAGAGAGGTGTCTAGAGCTCTCTAGCTTAAGTTTATAGCATAGTGTTACGAGCCAACTAGAGTGTCGGCTTTCATGCTCGTTCATTCGTTTATAAACGGCAAACCTCCGAGAATTTAATATCTTTCTATCCATTACTATTTCTATTTCTATTTCTCTTTCTATCTTTTATACCACTGTGTACACCGATGAACGGCGCACGCGAAATAGAAATACGAGCATCCGTCGCCAGTAACGTGCCTACTTTACGCCACCATTTTCTTTACTTTTAATACTGACGAGCAGCTTAACCCCTTCTTCATTTATTTTTTCTTCTTTTATACTTTTTTTTTTATATAACCAGACTATCGAGCAAACGTTTACAATTTTATTGATTCGTTTGATTCATTGTCGAAATGTTAACGCGATGATGTTTTATGACATTCTGACAGTTTCTTTTTTTTTTTTTTGTAAATATTGTTTAGTTTCATACATTGATATTTCGGTCGATGAATTTTTCTATTCGAATATTTTTTGATAGAGGTTTTTCTTCTTTTTTTTTTTCTTATTTTTTTACGAGAAAGTATCGAAGAAAATATTCGATTTGACAATTAATTATTGTTTGGAGGTTTTGTTGGAATATATTCGCGCGAAGATAAAAGAATATCGTGCGTTGGAAAAGGTTCAAGGATTTACACTAGTACCAAAAAGATTCCTTGGGATAATATTTATATTGATTTTAACGAAATTATTTGTCATGATTTTGTATATCATATTGAGAGGATGTTATTTATTTTATGTTATCCTTGCTTCCCTGTTTGTTCCTCTCTGTATTTTTTCTTCTTCGATCTTTTGTCCTTTTTTTTCCTTTCTTTTTTCTTATTTTTTTTTTTTTATTTACAGGTGTCTCTCTTTCTTCTTTTTTCCCTCGTTCAAACATGACACACAGAGATGCGAAATTTCACGGGGTAAACCAAAAACCGTTAGAAAAACTTTTAACCGCACAGGACGAAGATTTGGAACAAAATAATCAAAAGTAAATAAGTAAGAAGAAGAAGAAGAAGAAGAAGAAGAAAAAGAACAAGAAGAAGGACAGAAGTCCTCGAGAAATATAAACATTTTAAAAGCCTATTACCTTTGTTATCTACCCTAATCTACAGCTAACACACGAAAAGATAGTAGGCAGAAAGAAAGAAAGAAAGAAAAAGAAAAGGAAAAAGAAAAAGAAGATCTTATAGTTACGGGGTAATATAATATTTTTCCGTGACTCAGGAATAGAAGAAGAAAAAAAAGAAGAAGCAAGAGTTCACATTGCAACCAAAGGAAATCCAAGAAAGAAAGAAAGAAAGAAAGAAGGAAAGAGAAAAGAAAAAGCAGAAAGGTGTCGGTGTGGTCGGATCGGTCAGAAAAGATAAGATAGTTTTCTTTGAACGAAAAGATCGATCGATCGATCAACTTTTTTTCTTCCTTCCTACTTTTTTCTTTCCACCCAAAAGTTGTCTCAATCGAGAGAGAGAGAGAGAGAGAGAAAGACACACACGCATACACGACGCGCACATTTCTTGGGTGTGAATTTCTTCTTTCCTCCTTGAAAATATTTTCTAATAAAAAGTAATAAAGTATACCTAAGTAATAAAGTATAAAGAAAAAGAAAGAAAAATAAGGGCGTGCCGTAACGCGCGGTGGCGCATCATGACGAATAAAATAGAAAAGGAAAGAATTACGTATTTTTCTTAATATACATCTCTGCGAAGTATAACGGCAAATAAGAGAAGGGGGACACGCGAGAAAAGGGATGAAAAGAAAAGGTGAGGACGTACAGAATACTAATAATAATAATAATAATAATAATAAAAAGAAATAAGAAACACATAATATCGTGTCGGTCAACTGCATCGCCCTTTCAGAAAGAAGACGAAGAAGAAGAAGAAGAAGAAAAAGAAGAAGAAGAGGAGAAAAGAAAAGGGTAGAAAGGTTCAAGGGTGTCCAAAGAAGGTGGTGGCGGCAGTGTTGGTGGTGGTGGTGATGGTGGTGGCAGAGAGTTGGGGGGGGGAAGGTCTCGAGAAGCCTTGTAGTTGTAAATAATGCATTATAAATATAGGCACGCAGGGCGAGGACTAAGAGGGGTTGGGTGAGGGCTAAGAAGAAGGCGCGGACTCCCTCCTCACGCAACAGAAGGGACGCGTGCTTGGCATAGCTTCGCGCATTGTGGGCCCAGCACGAGGCCTTGCACAGGACCTTACGGGCCACTCAACTAAGAAGAAGGGGCCCCCAGAACTGCTGGGGCTTGCATCGTGGGTTTGCTTGCCTTATGGGGCTTACGGCGGCGACCACCACCACCACCACCACCATCACCATCAGCAGCACCAGGCACCACCATGGCTCCCATTTCGGAGTCCAAAGGACAGAGAGGAGGAAGATTGTTGGAGAGGGGTGGGGAGGAGGTGAGGTAGGAACGTGCGCGCGAGTTCCTTTCGTAGACGACACACAACAATCACATTCATCGAGAAAGAAACTCACAATACTAATCGTAAAGACGCCGCCTATTATGGCGGCTTTGGCGTGTCCACGAGCCTCGAGCAAAGGGGCAACCCCCATCTTATGGGGAACCTTCTTCTTCTTCTTCTTCTTCTACTTCTTCTTCTTATCTTCTTCTTCTTCTTCTTATGTAAGGAAAGGAGAGAGAGAAGAGAGGCGGGCTTTCCTTCTCCTGCTTTTTTCTTTCCTCTTTTTTTTCCTGCGACGGGCCACGGATGAGAGTTTTATTCGTAAAGAGAGGGCCTTTGAAGCGCCGTCGAATCGAAACACTCGCGGTCCCCCTTTCTATTTCCACCACCACCACCACCACCATCACCACCACCAACGCCACGTTCGACGTTAGTACGCAGACTGAATAAGGTGGTGTGTCATCGCGCGATGCAACACCAAAGAGGCATTGATACCTCTTTGAATTATATCCGAAGAAAGAATGAAAGAATGAAAGAAAGAAAGAAAGAAAGAAGAGGGAAAGGAACACGTAGGTATATACACGTCGATGAATCTTCATTTTCTACGAACGTGTTTGTCATATCTTTTTCCTTCCTCTCTCCCTCTCTCTCTCTCTCTTTCTCTATTTCTCTCTCTTTTTCTACGAAATATGAGCACAAGACATTCATTCGCGTGGGGAAGATAAGTGATCAATTTATAAATACGTGCTTGGAATATAGAATAACTTACCGAAAAAAGGTGCGGCTAGGTTATAAAAAAGCGGTAAATATGAAAAGGAGAATATGAATTATGGGGGAAAAAAAGGAAGAAACAAAAGTGAAGAGAGAAGAGAAGAGACCCCCTAAGGTTCAGACCGCACGGAAGCCATCTACTTAACCGAGTATCCATGTCTAATTCTTCGAACTCTTTCGTTTACGTTATTCTCTATAATATTTTTTTGTCATTTTTTATTTCATTCATAAGATATAAAGTATCCTTTTTTTCTTCTTCTTTTTCTTCTTATTCTTATTCTTCTTTCGGCGTTGTCACGAAAAACATGAGAGGAATGTTTAGCATAAAAGAAATCCCTGATTGGTTCTTTAGAAAATGATCGTTCGACCGAATAACCAATAATGGGCGTAGACCAGGAAGTCGTAGAACAGTCAAAAAAAAAAGAAAAGGAAAAAGAAAAAGAATAGAATAGAGACATTCCATCGATCCGTAATTCGTAAACGAATTCACATTGAAAAATAGTTAAAACGAACCACACAGATTAACAATGGCGAATAAAAGTATATCGCTTTATTTGATCTTTCGAAACTTCGATAAAAACGTTGTGAGTGTTCGCTAAGAAATCCCTAAGGAAGAACATTCACAAAGAATAATAAAGAAAATGATTGGTCGTACTATAGATAGCGTTCAACGATCATTGTTGAACTTTGACATGCTTAATACTCAGGTATTAACGAGGATGAAAATACGTGTATAAATAGGAAGTTCCAGAAGGACCCCGAAGCCGAATTATCTTCTCGTTCGAATACCATTTATCGTTTCGAAGTGTTCTCGAGAATAAGAATCCCGGAAGAATTGACGATGGATTCTTCTCTTTCTAAATCCCAGCTCGCCTCCTACACCTACATCACCCCCTCCCCCCTCGACAAAGAGAAGAATGAAAATGTAAGAGAGAGAGAGGGGGAAGGAAATGCGAAAAAAAGAAAAAATAAGTCTCTCGAGTGTGCCATTGTTGTCACTGATTGTGAGTCAAGTATCAGCTACCTACCTACTCTGCCTACCTGACTTACCTGCAACTGCATTTCTCGTGTTCTCGTGCTGATGTCAAAAAGGTTGACTAGCGAGCTGTCACTTTCTTTTTTCCTCTATCCGTCTCTCTCGCTCTCCTTTTCTTTACACGAGGGAAAAAGATCATCCCCGAAAACGCGTAGCTTTTGTCGCTTTTGTCAAAAAAGGGAAAAGAAAAGGTATAAGGTAAGGTAACTCAAGAAAGATTGGACGCGCGTCTTTTTCACACACTTTGTGTTACCTTTTAAAATATTATTTTGCGGCTTCTGCCGTTGGCTTTTTTTTCTTCTTCTTCTTTATTCTCGGTGGTCCCCCGACATATTTATTCAAGGTTATCCTTCCGTAAACCCAGCGGAATCCCATTGAACAAAAGTTATGCATTATACGTTGCGTTATTCTTGACAAAAGGGAGGATCAAAATTTGTTTTCAATCTCAAAATTACAGATATAATTCTCGAGGAAATACATTGTGATTTGCGATTACATTAATATTGAAAATTTGACACGGCCGGTGTAACCAATCTGATGATTTTTCTTGTTATTTGTTGTTCCATTTGTTGATTCAAATGAAATCCATTTTCAATCGATTTCAGGAAGAAGAAGAAGAAGAAGAAGAAGAAGAAGAAAGGGGTCACGAAACGAATGAACTCTCGATTCCACTTGGTATTTGACGCGTCAGGGTGGGTGTTCAAGGCGCGAACGACTTGTGGGAGAGGTCAGAGCTGTCGCTCAAGTGGAACGATGTGTCTAGCTACCCTCCTATTAGCCTTCTTCCCTTGTTAATTGCTAAATTGAAGCCAATTTTATCCGGGCCACGGATTGTACTTTTCGGAATTCGATTCGCCATTTATCCGAGAGAACCTCAATTCGACAAACTATTGCGTTAGATTTATGGATACGTCATCGGACCCTTCAATCAACCTCCTCCTCCCCCCCTGTTTCTTTATTTTTATTTTAATTCTTCTTCTTCTTCTTCTTCTTCGAATTAAACATTTACGTTCCGAAGAATGTAACTTTGTTGCGTGTAGAAAAGATAAGATAAAAAGTGTAAGAATAATTATTCGATAAAAAGTATTCCGTTATTGACAACTTTGTCATGTTCGATTTGATTGAAAAGAGTCTGATGATGATCAGGTTAATTACTTTGTATCTTTACAAGTAATAATGTTAACACTGCGTTTATTATGCGAAACTAATGCTTCATAATGCTGCCATCTTGTTCATCTTAATCCGATAGTATACGTGACATTTTTAGGATCTTCATATACGAGAGTCTACTTACATGTATGTGTATATATATATATGTGTGTGTTTATGCATTTAGGTATAGGTATGGATGGATTATGTATATACGTATGTAAGTGCTGCTAAACGCTTGTCGGTAGATAAATCCGCTATGAAGGGAAATCGATAAGCGTGCCGTTTAAATCGTTATGTGCGTATAAATATATGTATATATATGTATATATATGTATATATATAAGCGGTAGGTATTATGCAAATCTCGTTACGAGGATAGACAACCTGAAACTTGTCTCTTCATACGTATAATATATTATTCATATAAAAGTCTTAATCAGAGAGTTAGTCGTTTTTTACTCTAACTTTCAATAATTTTTATCGAATATGATTGAGATTTTTTGTACGTATAATATAATCCGACGGATGATAGTTTTTTAGGATCAATTATAATAAATTTTACTTATACAAAAGGGGAAGAGTCTATAATTGACAGGACGTTAATTTATTTAAATACCACACAGTTGTAGGGGGTTCATTAGGATCATACACTGTACGAGCAATACTATACCAATACTTAAACGTTTTAAAGAAAATGAAGCGAGAAATTTGAGATATATTTTTATATATCAATTCGTTTCATTCGGTAAATGGAAAAATATATTATTTTGCAGTTTAATTTCGTTAAAAAAAAGAAATTATAGAAAATAAAATATACATGAGTGGGTTGAAAGGTTTTACAATTTTATTCTTTTATTTACAATGAAATATTAAAATCGATAAGATATAAAAATTATATTTGAAATGTGCAGCGCAATATAATTTGTGGAATTGAAAACAAAAGAACCAAAGAAAAGTACAAAAACAAATCAACGAAATGAAATCTACAATATTAATAATAATCAAATTTTCTACACGATCGTAATAATAAACATCTTTCTAAAGTGAATAAAAATCTTGAGATCATTGATTTTTTTTTATGGAAAGCTGTAACGTAACACACTTGGTTAAAAGACTACAAATATTTCTGTTAATATAATACAATGGTTAGAAAATCGGTATCCTTTTTTATTTTCTTGGATGCTTTTGGAGGTTTCGGCCGATTTAGTTGGTTCGATACAAAGACGAGAAAAAGTTAAAAAGAAGAAGCAGAAGATGAAGAGGACTAAAAAGAGAAAGAAAGGAAGGGAGGCCAAGAAAAAAAAAAAGGAAAAGAAGGGGGAAGGGGCGGAGAGAGAACGAGAGGAGGTAGCGAAAGGGCAAAACTTACTTCTCACCAGGAATTCTCGAATAGCTTCCGCGGTTTTAAAACGTGTATGTATTGCTCTGGGAAGAACGAGCTACAACCAGCCAGAGAGTCCGATCGTAACCCGGCGCCCTGTCTTTACGACCCGACGGGAGCAACGTCTCTAAAAACCAGGTACGCCCAATGCGTCGTCGTCCATCGTCCATCGTATTGTCTGCTCGAAACTCCCCTAACTCCTCTAACTCCTCTAACTCTCCTCCGGGGCCTTAGCCCCCAATGTGTCCTCTTTCGTCAAAAAAAAAGAAAACAAAAATAATCTTTTTGTCAATTAATATATATTTGAAAAAATATCGAATCAACCGTAGACGAACTCAAATACGAGGAACACGTGGAAATGACATACAACATATTGTACTTTGTTTCCCGGTTTTTATTCCAGAAGTTAATCCCCGTGTTCTTTCGGTCTTTCTTTTTTTTCTCTTTCTTTCTTCTCCTTTCTCGAATTTTTTTATGTGATTTTCTGTGTCTTTACGAGCGTGTTTAGTCGAGTTCGAACACAGAGAACCGATCCGAAAGAAAGAAGTGGACCAAACTGAAGAAGGGATCGATCTCTAAGGTTCTGAGATAGTCGGAGGTAGCTATAACCCTGAACTTAGCGAAGGTAATTGAACGTTCCCGTTGTTAATTGGCTACACCCGATGGTTTTCGGGCTACGGTTGTTGGATATTATATTGTATCGCGTTGTAAATGCTTTACTGGAAGTTCGACCAAATTCTCTTTCTCTCTCTTTTTCTGTTCTGTTGTGAAGCAAAACGGTCAAGAAGTAGAGGTGATGGTGGTGGTAGTGGTCAAGGAGGAGGAGGAGGAGGAGGAGGAGGGTCACGTTCGGGACCGTCGGCTCCCACGTGTTTACGACTGACGGACTAGGAGGGACCGATCAACGCCCAATTACGGGGGGGGGACTTCTATGGGTCCCAAACATTATTTTGCAACGTTGTCTCAAAGTCGAATGTATGTAACCAAAAAAGAATGATGAACGATTAATAAAAAAAAAAAAAGAACAATCGAACAGGTAAGGAAAGAAAATTGGTTTTCAAATGGAACGATTACCGTCGAGAATACTTCAACACAAAAACAAAATAAAAATTCTAAACGTACGAGTGTCTCTGTAAAAAAAAATAGAAAAAAAAAAGAAAAAAAAGAATCCGAATGAATCCTAAAGAGAGAGAAAAAAGAAAAAATAAGAAATCATGTCAAAACAATGCACGAGATAGAATATAAAGATGAGAAAATAAGACTGAAACGCTATGATGGGGGCCCCTTCCTATGCGATTCAAAATGAATCGTTCGGAAAGACAAAGTTGCCGATGGTTCTTCATCGTGTTGTTTCGAAAGAACCTAAATGCCTACCATATAATTGTTACGTTATTAAATTCCGCTTAAGTTAAGTTTAAAGGAAGGAAATTCCTGTAAAGCGGGTCTCCTTAATTAAGGGGCATTCTGTGTATCCTCCCTCATAGCTTATCCAGGAAAACGAACTTTTAATAGGTACCGGCTTCTCTTCTCTTCTATTCTCTTCTATTCTCTTCTATTCTCTTTTTCTTTCCAATGGAGACTCGCGAGAGAAAGGGTATCAGCTGAGATAATTGGTGTCGGGGATACATAGAGACTTTTTGGGGGCGATACGGTATTTATAGCGATCTAGCCCACACCTTCCTCTACGGTAGGCGAACTTCTATCAAGTTACTCAAAGCCGACCCTGAAAAAGAGAGAAACTACTCTCTTGACTTATAATTTAGTGATTACAAAGTCAGATTATCTTGAAAACGAAACGAACGGTCCCCATTTTTGATCGTCTCCTTCTTCTTTTTCTGCTTCCACTTTTATATATATATATATATTCTTTTTTTAATTATTATCATTATGTATTTTTTGTTCTTTCTTTTTCTCTCTTCTTCTTCTTCTTCTTCTTCTTCGTACTTTCCCTTTTTAGAAATGTCGATTTACATTTTTTTTTCCCCGATAGACTTTATTGCTTTATTTCGAAACAACATATGTTTAGCAAACAATACGGAAATTGGATACATTGTTCTTTTTATTTTCATTTTCTCTCTTCTCTCTAATTATTATTATTATTATTATTATTATTACTATTTTATACCGATTGATATTTTCGTATGTATTTTATAATCACATTCGTAGACGATAATTTTGCGAATACGATGATAATGCGATGATACGAATGCTTACAATTCGTAAAGATGGCCGGAGGCGTGTACATCGAGGCACGACATTCCATGGCTTGAATTCTTCATCAAAGATCATGCAAAGAATATGCGAACGCGGGTGCGCATATGCACCAGGTGTTCTACATCGAAGCGAGAACTTGCACCGCGGTCTTCCTTACGATGCAAATCCATCTCTCTTCTCTATCATAATTTTATTCAGATTTAAAACAAAGTTCTAACAATCTGACGTACTTCTCTGCAAACCTAATTGTTTTATTATACTTGTCACTCTTTGTCTTACTCTTATTTGTTGTCTTCCGATGGCGAAAGCGGAAGAATGGATGAACTTCATGAATTTCAAACTCGAATAAATTGAAACTGTACGTGTGCGCGTGTCTGTGTGTGAGGTACGTACTACTATACATCAGTTTTGCATCAATTATGAGCGAGAAGATGTACGATGGGTTTGTTTGAAAACAACAACAAAATTCATCCTCTTTTATACGTTACCAAGAGACGTTGAAAAAGTTTTCAATTATCTCTCTTCTAACCTATTCTTCGTCAAACCAATTAAATACGATCTTCCATTTTAATTTTCTCTTTCTAATCTACCCATACGTTATATTTCTACGAGTATAATATTTGTCGAGAATAGAAATAGAAAATAAAAAGGAATAAAAAGTCGAAGTGGAAAGGTAGCTGCCGCTGCTGCTGCTGTTGCTGCTGCTGCTGTTAGTCTATTACAAAAGTGACATTAATATTTCCAACGAAATAAATAATATATATCTACGAGCGGGTGTGGGATGGGGTGTGGGGTGTGGGGGGGAGGGTAACGAAGAAAATACTTCCCGTTCGAATTTCATCGATAAATTTATTACGCAATCTGACCATTTCTCTTCTTTTTTTCTTTCATTTCATTTTGTTTCTTTTTTTTTTTTTATTTCATTTGACCAAAAAAAGACTACTACTCTCGGGTGATGTAACAACTTGAGGGTATAGCCTTTAAAAGTCGAAGAGTATCCAACGGCGTCACAAAAGAAGTCCAATGGATTATTATTACCGCATCGGAAGGAGGAAGAAGACCGAAAGGGGAATATATCCCCGTCGAAAATTGAATCCCGTAGGAGCTGCGAGAGAGAGGAGGCCGCGTCTTTAAAAACACATAAATTAGAAGCAAACTGCCGTGTGAGAAAGAGAAAGAAAGAGAAAGAGAGAGAGAGAGAGAGAGAAAAAGCATCACGAGTGGTAAATTATGGATCACTGACGCTGCTGTGTGCTCGTTCCTATAATGTCCTCGTATCTCAGACCAGTCCCGTCATTCTTCGCTTGAAACTCCAAAAAAGACGAGGGTACGGGGGTGGAGATGGAAGTGATGGAAGGAAGGGTTGGGGGGAGGAGTGGGGTAGAAGAAGATGCGGAATTCGTAGGAGGAGGAGGAGGTGGTGGAAGATTTTAACGACGCGACAATGCGAATAACATCGTCTCGTCTCGTCTCGTCCGGTACTTTCATTGAAATCACCGAAGAAACTGTCTTGATATTTGCGAAGACAACACAACGACTTTGGATATCATAAGGAGATTCTTTTCTTTTTTTTTTTTTTTCAAGGTTGCACAGAAATAGAAAGAGTGTGTGAGAGAGAGAGAGAGAGAGAGAAGGAATACCGGCAAGGCCCTCCCGCTGGTAAGAGAAGGTAGAAAGCAAAAGAGGGGTCTGATTTATTCGAAATTACGTTACCCACCGGTGAATCCGCTTGGTCCGTGCCGCTTATGCTTGCTAACGCGCGCGCGCGCGCGCGCACATCTTACCTAATTGAGAAACGCGACAGACGGGACCGTTGAGTTATCGCTGACAATGATAGTTGTTGCGTTTGTCTCTGTCGCACGAACAAAATCGCGAGTAAATTTTGTTTCTTTTTCTTTTTTCTTTTTGTATAAGAGAATTTCATCAAATGGTATTGAATTAAGGTGGGGGAAAAAGAATGAGATGGAGTTATCGATTCGATGAGATTGAGGAATACGATAGTAGATAAGAAACGATTAATTATTCGAATAGAAGAGAGAAAGGGGAGAGAAAGAGAGAGAGATATTAATCTTTTTCTCATAGAACATGTGTATACACTGTCGGCTAAAAGTTTGTAAAATTATTTACCGATTCACGGTAAAAGATTCATTTTCTGAACGATTCATCATTCTAATAGAAACATTCGGGGAAAGGGAAAAATATTGAATTAATAAGACTGGAAGTTTCTGAACAAAAAGTGTTTAAAAATATTCTCGATAATAAAGAAAAATGAAAAGTAACATAAAATATCTAAAATCAATCTAAATAATTCGGATTATTTTTCGAAAGAAAAAGAAAAAAAAAATGAAAAAATCATTTAATAAATACTCCTTTTCATATGAAAAAAAAAAATATATATACATATATCACATTACTTCGAATTTTGTAAACTTTTATACGACAGTGTATAAAATCTATATATTAATATTAAGTTTGATCGCTTCTTTATTTAGAGATCATTCTTCTTTGGCAATCAAGATAAAAGGTAGATAGATAGATAGATAAATAGATACTACGTTAAGAATAAAATGATACGCATTTATCATTCGCGTCTACTTCTTCTTCTTCTTCTTATGAGAAGGTAAAAAGTGAAAAAAGAAGAAAAAAAAAAAAAAGGAAGAAGCTTCGTATATGTTGGTAACCAAGGATATTGGCGAGAAAAGATGGATGTTTAAGTACTCCTTTAGTCAACTTCGTCTACCGTCTATCCAGATGCTTTTAAAGGACAGAGTTGCCGCAATGTCGGCGTGGCTCCAAGGCGACGATTTGTCCGAGAAATGGTAATCGGAATCCTGCTGGGCGCGGTAACGAGATTCGAATCCTTCCTCCGTGACACCGTCTCTCCAGAGACTCTCTCTCTCTCTCTCACTCTCTTTCTTATTTTTTTGTATCCTCTCCATTATATTTGTCTCTTTTTTTCCCTTTCACCGAAGTATTTTTCCTCCCTCGCTGCTCACCCGAAGGGAGGAAGGGTGGGAGGAAAGGAAGGAAGGAAGGAAGGAAGGAAAGAAGATCGATTTAAACGTTTCGTAGGAAGGTCAAAGGAAAGAGTAAGAAAGAAAGAATGAAATGAAGAAAGATTCTTCTTCCCTTTCAAACGACATCCTTCCTCCTTATTCCTCTACAATATTAAAAAGACAACACTCGTTTTCTCTCTCTCTCTCTCTCCCTCTCTCTCTCTCTCTACTTCTCTTCATTTCTTTTTTTCCGAATCTGCTGAAAGATCGAGACAGGGAGTATTTTTTATATTCTTGTATAAATATAATCTACGGGCAAACGTAGGTTGCATTTTGAACGTATGCTGTTCAGCTCTATACTTTACCGGTCTCGATGACAACTCCTCCCTCCATGGTGCCCCATGTCAACAGCATTGAAACGCCATCACTCCTGAAACTGTATATTTGCTCAATGTCTATCTTTCTTTCAATCTTTCATTCTTCCTTACTTTCCGACATATTTTTCTCTAAATTCGTTTGAAACTGATCGGATTTTCTACTTATACTTCTATTCCTTTCAACGCTACTTCCGTCGTTTATTTAAATCGTTTGACAAAATTGTCGGCATGTTAAAAAAGATTAAAGATTGTGAACGAGAAGGATTGACTTCATCCGTATTCAAATAGGAATAATACCGGGGTATAGGAAAGGTAAAAAAAAGAAAATGATCCTGTGATCGGTTTAATAGTTAAAAAATAAGTATGAATGGAAAATATAATGGAATCGGGAAAGAATGAAACCAGGAAGGTAATAATAGTTTGGATGCAAATAATCCTGATCTGTGTGCGATTATTCTAACATGCCGATGAGTTCAAACGTATCCGTGTAAAGAAGAATAAGAATAAGAATAATAATAAGAGTAGGAGGAGAAAAAGAAGAAGAAGAAAAAGAAGGAGGAGAAGAAGGAAGAAGAAGAAGAAAAAAAAAAATGAAAAGGAAAAGAAAGAAAGAAAAAAAAGAAGTCTTTCCCCGTAGAGAGAACACTTCTCTTCTCATCCCGGATTCAAATGCACACCCTCGGCTCCCGGTGCCACATAAATTTGGTTCAAGTCGGTGTGAAGACAGCGATGCTCCGCATACCAAAGCGTTCTCCTTTCGTGTTCCTCATGGTTAACAAAGTGGGATAACCCTCGAGAAAGCAAGCCGTCGTCCTCTCGTCCTTCGTAATCTAGAAGCGTACATCAAGGATCCGCTCTTTTAACAGTCTGTCCTCCTAACTTCTACTTAAATAAAGATTAAGATGTTTTCGCGCGATTACCTTTTGGAATCTATTCTCTCATGCTATTATATTTTCGAAGGAAATTCATTTGGTATCCTTCCTTGTATCAACACATATATATACACACACACACATAGGAATATACACGTAACGTTTTCATTTATCTCACCTTTTAACCCTTTGGTTAAATTTCATTTAGAATCTTAAAGATTTCTCTGGGAGAAACTTTACTTTGCTAAAGTTTCTCTAAACGAGTGAATGGGACCGTAAGAAAATACGACCAACCGTGGGGATGCGAAAAGGAAAACGAAAAAGGAAAAGGGAGAGAGAGAAAGAAAGAGATATATAGAGAGGGCAACGAGAATATAAGGCAGTTATTTACGAGACAGCGCCACAGCATAACGAGCGTCCAAGAAGAGGCCAACGAACGACTAAGCGACGCGACACCGATCTGTTCTGAAAGCACATCGTGAAATTTCGCGTAATACGATTTCGCGTTTTAACTCGCACACCAGCAGTCTGTCTGATTTAACAAATAAACAAAAAAACAAAAAGAAAGAAATCTTTCGATATTATCTTAAAGTTCCTTATTAAATTCGTACCTTAATAATAAATACATGGAAATCCTATAGTAACACGAGTAATATGATAAATTTTCATGTTAAACTATGTTAACGTATAATATATCTCTTTAATGATAAATTTTTCAAAACTCCTCTCAATAATATACACTAAATTGATCGAAACGAAATGCCATCTAACATAATCTAAAACAAAAGGATGTGTTGTGTAGCTGGTCACAGCGGGCGCGTGTATCCGAAGAACAGCGAGTTATTCGACGACGTCCATAGCATTCTTATTCAAGACTCGAATATACGTCTATTAATACGAAGAAGAGAAAGAGTAAGGTCCGGGTTCGGGTTCTTCTGGCCGGTTGGTTGGTTGTTTGGTTGGTTGGTTGGTTGGTTGGTTGGTTGGTTGGCTGACTGGCTGACTGGCTGGCTGGCACGAACCGAAACGTTACCACTCTCGCTCTCTTGGATATTTATTATCGGGCGTCGATCGCATGAATCGCCAATCGATATGCCATTCGTGCTGAAGTTGAGCAGCAGAAGAAGAAGAGCCAGAAGAAGAAGAAGAAGAAGAAGAAGAAACGGAAAGGACACCCCGCGGATGGTCTTGCGATAGACGCGCTTGACGCGACCTAACAAATGGCTGTTTTACGTCGGGAAGAAAATGAACCGAGCATGACGAGTTGATTTTCGGTTGGTCTCCGGGAGCGTGCGAGCGGGGGTGTTCTCGTCCCATGGAACACTCAATGGGACGAAGAAGGAGGAGGAAGGGGGGAAGTGGATTTGTCGAATAACGAAACCCTAAAGACACGACACTCCTAGTTCTCTTTCATTCTTTCTTTCTTTCTTTCTTTCTTTCTTTCATTCTTTCTCCCTTCCGAAGAACAACACGAGCCAAGAGGTGTTACTTGTCAGTCCTCGCCTCGAGGCAATGACAGCCTAGGCTTTGGAAATTAGCATGGGATAATGGGACTCAAAACGCGGGTCCTTACTGTTGTAACCCTAAGGGGACCAATGAACGCTTATACAAAACTTAACTTGTATTCTTTGACGAAAGAAAAAAGGGAGCGGGGAAGGGGGAGGAGGAAGACCCCTCCTCGTCGTCAGCACATTTTTAAACAAATATTTCGACTATTTGAAATCCTAATTAATGACTTGGTCAAAATATAAATGAATGGCCATTGAAACTAACTAAACCAGTGTTTTATCTCGACTAATTTACTTAAGTAAACATAATCATGTTGGTTGAACAAATAGTTGTTGGGACAGTTATCACTTAGATGGTTAAAGAGAATCTTTGAAAAAAGAATATGCCAAGTAGAAGAAGGAAGGAAGGAAGGAAAGAAAGAAGGAAGGAAGGAGGAGGGGCAGCAGAAGAACGGCAAAGAGACACCCAACGCGTGACAGGACTCCACGCCCCTTCGTGACACCTCCTAAGATCGGTTGTCACCGATCTTTCTTCTCCAGACTTCGGGGACGTTGGATGATCCTCCAACGACACTCCCACATTCCCCGATGACTATGCTAGATCGCATCTCACGATAACGCATCGAAAACGTCCAAACGTTCGTTCTTCGCTTGCTTCGAATCCTATCCTCGCACGATGTACAACACTTTACGTGTCTTCCTTCGACCAAATGAACAAGAAAGATCGAGATTTCAACAAAGAGGAATCGCTTACCAAGCAACATCGCCATTCGAATTAATCGAAAAAATCAAAATAAGAAGGAAGAAATTTATTTTACGTACATATTTCTTCTTCTTCTTCTTTTTCTTCTTCTTTTATTTTTCGAACTGTCGATAATGGACAGGAGAGTAGTGTACACCTTGTATATATGTATATATGCCTACCCAGATCGAATCGAGAATCACATAGAAAGATAGAGGGAGAAGGATGGTAGAAATGAAAAAGAGATAGATAATATTTCCATAAGATAATTTCGTGCAATGACTAACCCTGTCCATGCATGTGAATTGACCTTTAGCATCGCTGACACGCTGGCACACCATGTATTTCTAACTTCTCGATCCTTCGATACCTATCTAAACGCATTTCGCGCGTACTACGTACACGTATATACATATAGTTACATGCATCTCTAACATACATAGATTCGCAAGAATATATTGCCTTGGGGCGATCAAGTAGTCTTTAAACTAACGGTTCTTCACCACCTCGATCGAATATAATAATTCCATAAGCTACTAACATTGAAAATTCGAAAAATAACCCGAGAACGTATTAAATATATAAATTTCGCGGCCCCGATATATTTACCAAGTTTCGAGAAATAAACAAAATAAAAAGGAACGACGAGGTATATATATAGGAATAATAAATAAATATAAACGAGAAAGAGAAAAGAAAAGAAAAGAAAGAAAGAAAGAAAGAAGAATAACACGTTGTAAAAAAAGTTAGTTGTAGAATTCGAAAGAAAAGCATCCAAAAAACTGACCCACCCGTTCGATGTTTCGTACTTTAATGATCTACATCAACGTCAAATATCGATGGACTTACAACCACATTAGACGCGATTCTTATCATCCATAACGACGATAAAATAGAAACGTAACAAGTTAAGATCTACCTTGGCGGAATGAAATTCAGCAAGGAAGGAAGGAAGGAAGGAAGGCAGCTATAATTTCGTTGGTAGGTGTAGGTCGAACTCCTGGAGACCGATCGAATCGTTTCGGTGCCTTCACGGTGGGAGAGGAACGTTAAACGTCAACGTCGATGCTTCACCGGCGTAAATAATCGTTATTGTTGATGCTCGCAGCAGTGGAGGAGTCCCTCTCTCTCTCTCTCTCAGACTCTGTCTGTCCGTCTGTCTGTCTCACAAACACACATGGATATACTCGAACTTAGAGTAGTAGAGAATCCTTTCCTGTTCCTCTTTCGTGGCAGCAGCGGTGACTGGTGAGTCACAACGAGACCTCACTCGCGTCGGCGGAGGCGGCTCTTGTCTCGTAATTTATAGATCGTGGCGAATCGCCGAAGGGGCACAATCATGACGACTACAACAACAACAACAACGACGACGACGACTACGACTACGACAACGACAACGACAACAAGGAACGGAAGAAGACTCTTTTTTCAACTCCAACCCTTTTTCCTATTCCTCATATTTCCATTGAAATTCGTATTATTTCAATTTCTACGATTTGAACGACGAGGATACATTCGTGTCATTTGAAATTATCGTTAAGGATTATACTTGTTAGGTATGTTATATTGGTTTCTCCCCGGTAGCTAGGTCAATCGTTAGAAAAATAAATAGATAAAAAGAGAGAGAGAGAGAAGTCTAGGTCGCAGGTAAGAGAAGTGGTAGGCGCCACGCGGTGGAAAATCATCTCCAGAAGTCGATGGGAACCGCGGTGTCTCGGTCTTCACATATTGTGCCAACAATTAGGTGAAAGGCGCTCCCACAGATCCTATGGGGCCGCGACAAGAAGCGAGAGAGCGTCTAGCGTGCGAAAGAGAAAGAAAGAGAAACAGAAATACGGATAGATTGAACGAGAAAGAGAGAAAGAGAAAAAGAGAGTGTGTGTGTGTGTTTGAGAGAAAGAGAGAGAGTTAGTCCAGGGGGGACTGGATCGTTTAATATACCTACCGAGCCGAGGCAAGCTAGCAAGCAAGCAAACCAGCGACCAACCGACCTACCTACCTACCAACCTACCGGCTGGCAAATGTAGTCGGTTACTACCTCTCGCGATATGCCTATGCCGATGCCTATGTCTAGTAGGAGATGCGCTTAAGTAGAAGAAGCGTGGATGGAAAACAAGTTGAAAAGAAAGAGAGAGAGAGAGAGAGAGAAAGAGAGAGAGCAAAAACACACCTCGTGTTCGCCCAAGGGAGACTAATCTTGCCTGGTAGTTTGACGTGCCGATGATGCGGTAGTAACCTTTACGTACTTTACCTTCTGGTACTACCACGATATTCGCACCCACACCCATCTTCTATCTTTCTCCGTTTGTTTCTTCCATTACAAATGGTTTTATTCGTTTAATCTCAAACCGTACACACCGTCATATAATTCCGTCGATTGATGAATTTGTCCTATCCAACATCGACACACTTATCGACACCCGTGTATAATCGTAAGAGACCATAAACGATACCCATAAGAGATACCTACGATATGTAGGTACGTCCCACGTTTAGTTTCCAATCTCACACATTCTACGCGTTTACGTTGATCTCACGAAGAAGAAGAAGAAGAAAAAGTTAAGGAAGAGGAAAGGAAAAGATCATCGATGTTCCGTTAAATGTTCCAACATATGCTGTCTTACCAACTACTACATACTATCTATCTACTACTATTTTACTATTACTACTACTAAAAGGCGTTTAAATTGCTCGACGGAAAACCTCTAGTGTCGTGTTAGATATTCGTTAGTCTCCGCAACACGTACCATCTTTAATTCTCTAACTTTTAATTGCTTGACAAAAGCGCATTTCCTTGTAACTTTAGCTTCCTCCTTCATTTGCCTTGACCCAACCTTACGCAAACGATCATCGAAGAAACATCGAACACGCGCTTTCACTTCTTTTGTGAATCGTTAACTCGCAAGCAGCGAGTTTGACTTCTTCTTCTTATTATTATTATTATTATTATTATGATTTGGTGATTATGAGATGGTCATTGCTGTCGATAAGTGAATGCTCTTTTTGATTTGCTCTTATGAAAACCGATTAGGATACAATACGGAAACAACGTTTTAATCCATGATGTGTAATCTTGCAAGATTACAATCCTAGATACCTAAAGATCCTCGGATCTTTGAATTATTTTCGAATTCGCTTTTTAACGTATACCTTCTTTCGTTTTTTTTTATTTTTTATTTTTTTTTTTTTTTACGTAACTTCCCACTTTCGTGAATATGTTTGAATGTGATTATTAGAAAGCTACGCGCACACACACACACACGCGTGTTCACAGACTCTTGGAATTTTGAAATTGAGGAAACGTATTTTTTGTAAAAGGAAGACATTAGAAATCATCGGCTTAACGCCTTCCGTGCTTTTGGCCGTTATCATCTAACGGTGATCCAGCAGCAGTAACCTTTAAGACTCTCACCTTTTGGTACTATCTATCTCCAATATAACATTCGCATCCACACCTACCAGCTCCTTTTTCATACCATTTTCTCTCTCTCTTTCTCTTTCTCTCTTTCTTTCTTTCTTTATTCTCACCGTTAACATTTTTTTTCTTCCTTACTTTTAACTTCACAACATACCGATATCGTTTAATAATCACTTATACGTTAAGAGAAATATAAATGTTTTTAGCTTAAGATATTACATTATTGCAATATTACAGAAACGTTGAACGGTTTAAAGCCTCTAGGCTTGTAATGTTTATTATTTATTTCACATACTAATCGATAGAATTCAACTTTTGCGTGAGAATAATTGAAAAAGAAAGTAACTCGTATTCTAATTAATTAACGAAAAATAAAAATAAAATAATAATAATAATAATAATAAAATATAAATGAAAGGTATCAATGATAAAACGATAAAATAGAAGAAAATTTAAATGAAATGGCCTTCGGTAGCTATTAGACTCGTAACAAGGTCTTAGGGCAAAGATTCTTTAATGCTATAGTTGAATGAGAATCAGTGCCATAAGATTGAAAATAATTGCGTTTCCACGAGTAACCAACGAGTGAAAGCGAACGCCGCGGTGTGGCATTGAAGCCATTATGGTAGCGCGATTGTCGGTATGGACGTTTTTCGTCGACCTTTAACCCGGAAAAAAATCGCTACCATATCCATCCTACCTAGAATAGTCTTGTGCCAGAGCTACTACAGCAAAACAAGCAAGCAAACTAACTAGCAAGTAAGTAAGGCTCTCCTACATCGACCGCGAAGTTCACTTTCCGCCCGCGGAGGTGAGAGTTTCATGGGAAGCTTCTGCCCGCTACCATCCTCGTCCTCGTCATCCTCATCGTCCTCGTCTTCTTCTTCTTCTTCTTCTTCTTCTTCGTTGTTGTTATTCTTCTTCTTCTTCTTCTTCTTTTTCTTTTTATTTTTCTTAGATAGTTTATTCGCATTCGCCCACTCAATCGTTCTCTCGCTTATACCGATGAAATAGTTTTCTCCATTTAACACTCAACGATTTTTACATTGATAGAAAGTGGTATCTTATGTTTCTATATTATAGAGGGAAAATTTCTAATTGCTGTATTGGAAAGGTATTTGGCTTTGCAATAACTAACTAAATTGTTTTTACCTTTTTTTTCTTTTTTTTCTTCTTTATATTGATCTTCGTTATTTTCACTCGATAATTGGAAAATTACGATTTAATATCTAAATTACGAGAGTCATTCGTTATATATATATATTTTTATACGTTTATAGATTTGTAATTATTTTACAAAAGACTTCCCCAACATTCCCAACGAGAAAATTTTGCTTAATTTTTATCATTCAATTCTTTTAACCGTATACACTTTTTTCTTTCTCGGGATTTAACTTTCCGAGTTTGGGAAAATTTGACAATTGGAAGGATGCATCGATAATATATGAATTCATTGAATTTGTAGACGTTCTCGTGTTTGCGGGTAAGAGCTTAAAGGAAGACGTCGAAAGTCGACGGGGCACGACCGATCCCGGGAAGCGCATCACCAGGTCGTATTCAATCACCGTGACATTCAGCTCACGACTTTTGCCCCAGGAGGTGAGAGCAGCTTCCAGTCGTATTGAACAGGATGCATCTCTTGGTTTGCATTACGCGCTTACCACCACCAATCCTTCCATTACCTACTCTATCTAACTTTTTAACAATCTTTCGCAATCATCCAGACTGCAATTCTCATGCACTCTCTCAAACGAACGAACATGTCAATAAATTAACTGTATTAATTATAAATGTGAACTAATTAACGAATTATGTAAAACGGAGACAATGAAACTCGATGTTTTTCGTAATAATAATCATCATAATCATCATCATCATCATCATTATCATCATCATCTTCTTCTTCTTGTCTTCTTCTTTGTCCACCGGTGTCCTTAATTAGCCGAGTCATTAGTAAAGCAATACAGAATTGACAGGAATAAAAAAGTCTAAGCTCGGAAGCCAGAAGGAAGAAACGCAAGGCCGATAATCATCGCTTGAACATAATTGAGAGACGAGGTACATAAGCCCTCTTTCTATCTCTCTCTTTCTCTCTCTCTCTCTCTCTCTCGCGAGTATGTTGTGACAGGAACGATAATTTCGTACAAACGGTTGGATATTTCACGCCTGCGGGAGACCTGTCCCGATTATGGCTGCCCTTCTTCATCTCTTTCGTCGAGGTACATTTTACTTTCGATCTCATCTGTGATTCACATCGCTGCTAACTCAATATGCTCCTCTTATGCATAAATTTATTTATTTTACACTACGTTTGCACGCGTGCGTGTGCGTGTGTGTATATATGTTTTTACTTGGTCTATCAAATTATTATATATAATATAAATATGTACATATTTTTCTTTTCTGTTTTTTTTTTTTTTCAACTTTTTTTCACAAAATTCTTAAAATCTTCGTCATAATAAAAAATGAACAAAAAAATCGGATATACGTGTATAGATATAGAACGGAATTCAAAGTGATTTCGTAGGAAGGAAGAACTATGGTTTAAACAAAAAAAAGAAGAAAAAAAATACAAAAAGAAAGACTCTTCTTATCGAGATCACGAAAAGGGGACTTTCAATAAACCTGGTCGCTGGGTGAACACGGATGACCGTAAGGAAAGGATTCTCTATCTACAAACGAACAGAAAAACAGAAAAAGAGAGAGAGAGAGTGAAAGGGAGGGAATGGGGGGAGTGGAAGAAGAATAAGAATAAGAAGACAAATAAAAATAAGATTTAGGAGAAAACGTGCGAAAGGTGTCGGGATGAAGAAAGAACGAGATAGCGTTTTACGACTTGGCGAATTTATTGGTAGGCCGGTAGGGTGGGTCTTCCCCCCACAAAAGTACATTGCAATTCCCGAATAAGCACACGAATAGGTGTCACGCACACGTCTCATCCTTATCTCTCTCTCTCTCTCTTTTTCACTCTCTCTCTCTCTCTCTCTCTCTTAGATACAAAACAACACCTCTAACCGGACTGACTGATTGTGCACAAATTTTTCTTTTACAAGTGCAAAGCTAGCGACAGATGCGTTTAGTGTATAATTATTAAAATTATAATTATAATTATAATATATATATATATATTCATATATGTATGTATATATATATATATATATAATAGATTTAATATATTTAATATAATAATAATAATATTAATAATAATAATAATAATAATAATAATAATAATAATAATAATAATAATAATTAATTAATTAATTAAAAAAAAAATAACATTATTATCACTCCTATCACTAGTTACAAAGTGATACACGATTCTACATTATCGTAGTTGCGATCTTTATTTATAAGACGTTCACCACGATCACCAATTACATGACTAAGGTCTACTCTCAACTTAATAAACGTTTTCTTAAAGACTATAAATTTTTTAATATTAATAATACGATCGTAAAGGAGAGATAAAGAATCGCATCGTCTACGAATTTCGTTATTATGTATTCTTAAGATACATATCAGAGCGAAGAGAGAAGAAGATACCAACAGCTATGTACAAAGCGCGGACATCATCAATGTGTTAATTTTTTTTTTTTTTTTCTTTTAAACGAGATGATACGAGATACATTTCTTTCATGGAAAAAATTAAAAAGAGAGAAAAAGAAAAAGAAGAAAAAAAGCACGTAAGGGACGCGATAGAAGGGAGACACTGTTTTGCGTTAAAAAAAGAAAAAAAAAGAAAAAAGAAAATAAAAAATAAAAAAAGTAACAAATTTTGTCGTCCTTTTTTTCTTCTCTTTTCTTTCCTTCATTTCTTTTTTTATTCGCAACATTTTACCTCTCTGACCGTCTGATCGGCCACTCTCGATAATACTCGAGATGCCTCAGCTGGTTTTTCTTTTCTATTCTTTTACGCGAGTTTCTCTCTCTTTTTCTCTCTCTCTCTCTCTCTCTCTCTCTCTCTCTCTCTCTTTTCTAACGCGCGTGTACGTATTCTTTTATAAAGAATCTATGTATTCGTGTGCACATGTTCGCGTATGCAATTAATTCGAACGAAATATTCTCAAGCAAACGGATTAGCGAGAATAAAAAAAAAAGAAACAAAAGGAAAAATAAAGAAACATCTAATACAATCGAGTACAATCAAATAATAGAAATCTCATTTCTTATTAATGAATATAAATTAGCGATCTACAAATGTTTCCATATTCGTTTTATTCTTGCTGTTTGACGATGAGATTTCGTCTTCGGAATGAACAAAAACGACTCTCGCGCGTCAGTGGGCGTTCCTCCTTCTCGCGAAGGACATTCATTCATTGATTATAAAACAACTATAAAAAAAGAAAGGAAAAAAAAAATAAAATAAAAAATGGACCCACGCGATGGGGGGGATCGATAAAGCAAAAAAAAAAGTTGCGCGAGTTTGATCGAGACGAGAATGGAAAATCGGTCAGATATTATATCGATTGGATATATCGATTGGATATATCGATTGGTTGTTGTTCGATGCCGTTTCCATTCGAACGAGCCGCTTGTATTCCGTAGACGAAATCTAAGACGACAACTCCGCGAACTGTTAAACCCAGTGGAAGTTGATTACAACTGACCGGCGTATATTTTTGCATGATCGACGAGTAGTAAGTGGACGCGCCTCATTTTACGTCCCCAAGGTCATAGTCGTGTTCGTAGATACAGAATATATTATAACGTATATAATATTATATTTTATTACATCGACGTAATTTTCGTATAATTTTATTATTCCAATGTAAAATGTTGAAATAACTAAAGAGATTTATAAATCGATTTTGTTTCATCAAATCGTTCTGTTTGTTATTCGTCAACCGAGAAATAAATTAGCGAGACGATTTGATAATCTCACAACGGTGGCACCAGATGTTTCCGAGTTGGACAACGACAACTACGACAACGTCGCCTAGGGCCTGGGCGTGGTTCACAGTAGCCAAGAGAGAAAAGACCAAGTAGTAGGTACGTCCAAGATGTTGCATCCTCCCTCCCTCCCTCTTCCCTCCTACTTTCCATCCTTACCCAACAACACTACCAACTCTCTCCCTCTCTTTCTCTACTTCTTTCTCTGGGTTATTACGTAGTCCAATTTAGAAACGTTAGCCCGGAGGAGAGTAGCACGAGCTCGAATCGAGGATCCTTCATGAATGCACGCTTCCTCGCGCCATAATTGTACGTTCCGAAGGATAGACATCTTTAAAGTTGGATTGTTATTAGCGTTGGAAGGTAGTCCTTTCCACCGTGTCGCTGCTGCTGTTGTTGCTGCTGCTGCTGCTGTACCCTCCCCCTTCTATCTTTCTTTCTTTCTTTTTGGATTTTTTCTTCTTTTCCCGAATGATTTGGTCTCGTCGTTAAAACCATTCACCCACCGGCAGGCTAGCTGGCTAGTTGGCTGGCTGGTCGGCTTTGTCTTTGACAAATGGCCGGATCCCGCTAATGAATTCATCTTTCGAACTGCCGCAACACACACACACACACACGACGACGATGACCACCGTCGAAGGTTGGTATCGATCTTCTTCGATATCGAGATTTCTTCTTCATCTTCTTCTGCTTCTTTTTCTTCCCTTTGATTTTTTTTTTTCTTATCTCGAAGATGTGGACACAGCGTTGATTGACAGATTAAAAAGACCGTGCTCGATCTAAGATGACGACGGCGACGACAGATATACAGTTTTTTTTTCTTCTCCTCTCATCCAGTTTGTTCGTAGAGTGTTGTTTTTTGATGGAAAGTCTAGTTTGTCGTCTGGTTAATAATTGGTGTCATCTAAAGCTTCTTTTTTTAATGATGTGGCTGACGTCTAGGTGTCTAAGCTCAAGGAAATTGGATTGGGAAACGAGAGTAGAAGCGAGAATGATCAAAGAAACGCGCCAACCCGGGTCGAGAATTAAAAGGAAACTTTTTCAATTAAGGGGGGAAAAAACGACACGAAGGGAGAAGAACAAAAAAATCTAATATTTCGTATAACATCGAATTGTCGATTTGAAATTTGACGAATTAATTGAGACAACGCGCTCTGAGACTGCGTTTGAGAAGAAATTGCAGTTAAAATGATTGTTAATAATTGGTTTCAATGTAATCGGATCGTCGTACGCATCGTACGCGTTGAATGAAAAGAAAAAATATAGCGCGGTTTTTTTAGTTTTTATAATATATCTCTGTGTGCGATATTTTTTTTTTTTTATTTTTTTCTTTTTTCTCTGCTTTGTATTTTAATGTTTATATTTTATTTGTTCGGATATGGCAGGATGGCTTCTAGTACCTAGAGTAGCCATTTGAGTAGCCGTTGGAGCCCTTGTAGGGTACAGAGTGTATGCTCCTGTAACAGAGATCGTCGAAATCGGAAGATGAGGAAAGTATATTCTAGAAGGGAACATAATAGTTCACTTCATCAAATTACTTTCTTTTTCTTCCTAGTCTTTTTTTTTTGTTTTCTTTATCTTTTTTTTTGTTTTTTTTTTTTTATCAATCGTATCGATCTAATGTTCGCGCCGTGTTAGTAAATCAAATGATAAGGCGTTTAGACGAAAGGAAAAGAAACACAAATAAAAAATATAAAAAAAGTAGAAGAAGAAGAAGAAGGATAAGAGAGGAAAAGGAAATACATAAAAAAACAAAGGAGAAGTATAAGAAAGGATATATAACGTAGGAAATACGTAGACGATTCGATGATAAAGTGATGAAATAAGTAAACAGCGAGAACGAAAGCTTAATATCGGATTTGCGTGTTTAAGGTAAAAAGGGTAATATAATAAAACGGGGTAAAAACAAAAGAAAAAAAAAATCGTAAAGGAAGGAGAAGGAAATATAAGAAAAAGATCAAGGTAATTTACGTGTGTGTATATATAAAAGAATAAGAAATTAGCGCATGCTGGATATGTCGTGGGGGGCGGTCAAAAATTGATTGCGCTTTCATCGTGCATCGAAAATATTAAGGGGGAGGTGATCAAAGAATAGTGCGTGGTTGTAATTTTAATTGTTCTTGTTGCTGAGTAGTAATAGTAGTAGTAGTAGTAATAGTAATAGTAATAGTAGTTGTTGCTGTTGTAGAATTTATGATTGTTGTTGTAGTTGTTGTTGCTGTTGTTGTTGTTGTTGTTGCTGTTGCTGTTGTTGATTTTGTTGTAGTTGTTGTTGTGTGCATTGTTGTGTAGTAGTATGTGTCAAGGTGCAGGAGATTTCAGAGCTCCCGCTCACCGCCACCCACATCTACAACAGAAGAGAAAACAAGACCACCGCCGTTATATACAAGGTATCCATTAGTATCCACCAGTATCGAAGATTTATTTTATCACCTCGACTCACTCTCTTTCTCTCTCTCTCTCTTTCTCTCTCTTTTTCTCTTTCTCTCAGTCGCTTGCGCGTGCTCTAACGTTCACGCAAGCGAAACAAACCATTCGCGGAACGCGAACAAACCAGAGAAAAAGAAAGAAAGAGAGAGAGAGAGAGAGAGAGAGAAAGAAAGAGAGAAAGAGAGAGAGCCAGCAGCATTATTTCAGTCTGATTTATGGGTCAGACCGATCCTCAAAGTGCTGCGCTTCTCTCCCTAGCCCCCTCATTCTCATTCTCATTCTCATTCTCATTCCCATTCTATCTCTTTCTTTCTCTTTCGTACTCTTTCACTCTCCTTAACTCCCGCACACTCGTAGGCGAACACAAATTCTCCTACACTCTCGTTATTCGCACCTTTACCTCGATCTACGAGAGAAAGAATGAAAGAAAGAAGGAAAGAAAGAAATAGAATGAGAGAAAGAATAAGAGAGATGGGTGAAGGTGACACGGTGCAACATTGCAAGGCCAATGGTGTGAAAAGGTCATCTCGGTAGCGACCTCCTTCTCTCGCTCTCTCGCAACGTTTGTCTTAAGATTCTTCTCTTCTTGCCATTGGCTTCTTCACGCGATTGACTTCAAATGATTTTCCAAAATCCGTTCAAATTCTTACTAACACGTTCTCCGTGTACTTATATATTTTCTTTTTTTTTCTTTTTGTTATTTTTTTGAAATGAAAGTTCACCAAATTTGTTCGATTACACCTGACCCGTCCCGATCCGACCCGACCCGACGATAATTACAAATCTTTTTACGATTGATTGATGAATTTTTTCAGAAACGTATTTTTCTTTTCTTTTTTTTTCTTTTGTTCAAATCAAAAACTCAACGCGAATTTAATTTTGTTTAAAAGCAACACTTCGGTGTATAAAAACGAGCACTATCAAAATTTCGTCAAATCACTTGTAACTTCGATCGAACTCACATTATTATTGGTTAAAACTTTCTTCGTTTCTTCTTCTTCTTCTTCTTTCGTAAAGAACCGACGGAAAGAATAAGAGGAAGAGGAAGAAGAAGAAGATACCGTAAAATTCGATGATAAAAATCCGACGGCTCGATCGACGAAACGAAATCTCGTACGCGAGTTACCCGTCGACGGGAACGAAACTTCGAAACTTGAACAACGAACGGAACGGGATTCGAAACGATTCCGCGCACAATTCAATAGTTGTTGCACTGTGTTACACGTTAACCCATTCGGCACAATTTCGTCAAAGTCATATTATATCGATAGAAAGAAAAAATCAATAAGATAGAAGAAAATGAAGAAACGAAGAGAGCAGAGAGAAGAATAGATAAAATGGCACGAGCGAAAAATCACTTTCAGGATTTAGCACTATGATCATCGATTTCAAATTTCATTTTTTCACTGTGAGAACAAGAAATAGAGAAAGAACGAGGGAAAGAGAGAGAGAAAGAAAGAGAAAAGTCAAAGACACATAGAATCGATATAGAACTTATTCTTTAAGAGCAAACAAGCCAAACAAAAAAAAAATAAAAAAACAAAAAGATAGTTTAAAAAAAAAAGAAAGAGATAGAGAGAAAAAGAAAGAAAGAGAAAGATAGATAGAATGGAAGAGAGTAGAGAAAAAGGTGTCCCCCCGAAAATGAGGGAAGAATTATCAAAGTAGGATAATATTAAAAATGAGATTGATGAGATACCTGTGCTGCTTGAGATTATCCTGCCGCTTGAAGGACTTTCCGCAGACCTCGCAGGTGAAGGTCACATCGTCCTTGTGACTACGCTCGTGAATCATTAGATTGTAAGGTTTGGTGAAGCGCCGCTGGCAGTACTTGCAGACGAACTCTACGGTGCACTTGGCGCGCATCTTCTGCCGCCGGCCGAACTCCCTGCCGTGCCCCTCTGTCTCCATCGGCATTATCGCGAACATCCTTATAAATTCCCACCGCTCCTTCTCTTGGTCTCGACCCTCTCTCTCTCCTTCTCGCTCGGTTCCCTCGCTAACTCTTTCTCTCTCTCTCTCTCTCTCTCACTCGTTCGCTCGCTTACCCGTTCGCTCGTTCGTTCGTTCGTTCGCTTGCTCACTCTCTCTCTCTCTCTTTTTCTCTCCCTCTCGGACCAAGATCTCTCCCACTGTCTCCTTTTCCCTCCTCACGCTCTCTGACTAACGCCTCGAGAGTCCTTCCACCACTTCTCCACAAGAGACGACGACGTATACCTTCCTTCCTTCCTTCTCTCTCTCTCTCTCTTTCTCTTTCTCTTTCTCTTTCTTTCTTTCTCTCTCTCTCTCTCTCTCCTTCTACAAGTTCTGCAAGATCTCTCTTTCTCTCTTTTCTGCCTCCCGCACAGCTAGGCAGCCTCTCGAGACCGGCTGCGTGCGATTACCACGAGTGAGATCACTGCTTATACCCGGACCCGAACGATTCCTTGTCCTCGTCCTCGTCGTCGTTGTCGTTGTCGTTGTCGTTGTCGTTGTCGTCCTCGTCCTCGTCCTCGTCCTCCTCTTCTTCCTCTTCTTCTTCGGTGAGCAAGCTCTACGCTACTACCTGCAAACGAAAAAACAAAATCACGTTCGATGACTTTACGCCAATGATTTTTCGTATTCCCCTCCTCCTTCTCCTCTTCATCCTCCTACCCTTCTCCTTCACCTCAACGTCGTCGTCGTCTTCGTCGTCGTCCTCCTCCTCCTCCCCCTCCTCCCCGTCTTCTCGATCGTTACCACCCATGTCGAAGGTTGCGAGACTGCGTTGGACGACGTTATACGAGGTACTTTATTGGCCCGAGAAGATAACGTGACTCGAGATAACCCGCCCTCGACTTTCTGTCTTTTTTATCTTTCATTCCTTTTTTATTTACTTCTCCTTCTTCTTCTTTACTTTATTTCTTTTTTTCCCCCCCCTTTTTTTTGTAATTCTTTCCGAGATCATTTTCTTTCTCTTTCTGTCTCTCTCTCTCTCTCTCTCCTAAGAAAAGGTTTTCGAATCAATCGAATTTTCGATAATTCTCGAACGCGATGATCGGCTTTCGTAAATCGATAGGTGTATGTATGCACGTATCCTTGTATTCGCTCGTAAATCATGCTAATCGAAAAGGAACACACACGTCGTGGTTTTTTGTTATCTGTTGATATATTATACCGATTTATATTATATGACATAATAAGAATAAATTTATATTTTTCAAAACAATTTCGAAGTAAATTCGAATTATAATTACTTTCAATTATTCAATTTTCACGATTCTAATCGACACGCGTGTGATATTATTCGTGTCATACACGCACGAAGAATTTGTCGTCGTACTTATATCGTAAATATTCTTTCGTAATATTACACGAGTAACAATTTTTTTTTCCTTTTTCTTTTACTTCTTTCTTTTTTTTTTTTTGTCGTTATAATATACACAGTCGATTGTCGAGATTTTTATATCGCGACTTATTATCGCACCATTGTATTATTTTAAATCATCGATTATGCGTTCATCCATTCCCCCTCGTCTATCTTACGCAAGTGTATTATGTAAAAGCTAGACAAGTATAGTACCTCAACTAGACTTAACACTCGACTCATCTCGTAAGATTCAGATAAAATATAATACTTATGCACTAACGCTTAGAATCTTCTTTTCAAAGAGAGAGAGAGAGAGAGAGAGAGTGAGAAAGAAAGAAAGAGAGAGAGAGAAAGAGAGAACAGCCGACCGTGTGCCGATCATTTTGTAGTCGGTCACGCGTTGTAACGAATCCTTGTTCTTATTGCGTGAAGTAAAGAAGAATTATGAGCAAACATGAATTACGAGTCGGGATATGTCGGAGGGAAGCAACCTTAAAGTCTTCGCAATAATGTCGGCCGTTAAGTATTCTGTTTTGCGCTTCAAGATCGATTCCGAAGAAGAAGAAGAAGAAGAAGAAGAAGAAGAAGAAGATGAGAAAAAAAGAAAGCTCACTCTCTCTATCTCTCTCCTTCTTTATTTCTTTCTTTCTATCTTTCTTATGAGTACATATACAAATGGAGTGGACATAAATTATCATCATCCAACGCCGGTGATCTTCTCTATTATTAGAAAACTCATCTCGCGTAGGATGACTCCATCATCGCGATTAACGAGTCTTCCTTTCCTTCTATCATATTTTATTTTATTTTATTTTCCATAATATTTTTTTTTTTTTCTTTTTTTTTCTTTCTTTTTTTTTATATTAATAATAATAATAAGGATCGAAAGACCTGTTAAGTAAGTAATAATGATTGAAAAAAAGAGAATGGAAGTTGAGTATAATAGATCCCTCGGGGGTCTAAAATCCCATTGTGGTTTAAAATCCCCCACCCCCTAACCCCCATACAGATATACACGCACGTATACACTAGCACGTTGATATATAAATATATATAGGATATAATACATATATACGTGTATACATACACAGAAGCTAAAAGCAAAGGTGCTACCGTAAGGTATCCTGAACGAAACAGGACGCACGCTCGAATAAAGTGGCGTGTCCGAATGAGTAATAAGCGTGGCTGGCGTAGCCCACTTGGTTAGCGATGCTAAAGGCTCAAAAGTGGGGGCCTAATCCGAGTGGCGTGTTACGCACGAGTCACGCTTCTCCCTCCTCTCCCTTCGTTTCTCCTCTTATCCCCTTATCCCCCTATCCCCACCCTACAACCACCCCACTTCACCAACCCCCACCACTCCCATTCACAAGTTACCCGTTTAAAAACGCGAACGCGTCAGATTGGGGCGGGTCTTTCCTTCTTCTTCTTCTTCTTCTTCTTCTACTTCTTATTCTTATTCTACTTCAACTTCTTCTTCATTTTTTTTGTTTTCTTTTTTTCATCTTTGCTTCAAGTTCCTAGACTTTTTTACTATTTCCTTTTTTTTTGTTACGCGAACCATACCGTATCTAATCGGATCAACCTAGGTCTCCCTCCCCTCTATCTTTATATAGGCTAATGTATGATAATTTATGATAATACACCGAGTTTTATAATAGCTCGTTTCTTTTTTTCTTCTTTTTCGTTTTTTTCTTTTTTTTTTTTTTTTATTCGAACCATCTCTCACTACCGTTGCTTCTAAATCACTGCGTATAATGCGGTGTATTATACTTCTCTTACGTGGAGAGTATGTGTTGGCTACCGTGTATAATTTTTTTTTCTTCTTCTTCTTCTTCTTCTTTTTAAGATACATGAGAAATAATGATGGATCGGTATGATAGAGATATTTAATGTACCTTGTTGATCGCACAACTTGCCGATTGTATGCGTGCGTGTTTGTATGTGAGAGAGAAAGAGAGAGAGAGAAAGAACATGTTTAGAAAGGTCGGAGCGAAAGCAACCGGTGAAACCGACGAAAATTTGCTAGACAAATAGAGACACGATAGGTCTTCCTGTTAAAAGCCAAAGTAGATAGGTAGATAGATAAATAGATAGATAGTTGAATAGATAACTTATATTATGTGATTTCTCTGTCGTAAGTGCAAGTTAACTTAGGAACTAAGTGTGCAAACTGTAAAGTTTATGCAAATACTTTTGAAAGGAGATAACACCGCGTCATTTTATTTTTACCACATTTTTACCATAACGATCTGGAAAGATGATGGTTCTCGACGCGATGGTTAATATAATAAAAATAATAATAATAATAATAATAATACTCGTTTACTCTTAGTTTTTCAAGGAAAGCGGATGTCGATAATATCAACTTTGTTCTTTACACATTGTTCTTTACCTTTGTAATTGTTATTCGTCGTTTCTCCATCCAAGAATTACCGAGAAACTTTCTATAGGAGAATTTTCTCCGAGAAAATCGACGTCAAAAATTTGTCGACTGGATAGGGCGGGGCATAGAAAATAGAAACATGTAGTGCACGTTACATAAATAATGTAAATTTCATCCTAATTTCACGTGACCCATAAATATCGTTTGACAAATTACGAGGAAGAAAAAATTCCCCTCCCTGCTCTAAAAAAAAAAAAAAGAAAAAGAAAAAGAAACCAAAAGGACGTCTCGCGTGGAATAGTGAAACGACTTCCTCGTGATACGAATAACCCATGCTTTTCACCGTGGAGGATTAGATAAATAGATAGATGGATAGATAGATACCGTAATATGTACGTGAATACATATATGAGTATTTACTACACCACCATACGATAGTTGGACCTCTCGTGATCTGGTTATATACGTGTCTTGAAAATACGATTGAGCTATCGTTCTCTAGTTTGCTCGTTTATACTTTACCGAGAATTTCAACGAGCGTATAGAAAAGGAGAAACTAGAAAATATTCTTATGGTCATATTATATATGTCTCTCGTATTTTTTTACAAAATAAAAATGTATACAAAGATAAACATCGAAGAAACGAAAACGAATAAGTTTACGTCGATTTATATAATTATACTCGAGTATTTAGTATACTTTCCATAAATTTTACTAGATTCGATAAGTATTAGAAAAAATAAAGGAGAACAAAAATATACGAGATTTCTTGACCATGGAATCTGAACAAAGAAAAAGAAGAAGAAGAAGATGATGATGATGATGATGATGATGATGATGATAAGAGGAAAAGAAAAAGATAAAACAAAAGAATAAAATTGGAAGGGATCAGTTTTCCTTTGGGGAGCACGCGATACGAAGGATTGTATCGCGTAGGGCTTGACGGAGGGAGCGAGTAGCAGCCAACCAAAGAAGCCCGCTGGGAATAGCCAACCAAAGAGAGGCCGAGCGATGTGCGTGTGCACTCGTTCTCGCGTGCACGTTGGAATAAAGAAGGGAGAAGTAGAGAGGGAGGGAGAGAAAGAAAAAGAGAAAACAAGAAAGAAACGGGGAGAGAACGCGAGAGAGAGAGAGAGAGAGATAAGTCTTTGGTTCGTTCAGCACGCAGCGGAGGACGGTAGCCAACCAAAGAGAAGATGCTACTGTGCACCGCCCTACCATCGGCTACCGGTTTTGGGCCACTCGCTGCTGCTGCTGGTGCTGCTGCTGCTGCTCCTTGTCAGAGAGAAAGAGAAAGAGAGAGAGAGAAGAGACAGATAGAAAAAAACGAGAAAAAAAGAGAGAGACAACCGCACCCTCTCCACCGGATTCGACGGTTCGTCATGTTCGGAACCACCAACCCGAACGTTCCTTCTTTGTCTTGCTTTATTTTCATATGGTGGAACCGATAATAGATCAAAGATAAATTATTTATAAAATATATATCGAATTTAAAATTAAATTTGTTGATATATTTGGTCTCTCGGTTAATTAATCATTTGGTTAAAATTGATCGATCGGGTCTTGTGTATGAGTAAAGAATTTTATAAAAATTCCTATGAGAAGGTGACAAGCAATAATAATTTTTAATAGGATAACATTATCACGATACATAGAATCTTATTCGTGATAAGGAAATAAATAAGAAGATTAAGTTTAGCCTATTGGTGAGAGTATTATACGCGCGTTTATAGATCGTGTCACGAATGAAACGAAACGGAACGGAACAGGCGGTAGCCAATCAAAAGTAAAGCCGCTACTGTGCACCGCCCTTCTGCCAGCTACTGGTTTTAAACCGACCGCTACCAGAGACTTTCACGAATGTGAACCACACCCTTTCCCTCCTATACTCTATGTAACAGCAGCAGAAGAATATGAAGAAGAAGAAGAAGTAGGGGAAATCGAGATATTATAATCGTTCTCTCTTAAGAACAGTCTTATCATCATTTTTATTTGTTTTAGAATTTGATGATATATAAAAATAGATGATTGAAAAACAAAAATTAAATAATGTAAAGTAACTTACCGAACCAGAGGATTCTTCAAGAAGATATTCTTCTTCTTGAGAGCACGTTTTATTTCCTTCTCTCTCTCTCCCTCTCTCTCTCTCTTTCTCTTTCTTTCCTTCTCTCTCTACCTCTCTTCTACGTTCCAAGGAAAAAGCGCGAAATGAACTCGCGAATATGCAAAGTAGGACTCTCGATGATTCACGGAGTAATAATTGGAAGTAGATGTAAATGTTGACAAAAGTTAAATTCGAAAATCAAAGATGACTTCGATAGGCTTTAAATCGTATGTGTAAGGATCTCAGTTGATCTCTAAGGTGTCTCGGGGATAGTGCACGGCTATCTTCCGGGCTGACAGGTCTGGACCGTTTGGATGCGCGGCGTCGACTGAAGCTCCGTTTGGTCGGTGGGATCGTTGGTAGCCCGAATAGGTAGGCACTCCGGAGGACGGTAGGACGCGGTGTGTAACCGCCAAAGGTCCCCGGCAAGTCGTACTCGTTGTCTTCGTCCAGGTCGTCCTCTTCCTCTTCTTCTTCTTCTTCTCTTCTTCTTCCTCTTCCTATTCTTCTTCTTCTTCTTCTTCTTCTTCTTCCTCGTGGTCCTGGTCGTGATCGTAGTCGCCCTCTTGGTCGTCCTCTTCTTCGTTCTCGACTCTGTTGTCTCTCGCTTATTCTGGTTGGAGGAGAACCGGGAGACATCTCCCTACCGTCCCGACTCACAGATGCGACCACCGGTTGTCGTAGGTGTGCAGGGAGCCTCCCTCATTTCGATCGAATAACCTTCCAGGATCTTTCTTCCACCTGATGGTAGTGGTGAAAAGTGTTGGTGTTAGTAATATTGGAGGGGATAAGGGAAGAACAGGAGCATCGAGAAGGAAAAGGAGTAGGAAAACGGAGGAAGAGAGTGGAAGAAGTGGTAGCGCTCTTTATCCCGGCTCTCTCTGCATGCGTCCTTGTCTCTTTGGTCGCCGAATAGCAGCGCGGTTACTCACAAATCCTTCGTCGACGCAGCTTCCTGAGCTCCCGCTCGAATCGTCTCTCCCCGCCCTCGCCCTTGCCATCGTCTCGCCCTCGCCCTCCACTCCTCTCGAGATCCCTTCCATGGCTCCGCCATTAGGACCGCCCTCGTAACCGTGAGACGTAACCCAAGAAAGCGCATCCCTCTTCGCCCACGCGAAGAGCACGAGCGCGCGACCTCTCCACCCTTCCCCTTTCCCTTCACCTCTTTCCAACCTATCCTTCTTTCTTGTCGTAAACCTTACCCCCCGCGGCAGCGGTAGCTGCTATGCCCACCACGAAAGAAAGACGACCTTAGAGAATTCCAAAAAGAATTCATGTGTCTCTTTCTCTTTCTTTCTTTCTTTCTTTCTTTCTTTTCTTTTACCGTAACAGTTAGAATTCTTTTTCTTTTTTTTTTTTTCTAAATAAATCCCTCATTGAGACGATGAAAAGTCGAGAATGATCGTAGGAAAAGAAGAAGAAGACGGAGAAAAGAAAGAAGAGTAAGAAGAGGAGGAGATAGAGGAGGAGGAGGAGGAGACGCAGATGAAGAGAGCGAAGAAGAGCGGGGGCTGACGCGATGCCGCGGGGGTTCCCAGGGCACGTGGGAAATGCACAGTAGTCGTCGTATAGTCGTCCTACCCCCACCTAGAGGACTCGTTCGCTCGCGCGGCTTCAGGCCCGCGAGCTACCCCCACCGAACGGACCGTCGCGACTTCCCCCACCGCTATCACGAGTCTCTGGACGGACCCAGACGCGACGGAGAGTCTTACGGAGCCACGCCCATTGAAATCTCGCGGTATCGTTTCATTGGATGATCCCACGCGGACTTAACGATTCACCTCCCTCGCGAGATCTCGATTCATTCTGCTGCTCCTCTTCTTCTTCTTCTTCTTCTTCTCCTTCTTCTTCTCTTCTTCCTCTTCTTCTCTGTGTTTCTGCTGCTGCTGTTGCTACTCCTGCAAGCGGGTAACGTTAAGGGAGAAGCAACAAAGAAGACGCCGACTGCACGCGAGGGTGGATTCCGATCCTGTTCCACTCAGCCACCGCTCCGACCTCGGCAATACTGTTCGACAAAGAAAGATATAGAAATGAAGATGGAGTTTGGATGAAGCAATAACGATTATCACGAGGAAAGAAATCATTCTTCCTCTAACTCATTCCACCCACCCAACATTTATAATATTTTTTCAATATCAATGATCTTTCGGTACAGAAACTACACATATATCCTCACGAATTCGACGAGGTTCTGGTATCGAAAAGAAGGATCAAGAGAAAGAGAGAGAGAGAGAGAAAAAGAGAGACGTTTGGGTTTCGTATTCAGGTTCGAAGGTCATATCAAGAGATTGGTTTCTCTCTAAATAAAATTTGGAAAAAAATGTGTGAGAGAAAGAAAAAAATATAAAAAAAGAAGAAGAAGAAGAAGAGGACGCGTATTTGGTGGTAGAGTCGGCGGATCACAGAGGTGCCGCTTTGTTGACGCAGGAAACGGAAACTGGCGGAAACAAAGACTCGACAAACAGACGGCTTCCCATAGGGAATGTTACCAGGGCAAATAGCGCGCGCGGGTTTGGTCTACCTAGCGCTATCGCTTGTCTTCCTCTACCTCGAGCTCCTTCGGGCCAGGCTTGCGACAAATATTGTCACGAGTTCTCACCCTCTCTCTCTCTTTTTCTCTTTTGAACAGCGAAAATAAAGGAATCCTACCTTGTTTCACGATATCTCTTCAGAACGATAGATTAGGTACTTAGTTACCTACTCCTAGAAATGGTAATGCAAACGTTCCTTTCTCTCACTTCCCTACTTTCTCCTTTATTTTTCTTTTCTTTTTTTCTTTTTTATCTTTCTATCTATCTTTTTGTCATTTTGAAGAGATAACGAGATGATAACTGATCGAACCATTTCTATTCGGTTTATTGACATTTTTTTAAAAAGAAAACGTTTATTAAATGTTTCTCGTAGGAAATTTGAAAGGAAAATTTTTATTTTAAACTACTGTGTCTTTTAATACCATAATTCTATTGTTTTCAATATAAATAATTAATATTTCAATAATAATCGTTACAAAACTGTGACCACACTAATGTCAAATATTTGAATATTCTATTATAAATACTATCCTTTTAATTATAATGTAATATCATAGTTTGCGTTAAAAAAAAGATAAAAAAGAAAAAACAACCCTAACACTGTTAGAAATACTTACTATGTATTCCCTTAATAAGGGTTCTCCCTTGTAAGATATAAATGGACATAGGACAAAACCACGAAGAATCTTGGACATCTTTGAATCTGTGAGATCTGGCAAAGCCGCTTCTTTCATATACACATATACATACATAAATACATACTTATATACATATGTAGAAACATGTAACGTTCCGGCCGCAAATCTACGAGCGACTTAAGCTTTATTGCGAGTGCCGTAAAAGCCGAGCACGGTTTTCGACTTGTTGTCCATGCCGCCTCATCCCCTTCATTACCTTTCACGAACACGACACACACATACACACACACACACGTATATATAAATATATACTTTTAAATAACTTTCTTCGATTAATCAATAAAAAAAAAGTGCTGAAAGAAATGTCCTAACAAAAATATTTGCAAATTTCCAAATTTTATGAATTATTCGTGTCAAGAACAGAACACATTTGTACGCGCGCGCACATATTTTTTTATAAATATATTTCTTTCATAATAAATCGATATATAAAATTAATAATAATAAAAAAAATGTTGAAAAATTGTTCACAGAAAAATATATATATATATAAACAAAAGTCGGAATAATTCGTGTGAACGTTGATTTCGGAGAAGAACAGGCAGCTGAAGATATAATAAAGAAATAAGATGTCTGTTGGAACAATAAGGTGCGGCATTTCAACGAACAAGCATCGTGTTATTAATAACGCTAATAACACCCAACACTAATCTCGTCAACTAATCTTGTTGTTTCACGATAAGGAAAGGAGTATAATGACAGGTATCGTCGTTATAATCCATCTAGGTGTGTACTCGTTGTCGTTGTCGTCGTCGTAGTCGTCGTCATAGTACGTGAATAAAAGAAAAGAAAAATACTTGCAAAAAAAGTACAAAAACGCATTTTACAAGAGAACATTGTAATAATTATTAAGCGGAAGAGAGATAATGTGTCTACGCGTTGTGCGACGAAGAAATTATCTATCTCTTTTTGTATCCATAAATTTCTTTCATTTTATGATATTTTTTTTGTTCTTATCTTTTTTTATATTTATACACATCTTTTTCTATTCGTCATTCTCAAAATTATAGCGAGAGAATAAAATAGAATTGACTTTATTGCCGATTTAAATATATATATATATGTCCAAGATTCTTATAATAAAAATGAACGTGTCTCGCGTTGATTCGTGTAACAGATTAAAAAAAAAAAAATATAATAAAAGTAGGGAAGATTCTAGGAAAAAGAAGAAGAAGAAGAAGAAGAGAAAAGAGAAAAAAAAAAGTAGGTTGGAAATATAAACTCGGATGCGCTCTTAATACACGAATATCCTTTAATACGTTCTCCTCGTGTGCCGTAAAGTTAATAACGCTTTTACAACTCTATCTTCTTCCTCTCTCTCTCTCTCTCTCTCTCTCTCTCATTCTTTCTTCCGTTTTATTCAAAAGAAGTTTTGAATGTATTACGAACATACACATTAGAGGTGAAAACGTAAAGTTGCGAGCTTGTAGTTTACACGCAGATGACTCGTTCGTCCGCTCGCGCGACCCGCTCGCGTTGGGATTTGCTTTCGTCGCTTTACTGGATTTACCGACAGACACTTCACGCTTGGTGAAACACGCCCATGTTTGACTTGGCTTTTGAGTTACGCCGAAATTTTCAGAGAAAGACGCCGACACACACCAACGCTGAGCCTCGGGCGAACTTATCATCGTCCGGTCTTTCTATCTATCTCTTTCTATCTTGCTCTTGCTCTCAGTCCCTCTCACCCTCTCTCTCTCTCTTTTTCTCTCTTTCTAACGACATTACGACAACTCAAACGCACGCGCTGCAATGCGAGTGAGGGTAGATAGATTGTTTGTCGATTTTTAGTCATCTCTCCGCACCATAAACCCGTCGACGAGCTGCACCGAGAAACGATCGTAAAATCCGAACGCCTCTTATTCCGTTCAAGAACACGAGAACAACTTCTCCCAAACTTTACTCCCCTTATTCAGGATCCCGAATAAAGTTGTTAAATAATCGCGAAAGATCGATCTGGAGCTAAAATTAAAAAACAAACACCGCTATCTAATTCAATTATTATCTAAACGAAACTATTGATATTTTCTTTTATTCACAATTAATAAAAAAAATACATGATTTTTATACGACACGATTTTTGATTTTCATAACCTACTTCGTAATTCTAACATTATGATATTATGAAATTATTTTATTTAATACATATCAATTATTTCGAATAAATATTTGAATTTTCTTTTTCGAATCTTAGTACTATCGATTTAAAATAATCGATTGTAATACTTACATCGCCATCTAGCGTTCAACGTAACTACTACGTACGCGATGTTGCATACCAGCAAGTGCACCACGGACATGACTTGCGGCGCCATCTAGCGTTTAGCTTAACCTCGATGTGCGTGATGTTGCATATCAACACAGAACAACACAAAAATATAGAAATACATAGAAGCTCACAAGTTCCCTTTTTTATCTACCAAGATTCATCTTTGTTACTACCGGGACCACCAGCAGGCGATAGTAGGTAAAATACTATTAAAGAATACAGTATTCTTTGTTAGTATTGTATCGTCGTCGCGTTAAGTACCTACTATAGCCCACTGGTGGTCTCGGTAGTAACTAAAATAAATCTAGGTAGATAAAAAAGGAGACTTGTGAGCTTCTATGTATTTCTGTATCCTTTGATATCAGCAAGTACACCCGTCGATACGACTTGTGCTGACATCCTACGGAAAAGTTGGAACTACGCTTTGTTTAGTGTCCCCATTGATAGGCAAACTTCGTACATGCCTGTATAGGAAAATCCAAAAGCCTACCTGGGTTATACGTCATAGGATACTATTGGATATGTCATTTTGAAAAATGTTGGAAGATCACGTGGGTGAATAATTTTCTTAGAATTTTCATCGATCATTTCACGTATTATTATCACATAGCTAGTTAATTAATAGTTATTTAACATTCATTATTTTCTTGTTGATTTATATCACATGAAACATTTGTTCGTATAATATTAATTAAAAAAAAAACAAAAAGAGTTTACATTCAAAAGAGTTTACATTAATAATAGATTGATAGATAGTATTTTGTTAAAAATTAAAAGAGAAAAATCTTTATCTTAGTTCCGTAATTGTGGCCCCCCTGTGTAAAACAACTGACGTTAGTACCCTCCGTTACTAAAAATAGTTAATGGTATACGAACATGGTGTCTATTGGTTTGACGTTTCGATCATTTTTATGTTTAGTTTTCAAATGTATTATTAGGATCTATTCTAATAGATATTAATCGATTTTATTGTAATCGATGATTCAATCGAAGTCATAATTTATTATATTCCTATCTCACTCTTGTTGTCTTTTATCATGAAACTTAAATTGTATTACTTTTGTTCCATAAAATATTCCAGCAATCGAAATCGGATAGAAAGTGATTCTTATATATAAAATCAAAATGTTGGATATTCTTACAGTATTGGCATACTTCGTTTGTCCCATCGAACGAAGAACATCCATCAAAAATTATCACAATCAATCAGGTAAATATATTTCTGTTAAATTAACATTTTGCATTAACCCCTCTTTTCTATCTAAATTTCTAATTTTTCTTTTATATTAAAATTCACCAACTTTATTGTGTTTTATTATTTTTTGACACAAATTATTTATTTATATAATATTTAATACTTTTATTGGTTAAATAGAAATAATGTTATCGACATAATGTATGTTGTTGTTGCATAGTTTCTTATATTTAGTACATTGTGTAATTTTCATACGTAGACCGTATACAAGTCAATAGGTTATATATTTAAATTTCTTGCATCAACTCAGAATAATAATTAGTTAAATGATAAGTCAAAATCAAATGTTCCATTTAAAACACCAATTACATTACAATTATTATATTATTATTTAGAAAATAAATGATGTTCATTTAAATCTAAATATTTATATTATATGAATTTCAGAATTTTGCAGAGAAGTGAATTGAGCGATCTGTGACCCAATATGCGTGTGAAAAGATAATTTAAAATGAGGTTCAACAAACAAGAATTATTGACCCTGGCAACTCAGCCGTCTCAAAAATTTGAAAAGGAAGGTGTTTTGTATGTTCGTGAACGTCAGGAAGGATTTTTTCGCAGAACTGAGAGTGAGTCTTCGTATATATTTTTATCAACATTATCATTATTGTTATGCGCATATTGCAATGTCCTGCAACTCTATATTCTAGCATATAGAGATGTGCATGATTTCTGTCCCTTAACTTAATTATTATACATATATATATAGACATATATGTATAAGTCATCATAGGCATACAAATAAAACTGAGCGTTATAAAATATATATCATTCTCGTTTAATGATAAGCCTATTTTATATTATACGATAATAATAATCTTTGATGTTATATCATAAGCGCAGTGTATGAGTTGATACCAAAATTTACTATTGATTATTCTAATTAACATTTTTATAGATATTTATATTATTATTATGCATTAATTCATTGTTATCCATTTATTTTATAAATATATATATTTATATATATATATACTATTATCAAGCATGAACAATATCGCATACTATTTGTTGTAAATTTATCATTTCATAGCAATTACCAGTTTCTTGTTCTTGGTCAATTATTTTGAATGGATGTAATGTAATGATTTTTAAAAAGTAAACTAAAAAAATATGCTTAAAAATATGCTTGCAATGTGTGACAAATGAATATATATATTTTAGAATTATTATTATTCTCGTGATATATATATATATATATTATATATTATATATTTAATAATGTATTTCATAATTTCAGATATTGTAGTCCTTAGAAATTTTCCTAGAGTATTATTTTCCCTTAGATAATAAATGCATGTATTACATTCAAAAATTGCTGAAAATAATTTATTATTCTATTACCAATATAATTTATATAAAAATTTACTGTATTCTCTATTATGGTACATCGGTCAATAATATAATAATAGTATTTTATTTTTAGGAATATAATAGCCACTTATCGTTTCCTTATTTTTTTTTACATCATAAAAAAAATAAAAATAATAAAAAAGAAATCTCAATGCGCACTAATCCTACTAGAAAATAATGCTTTGAAACATTCATTTATAGAAAAAGTGAAAACTTCAACTCTATGCGTGTTAACATTTAATATTTCCAAATGATAGGTTGCTGACGTAATTGTTTAATTTAGATTGTATAAAATTGTTTCGACTTAAACCGTAGAGCAACTTTTCGAGTAAAAGATTTAATGTAAAATAAATATATATAATTCTCCTAGGAACTAGAGTATGCAATGTCATTAATTACTCGCATATGGTATTTTACTAACAAAAAATGATAACACCAGAGCTCATTGTAAAATTCATTCTTAACCAAAAATTCCATTCATTTTTCTTAACTTAGGGTTGTACAAATTATTAAATATTTCAGATTTAACAATGATAAACAAAATGATTTCTTATCCATTCAAGTTGTAAAACTTGTATATTAAAAATAGAACGATATCTATTTTGGTTCATACAATAAATTAATCCTGAGCACTTATATATCCCTAAAAGCAGAAGTAGATTTATGTTATGCATTTAACATATGAAATACACACAGATACATATGTATGTATACTTAGATCTTTGATTAATGATTACCAGTACCTCCATACAATTTCCAGGTACAGGTAAAAATCTTGAGAACAAAAGACAAAAAGGGAAAACACATAAGACTCTACGAGACCTCAGTTGCGTTACAGCCAGCACGAGTAAAGGTACATTCGAGTGCATTTTACCATTATGTATCACAATCATCTATCATAACATACCTCTCTCTCGTCTAACTAATATTCCCAAGTATAGTCTACAATTGATACCTTTGACAATTGGTATTAAAAAAGAAAAATTACACAATAATTTGGCCATTCTAATTTGTAAATTCATTTTGTGTTTCTTTTATTCTTGTCTCCCCCATTGATATATCCAAATATATTTAGAAATATTACATTAGATCAAAGTGTTCAAGTAACGTAATTAGTTTCACATATTTTGCTTTAATAATTTTTAATTCTTCATTTGTAGCAACCAATGCATGTCGTAAATAGAAATCATGCTTATAAAGCTTATTAGAAGAAACATAATCTTCTTGCATGTATTTAGTAAAAGCATGAGTGATACAGTTGGTTTGCTAAAGATTATATTTTTTCATTTTCCTCGCTATTATTACACCTATTATATTTAAGCAACTATTTAATCGAACATTATTATAAATTTAACTACTATGCTCCACTGTTATTTTTTTTATATACTGTGTGATAATTATTCAGAGTGGGTTTAATTCTACTCACACAAGACGGTAGAGAGTAGGCTTTAATATTCTAACACAAACGCTTCTTCACATAAAAACAAATATACTGTAACTGTTGAAATATTTGTGTGTCTTTTGATAACACCAAATTTACAATATTCGTATGAGAAAGCTCTTAGAGAGGTGTGCGTTGATGAATATGAATCAATGTTTTAAAATGAAATAGAATTTATTTTTGTACTGTCTTAACAATTATGAAATATTAATTATAAATCTTAACTATCTAGCTAAGTGTCGCCCGAAAAAGTGCTTTCTTGCAAGAATAATTGTTTTAATTATAAAAACAACATGTTGTGTCAAACATATGAGAAATTAATTATATATATATTTTCTATGATTTGTTCCACAGTAAGTCTAGAACGATGGTGCAGATTAAGAGGAAACCTTCTATTTTATTTCAAATCCCGAGAACAGTGGTCAGAACCTCTTGGCGTTATTATTTTGGAACAGTGCTGTGTCCGATTGGATCAACCGACAAATCAAATTCCATATGGATTCAGCATAGGTAAGATTTTTTTATCAACTCAATATTATATTATATTTATAAATAAGACAAATAAGTACATTGTAAAGATTTCTTTTAGTATTTGATGGTGGGTTGTTCCAACAATTGGGAGCTAATACTGCTGAGGAACGAGATAGCTGGTTGCAAGCATTGCAATTAGCTAGCTATGAATGCATGAGAAGTCAACTTTTAGCATTGAGAGAACGCATTGAAGCTTTCAGTGGTCACAAAAATGATACTGATATACATATGCTCAGGTTGCAACGTGGGATTTTTACAGGTTGAAATTGACTTCGATGAATATCGTGTGAAAAAATAGAAATATTTATTTATTGCAATAATTATCTTTTAGATCCTGCAGAAATACCAATGTGCGAGGTATCACTAGCATGCGATAATCTTCTATGCGATGGACACGGCCGACCTCCTAATCCTGTTTTGGAAGTAGACGTTCTATTGAAGCGTTCGAAGACGTGGATCAAATATGCACGAACAGAAGTTGTAGAAGTAAACATTTTTATTTCTATATTAAATTTTAAAAGATAGATTTGTTTGCTATTTGTTCATCACTTTTGCAGCGAAGTAGCAACCCTGGATTTTTAACAACTGTAAGCTTTAGAGCAAGCGACGGTCTTATCTCTGATACGAAAGTACGAATAACAGCCTACGATGTAAGAGAAAGAGTAAGTCAAACAGCAACACCGATAGGAAGTTCAATAGTAACCTTCAACGCGATCCAAGATACTCCTAGATTGAGAATACCATTAAAATCTGCTAAAACGACTACTGTTGGGTTTTTGACTATTAATGTATGGAATCTGGAAGCCGAAGATAAAGGAAACAGTACAGAAAGTACACCTTCTAGAAATATTCCAAGTACAAACAATCAGCAGGTAGCTTGGATAAGTGTCTACAAATAATTTTTACAAACGATATTTAATAATCTATTAGGTAGTGGTTATTTTTTTTTCGAACTTTAATAATCTAACAAATCACTAATTCTACATATATCTGCAACTTTAATTCGAAAACAAAATAATAATTAAATTTATTTATTTTGGAGTTGCAGGTTTTATCGCACAGACGGTCGCAATCGTTACCTCCGAGATTAGGAACTAAAATAAAGCTTCCGCATCAAGGACAATTGAAATTATTGTTTGCCAATCCATTCATTCAAACGTATAGGTGCGTAATATTACAACAAATTGTAAATTTATAACTTAATTTATAATACATACTTTTAATAAATATTTTCTAAACGATTTGAATTTTACTATGCATAGGTTTCATTCAGGATTGGGTGGAGACATATGTGTGCATGAAATTATGGCAGAAAGTAAATTATGTTTCCAATTTCCACAACATTTACTGTAAGTGTTACTTTCTTTTGGATACACTAGATCTCTTTTAATTGATAATAATAAATGTGAATGATTACAGTGGAATTTGGATACAAGAGGAGAAGGAATTACTTCAAGAAGTGGCTGGTATGGGTGAATTAAGGGAACCATGGCATACAAAACAAGTTGCATTACTTGATCGCCATCTTCATCTGTTACATTTATATTCACAAGCCAAGGAAAATTTAGCTGATTTTGAAGGTAACTAAAATAATTCATATTTCGTCGTTGTATCCAATTATTTATTAATAAATTAATCTTCATTCACGCAGGAAGTTATTTCAAGCAATCATCTCGAAGAAATGATCGAACTTTGGAATTTGCACCTTTAAATTTACACCTTCAAAGAATGTGGGTTCATAATGATACGTTGAATAAATGTGGATTTTACGATTTTGTCAGTGTTGGTGCATTTACTGCACATTCTCATAAGAGTAAAAATGGTGGATTAATAAGGTACACTATTATCAATATTTCAATCCTAATTATATTAAAATAAAATATATAAATAAAATATATTTCTCTCTCTCTCAGACTTGTACAAGCACTTAAAGAATCTCCAACACGAGGTAATCAATTGTATCAAGGAACGTCAAAGATAATAATGGCGCATGACGCCATTCAAGCTATCAAACAATTGAGAAGAGATGTCGTAGAAGCAATGCGTTCTTTAATGGAACTTGCTAAACGAAAGCAAACTAGTGGTATGTTACCAATCTGCGAAGATATGATAACAAAGACAAGAATATTGTTAAGTCTTTGGGATCCAGGACTTGTGGAAGAAGCATTAACTTTTCTAGAAGAGCATAAGGTAGCTAAGGTTCAAGAAGAAACTAATGAAGATAGTTCTTTACTAGATTTCAAAGTTAATCAATCCTTATCTCCATTTAAACGAATCACACAACAACTTAATTTTGACCTAAAGAGTCCTGATTTTGATGATTTCGTAACACCCGATACCCCAGAGTGTATGCAAGATACCTGGGCTGAAGAAAATACCAAAAGAAATTATGCATCTTTGGCATTCAAAAATAGTATTAATTGCGACAACACCGATAATACTACTATTATTACTACAACTGCAATTAATTTTTCTTCTACTACCACTACCACTACCACTACTACTACTACTGTTGCTACTACTACTACTTCGAGTGCATCTATTACTACTGCTACTACTACTACTACTACGCAAGAAGGTGAAAACAAAGAAGACTTCGTTATATTTCCAGAAGTAGAAAATGATCAGGATATAAAGGAAACGGAAGCCAGGGAAAATGGCAATCATGAGGTAAGCAATAATAACGACGACGATGAAGAAAAATATGACATCAAAAAGGATACTGATAAAGGCAAACGTTTCTTGGACATGAAAAAAATGTGTAACTCTCCGTCTGCAAATTATTATAAACCGACGGACGAGCCGGAACCCTGGGATCTCACACAGCTAAACATTGAAGCGAGTGTGATGTGCCTGGTATCAAAAGTCAAATTCCTTTGCGGTAGATGCAGCAGTCCAGCTGTACGTTTACGTAACAAAAATAGTTTAGGACGATCACAGAGTCTCAAGGGATGTCTGTCGAACAATCGAAACAATTCAAGTGTTGTGACAATTCAGCCTAAGAATGCGTTGCAGAGCGAAGAATCAAGTAAGTTGCTGGACAATTCACACAACTCCGTCTCTCGACAGCAACCAAGTCCCCAAGGGATGGAAAAGTCGACCCCAGCTTTCTCCAAAGCCAAAGAAGGTAAGGAAATTCAAACTAGTACAAATATATATACTCATTCATATTCACTTTATATATATATAAACATATATATATATATATATCATTATTTTTCAATATTTATTATTATTAGCTCTACATGCACACATCATACATATGCATATCCTCGTCATAAATCTCATCATGTAAGAATATCAAAGTTAGTTATTTTAAAAATATATTATATTATCACGCGCGCGCGCAATCTAATTGGTATTTATTAAATACCTTCTTCTTATTAGTCGCAAAAGAAAGTTTTCTTCTAAGCAACGTACAATGTGTAACTTTATTAGGGACTACTGATATTTATTGTAATACGTCTTCCGATAAAGTGTGCCAAGCTGTTGACTCAATGACAAGAGTGATTAAAAGTAATTCTGGACAGAGGAACAAGTTTATCGAAGGTCTAGACTTTGCATCGATCGTAGACTGGACGAGTGAGCTTAGACCAAGTATGAAAAAGCTGCGCCAGGCTATGGATGGGCTTCTCAAAACTGCGAGGCTCACGCATTCGGTATTCCGTGTTCAAGAAGATGCCAAGACGGCTCAACGTGCTTGTAACGTCAGATATAGACGGGACGTTTGCTTCAGTCAGGCAGTAAGTTTATTAATCAACATATTATTATTATTATTATTTTTCTTTTTAAACCCTCATACATCGACAATAAATGATATATTATTCAAATTATTTTCAGCTAACATCGTTAGTGTCTAGTATTATGGCAAAACTGTGGTGTCAAAGGCCTGATCCAATGTTTCTATTAATTTTAACGACACTCGGACCTCTAGTTTCTTTCGAGGGACTTCTCAGTTATTACGGCGATGAAATTGATATGTGGGGAGACATGGCAGTTGCTGTTGAGGATATGCATACCGTTACATTTACTTTATCTAGACGTGGTATTCAGCCTAGGTATAAATGATACTTCTAACAATCAAAAACGATCATTATCTTATTTCTTTTTTAAACTGTTAAATAAAAAATATTCTTTTATTTTGTACAGAATCGAAGGCTTTCAACTTCCATTACCTTGCGTAGTTGGTTCTCGAACTGCGTTAACGGTGATACTTCCAGTACCAGATGCTATATATTCGTTGTTGCCATTAGTACCTTCTTCCAGACAAACTTTATCCTTCAACGTTACACCTGTATTCTTCAATATAGGTATTAACGAAATGGCATCATTGGCTGAAAGTCTTGGTACTACTAAACCTCAAGAAAAAAGTAATATTGATAATTTTGATAGACTGAACGAATATTATTTGAGATTTAGAAAACTCAATTTGCCTACGGAACCAGCATCTACAAGGCGTAAGTGCATCTACGCATTAAGATGTGTTTGTAATTTATTTGTTAATAAGTTCAAAGAGGAATATCGATTTAATTAACAATTGATGAACTCATTGATAAATAAATTATTTTATAGTTGGTACAAAATCTGCATTGAGTCATACATTAGCGGACATGATGTTAAATTTAAAAACGGCCGTTCACGCTAAAGTCAATAAAAACGTCGAGATATTGCAATTGTCATCGCAAATATGTCGACGAATGCGTGGCTTGAGATTTACCAGTTGCAAAAGTGCCAAAGATCGGACTGGAATGTCGATCACGTTAGAACAGGTAAACATACTCTCAACGGAATATCATTTAGCCGAGCATGAATTTACGAGAGCACTCGATTGTATGCGAAGGTAAATATAATAATAAAACACCTTGTTGTTTATCGAATTCGTATAATATCTTATAACTGTACATACTTTATTTATCTCATTCTAGTGAAGGATGCCGACGAGAAAACACGTGGAAGAACATCGGGGTACGAAAGTACGCGTTCAACAGTCTACAGATATTAACTTTTCCAAAATTGTATCGACCACCAACCGGAACCTATGGATCAGCACAAACTTAAGATAAGTGTTACAACGATATATATACACTTTGTTTTTATTCAATTTATTATTATTATTATTAATTTTTTTTTTTCTTTTTTGTTGAATGATCTATTTGATCGGGACTTGCCAATTAATTTATAATTTCATGCGAGATGACTAACGATTAAATCATAGACACACATACATACAAATACGCATACTTCTCTGTCGATAGATATAGAATTTAGCGATAAAATGAAGTTTGCGTTTTTAAGAGACTAAGAGATTTCAACGAACTATTAAAAGTAGCCGTTAATAGTAACGTTTAGCTGTTAACTTAAAAAAACAGTACTAAACGATCATATGTATTTACTCAACTTTCTTCTAAAAACACGATTTTTCAATTCTTGTTGTTTACAAATTGTGCTATGCGTGCTATATAAAAACTGTGTTTTCAGAGTACCGTTTTATAAGAGAGTTGAGTGTACAGAAGAATGGTCGATCAGGATTACTCTTTAGTGCCATCTTTTTATTTTTATTTTTTATTCTTTAAACAAATAGTGCGAAGATCGGTGCATCAAGATTTTGCGAATGATTAATTATTAATCATCATTTGTTAAGAGAAAAAACATATTTATTGCACGATGTACATAATTTCGTCGACGCGAGCACACACCACGAAGAAAGATTTTTTGAAATATTTAATAACAGAAAAGAAGGATCAGACTCATCTACCACAAAAACTGTTGTTTAAAACAGGGCTTCTCAAATTTTTTCCACTTGGCGATCCCCTTTATCCGATTAAAACTTTTGCGAATAAAAACATTTGCCGATAATAAATCATAAATATAAAATGTTATTTAAACACAAAAATTCTTTGATATACATACGAATATTATTTTATCATGTATTAAAGTACTAAGCCCAAATTATTCGTAATAATTTTGTATTTTTACTGAAATTTCTGCTACTCTCAAATATAATTACGCAACCTCGTATGGGGATCGCTACCTACACTTCCAGAAGCTCTGGTTTAAAAAGAACAATTTTTAATTAAATTAATTAGGTCAATCTAAGCGCTTCCTTTTACCGAACAATCGATCGAATAACAAATTCGTGATAATAAATTATTACAGATAGAGCTCAAGTTTATATTATTACGTTGAATTGTATATTTGTATATTATTATTATTATTATATTTTTTTTCTTCTTTGATTGAAATATTGTTTAAGAAATGTCTGAGAGAAACGAGATATTTCGTTATTATAAAAATACTCTCGTACGTGATAAAATATGGAAGAAAGGAAACAAAAAAAGATAAATCCAAATGATAAATCCGCGGGTGTTGCCCCTGGCAATAGGCAACACACTCGTACGAGCGTGCACTAAAAAAACTCATAACTCTGAGTGTTTATGCGCGTGCTTTCGAAATGATTTTAATTCAAAAATGATTCATAATTAATAATATATTATACGTATATTTGTAGGAGATCAAAAGAATTATAATTAAGTTATATAATAAATGCTCTTTTGTTTATCAACGAAGATAGTTTGTTAATTTTTAGAGAACGAAAAAGAAATATTTAAAAGAAAATTCGAATTAACAAAGTATATTAATATAAAATAATAATAATAGTAATAATAATAATAATAATAATAATATTAATGATAATAATCGATGAAGCACGTTGTCTCAGGAATCATCTCATTGGAAAATGATCAATATCTTAAAATCATTTATACGCATGTCCAAATGTCAACTAAATAATCGAGCAAATTAAAGGCAACAGAAACAAAATATGTATTTTCAAATGAATACAAAACATTTGTCGTTCATACACGCCGAGATGATTCATTCGTGTTACTTAAGAAGAGATCGTATAGGATGATATTATTCGTAAATAAGAAAAATTATGATTTTTTTCGTATTTAGATCTGTTAACAAAAAAATAAAATACAAAAAACAGAAAGAAATAAGGAACAAAATATATTATCGAACGCGTATAAACGATCATTTTCGCAATTAAAAATAACAAATTGTATCGAACGTTACGTTTCGCTCGTATAGATACACACATATACACATAAACACATAAATACATGCATTACGTACGTACATATTAAATATTAACGTTAAAAATAAAATTAACAAAACAAAAAAAAACAAATTAAATAAACTAAAATAAAATGAAAAAGACAAACCCGCACGCGGAACGTGAATTGTTTTTAAATATATATTGTTATTAGTCAATATATGAATTTTTGTAAGAAAAAAAAAACCTAACATTTTCCCTAAACAAAAGAGCTCGTGTAATACGAAAACGCAGTAACATGTAATATGTATAGGTTGTTAAATTCGTGATAGAAATTTAGGAGAACGAATTATATTATATATACGATACGTGAATCTCAAATTCGCACTTAAACAAACAAAAAATTATATATGTAAAGAATAATAAGAACGATTAATTATTAAAAAATTAAAAGAAACAAAATGTGAAAACTACCCCTTAAAAAAAAAGGAATAAATAAATAAATAAACAAACAAACAAACAAACAAACAGTCTGTGTAGAAAAATTGTAAAACGATTGAATAAAATATTATTTAAGAGGGATGGACCGAGAGTTTAATATCATCGAAGGGGGAGAAGAAGAAAAAAAAAAGGAAGAAAAGAATGTTAGAAAAAGTTGGAGAAAAATGTGGACAAAAAATCTGAAATATTTTGAGAGCAGGTAAAATTGAAGAAAATAAAATAAGAAAAAAAAGAAAAAAATAAGATTTGTACGAAAGCTCGCTTACCAGCTGCCAATCTAGAACGGTGTTGTTGATCTGTATAAAGGGAATAGAACCGGGTCGCGGCTTGAACCGGCTTTCATAAGGGCATCGATGTCCGATAGAGAGATGCCTGTGAGAGATGCCGAAGAAAGAGAGATGCATTTGCAGTCTGTCGTGTGCCATTGGGCGTAGGAAGGGCGTAGGAAGGGAGCATATGGGAGAAGGGATCTCCTACGGTTGAACAAGCATACGGCGCGTGGCAAAAGATTCCTGTTTAGCATCGGGTATGCCGTTCATCCATCCACTCTCTTCTTATACACAACTTCAATCACGTGTATACATATATATACACATATACATATATATATATATATATATATATATATATATATATATATATGTGTATACACGTGGACCAAGTTACGTGTAAAGTTGGCTCTGACACGAGAAACTCGTTCATCGTTTGGGGGTAGATTTTTTTTCTTCTCCTCTTCTTCTCTTTTTCTTCTTCTTATTTTCTTTGATCGAACCCTTGAAGCGTGCCTCGGTTATAACACCCTTCTTCTCTTTTTCTTTTGCTCATTCGCTTACTCTTTCATTATTTTACATTATGTTCTACGTTTACGTTTAATAGATCATATTACGAATTGTTCAAACACGTATAAGAGGAATGTTTAATTAGTTTGGTAACGGTTATATCAATGAAACCTTTGAAATTTTTGATATAAGATACACCGAGTTTCTTTTGCCAGTGTAACAGTTGTGTTTCTGTAATATGATAGTTCAACACCGTCCTTTCAACTTTTCGAATTATTCTATCCAATGAGTCGGATTATTCAAAATTTCTCGAATCCCAATTTATTCCATCCGGAGCGTTATTGGTAGACGATCATTTGTGGCTCATTTAACAAACCATTTTGTACGCTTCTTCGTATAAGTCTTCTATGTTATTAAAAAATAATTTTTATTACTTATTGCATATATATATTTAATTTTTGTTTAAAGATAAAATTGAACTATTGCAAATGTTAAAAATATTATTTTACCTTTAGTTTAAAAAATAAAAGATATAGAATTTTCTTTTGCATTTTACCTGCGGCACAAACGATTACCGGTATAATGAAGCTGCTTGTTTCCTCTCTCTCTCTCTCTCTCTCTCTCTCTCTCTCTCTCTCTCTCTCTCTCTCTCTCTCTCACTCTCTCTCTCTTTCTCTTTCTTTTTCTCTTTCTTTGTGCATCTTCTCCCTTCCTCCTTGCATCCACCGCACGAGCGAACCGGGGGCCATCGATGTCGCGTGGCGTGCGCGTGGAAGTGCCAGCAAGATAAAAATAAAAATAAAAATGAGACCAAAATAAAGAAGTAGAAGAAGAAAAGAAAAAAAAAAGAAGGAAGGGAAAGAAAATATCGATTAATATTTTCGATTAATATATATACACACATCATAGAAAAATATAATAAAATTATCTATATAATAAAAATTAAAAGAAAAAAAAATATCAAATATATCTGAAAACTATTCGAACACTTTGTAATAATATTAAAAATAGAAATAAAAAGAAGGTGTAGATGTATTTCTATATTAAAAGGATTTATTATAAGGTTAACTTAAATAATGTTATTCGAGTACGTAAGGGCAAATCGTATGGCACACACGTAGGAGGGTAAAGCTGACCTTAGAAAGCACAGGGGCAGAATGAAACGAAGCATGGAAAAGAGGAAGAGTAGTAGATGGTGGGTAGAGTGAAGCTGATGTTGGTGGTTGGTGGTAGTGGTGGTAGTTGTGGTGGTGGTGGTGCTGATGGTGGTGGTGATGGTGGTGGTGGTGGTGGTGTTGGAGAAAAGAGAAGAAGAAGAAGAAGGAGAAGCATGTACACGCGCGATAGTAAGAGGCAAGCGAGAGGACAGAACGATGTATACCTGGGACGCCTGGTGTTGGCGAACACCTGCTCCACATTGGTATCCCCCAATGCCTTTGTCCAGCCAACGGATATAACACAAGCGTACCTCGTCGAAGAGACGCCAGTAAGTCTTTGAGAGTCCAGGAAGACAGACACGCATAGTCCTTAGTTTTCATTATTTATCACACAAGATTTACACATTTAAATACATTGTGGTCCATGACATAAATATTTAACAAACACGCACTTATTACTTTATAATTTTCATTAGATTATCATACAAGATTTAATACAATTTATATTTTGTGATCCATGATATCGATCATTTAACGAATGATAGATCTTATGTTCGTAATTGGTATCAACGATTAATATAGAGAGTGATATCATCGGACTTGAAACTTTTCAAAGTTTTTACGATGAAACATATTTCGAGAAACAATATGTTGACTCTGTGTTTATTAGTAATTTCTATGTTAAAGACTATCAACGGTGTTAGTACGGTGCCTATGAATAACGAAAATCTCGAAAATTTAGTGAAATCTTTGCAAGAACAAGTTAACGCACTTCTTTATCATCGTCAGGAGGATTACAATGCTTTGGAGGAGAGTTTGAAGCATGCCATAGAGAAAAATACCGAGTTGATTGTACTCAGGAAAGAAGTCGAGTTATTGAGGTGAGAATTTACTTTTATTTTTCTTTCAGTTTTTTTTTTCGAAATCGTAACTCTTTTCAATTCAACGTACGATCGATAGAACGAACACTCGGTAACAAAGCAAACGAGCAAACGAGCAAGCAAGCAAGCAAGCTTAACACGTTGATTTTCTATTTTCTTCAACGGTGTCATAGATAGTATAAGCTGGTATATGCATAGAATATAAAAAGAACGAGAGGAAAATAAAAAAAGAGAAAATAATATCTAATAAATCGATAGGTATAAATGTAATGTTCTCAGTAATAAACGTTTCTATAGATAGGAATATGACCTTTTATACTCATTACTATTTAATTTTTCTGTGAATAAAATATCTAATACAATATGCACATGCTCGGATTAATAATTTGCAAGTAGTTCTACACGCCAGGGATAGAAAGATAAAAATAGATAAATAGATAATGGAGAAGAAATGATAAAACATTTAAGAAATTTTAATTAACGAATTGATAACAAAGTAAAATCTGATCATATATTCTATTGTTACGATCGTTACAGGAAAGAAGTAACCGAGTTGAGAGGCGGAAGCGGTAACGAGGCGAAAAACGAGCGTTTGAGGGTGAGATGGTTGGGTAGTGCGGTAACCGAATTGCAGACCGAAGTCGCCGAAGTTCTAAGAACGAGAAATGCTAGCGAAGAATTAGCTGAGAGATCAAGGATGCGAAGCGAATTGTCCCTTTTAAAAGGTGACGTAGCTGAGGTCGGAAGAGGTATTCGTAATCTTGGTGGTCGCATTGCCAAGTTTGAAGCTGCCCTGGGAACAATTCGCATCGACATTACTGCCGTGAAGGAACGTGCCAGCAAACTGTCCCGCACCTGCGCCGATGTCGCCAGTCAGGTAATAATATTGGAGATTAAAAAAAAAAAGAACATACTATTTATATATATAGGGAGAGTATACGATCCGCGAGGAGGCACACACGTTTATCGCATGCGTAAACATAAAAGGGGTACACGTTGACGCATTAACGTGTTTAGTAGTTATCAGCCAAAGGAGAAGAAAAAAATAAAGAAACGGGGGAAAAACACAGTAAGGAAAAAAAATAATAATAATAAAAAGAAGAATAAAAAGAAAAGAAAGAGATGCAAGAGAGATGCACCTGCCGCGTTAGTCGTACAGCCGGCAACCGGTGGCTCCCTATTTCTGTTTCTCGTTTTACCGGCCGGCAGCTGCCGGCGTTGGCTCCTCGCTATATCGGGGCCCCTTCATTCCGGCGTTCCATTCGTTTGGCAGCATCGGCCCTCCTCCCCCGAACAGGCCCTGATACCTCCCCCTTCGCATCCCACCAATGTTCATAAATACAACACGGACCCGGTATATGTCGTGGTTCGTTGCGCTCCTTCAACAAAAGCAGATGTTTCGTATTATTCCTTTATTTTCTTTCTTCCTTTTTTTTTCTTTTTTGGGTTACCTTTCAGTTATCATTCGTCCCTTTTTTCATACATATTCTAGACTTCTTATTATCTTCCACTTGTATATTTTATAATTATTAATTAATATTTATTTATTTATTTATTTCATTAATTCATTTCCTGTTCCGTTTTATTTTGTTTAGATTGGTACCGTGCAAATCGAATTGAAATCATTGAAATGCGACACACCAAGCGACCACAAGTTCCATCGGTTCTCCGTCCATCGACACGAGGACAAGACACGCGAGGACAACGAGATTAAGAATGAAGTTTTATTCCACGAAAGTAGGAGGAGGCATAGTTATTCGAAACCTTTGATGCATCGTATCGAGGAACGTCTCACCAATCTGGAACATAAAATATCGTTAGTATCGAGAAAACGTGGAATGATCGAAAAAAGAGTAGTATATGAAAATCAGGATTACTTATCCGGACGTATAGCTAATTTGGAGACGGCTCAGGAACAATTATTTTCGCGTATGAAAAATATCAGCAAAGAATTATCCTCGACGAGTAAATTAAGCGAAACGATGGTCGAATTATTTGAAACTGTGCAGACATTGGAGGACAAGGTAGATGGTAATGGATCGGATACTAAAAGAGAAATCGCGAGATTGGATATTAATGCTGCGAGAAAGGCAGCTGAATTGTCGTTGACCAGAGAAGAATTATCTAATCTTCGAAGAGCTGTACAAGCTTTGAGTGTTAGTGCTTCTAAGCTTCAAGAAAGAAGCGATCGACACCAGATATCTTTAGACACGCTTAACGATACCCTCAATCGTCTTGACTTATCGTCGTCTATAGAAAAAGCAAGCAACATAACTCACGAGCTCGAGCAGGTGGAAGATCAGTATCGTTTGATCGTCGATGCCTTACCAGGTAATTGTGATGAAAGAGATGGGCTTACTCTGCTTGCACCTGGACCAGGTGCACCGTTACTAGCCTCGTGTCATAAAGGATGGATTGTTATCTCAAGGCGGATCGACGGTATGGTTGAATTCGATCGAACTTGGAACGATTACGCAGCAGGTTTTGGTTCACCTGTTAATGAATTTTGGATAGGTAATGAAGCACTTCATAGACTTACTCGAGACAACTGCAGCAGGTTGAAAATCGATTTAATGGATATATACGGTACACATTGGCACGCCGAATACGAATATTTCAATATTGATTCCGAGGAATCCGGTTATAAGCTCCACGTTTCCGGTTATTCCGGAAATGCAACCGACGCATTGTCCTATCAGAACAATATGGCCTTCAGTGCTAAGGACAGAGACATGGATATTAGTTCCACTGATTGCGCTGCTAATTATCACGGTGGATGGTGGTTCAGTCATTGTCAACATGCTAATTTAAATGGTAAATACTCGTTAGGGCTTACTTGGTTTAAGTCTAACACGAACGAGTGGATGGCCATTGCTTCTTCCGAAATGGCGATACAAAGAAAACAAAACTGCCGATAATTTTCTTCGATTCATTCTCCATGTCTTTTTAATCGCTATTGAGATTCAACAACTTATTATATCAACCGTCTTTATCTTTGTTTGTTTTTTTATTTCTTCGATCAAATTGAATCTACAAAACGTACGTTATAGATCAACAGACGACGTTATTTTCATGTGCTTGCAAAAAGACTTTAAATATTCATTCAATTAATATCACTTGCAAGACATTTAATTATTCGCGATTATAATACCAAAGAATCATTTTAAGTCCATTGTAAATAGATTTATTGTATAATTAAATGCGTGTGATATCAGACGATATATTAGAACGTAATAGAAAGTTTTTCAACAGGATCAGAGTGACAAGCTTATCAATCTGATGTTGTAATTTAAAATAAATATATATATATATATTAAGTAAACATATATATATATATATATGTAATATATAAGTATTTGTAATTTAAATAAATTGAATACACAATTAATATGCTGCTTCAAATATTTTTTCTTCAGGAAAAAGCTTTATTGTATATTTTCCAATCATAATTAATTTTTTCCGTATGAACTTTTAAATGACGAATGAATCCAATTTAAAATACGAACAACGCATTACACATGTGGCATGTAAAATTGTTTTTTCTGGCATCCTTTTTTTCATCACTCTTTTTGTAATCTATTAAAATAAATGTTTTATCATAAAATTAATAAGCAGTATACTTGAGATCACTGTGAATCATGAGATGCTTTTGGAATCTGTTTTTGAATTTATAAATTTTACTACAAATATTTCATAGATATTCGTCTTTACTGTTCACCCTCAAAAGAAAATATATACAGCATACTTTCTTACATTTTACTAAAATATTAAAGCCAAGTTTCATAAGTATCTGCAATAATATATTAATACTCTTTTTATTTAAACAATAAACATATAAACAAATCTTCAGTTCTACCAATAAAGTACAAATAAAAAATAAATCACGTTTTGCTAATGATATATTACACAACATAGAAACTGAACTTTAAATTTTAAAACCCTAGAGACAGTGGCGCTACCTATGCGCGATAAAACATTGTATACTATATTTAAAAATGTCAAATACGTATATTTATATATAAATAGAAAGTAATAGTTTTTAAAAGAAGTTAATGGTGATCAAAGAAATGTATGCACGTGTGTTGTTAATTATTGAATCATTAAAACAAAGTTTAATCTCGTTTACAAAAATAGTCGATTACATGAAAATAAGGTATTATTCGTGAACCAATGAGAGTCCTCTATGCCATACGATACTCTGATTTGTAACTACTTGCACACACATAACAACCATATGGATTTTCTTACTTCGACATACGTCAAATTTCATCGAACAGCGTCATATTATTAGTAAATTATTCCGTAATTTTTATTCTTTTGATATATTAATATTAATGAACTATAATAATTATTATATTTAAACATAATAATATTGCTAACGGAAGTACGTAGAAATTGGTGAGGCGATATCAAAACGCCATTTTGTGTGTCCTTTCAAGCGAAGAAGGTAGACTTCTATACATAGAAAGATAAAAATACTTAAATCTTGTATTTAAGTGTTCTATCTATTCGCGATATTAGCGGGTGGATATTATCTATTCTTCTTTATTTCACTACGATACAATTAAACTGCGTTGATGATTGGGATTCCGCGAGACGACCGACATAAAATTACGGTTAAAATCCGCAACAACATGAAAAGGAGTTCGAGTCGTGATACTCCACCTCCTCGGGTGAAACGAAGTCGATCTTCCATGGGACGGTAAGCATTATTTATTTATCTTATATATTTATCTATTTCATTGTAACCTCATCGTTACATTTATCTTATATGCTCGCAAATATAAACATCATTTTTATTCATGGTCCTCGTTATCGTTTAATTAATTTAATATTTATAATATACATTAAATTATGGTGGTATGTAATTAAAATTTATTTTCTAGATTTATATTAAGTATACGATTTTAGTGCAATAAGATATTTATTGTATATATTGTATTGGAACATTATTGATTTTATGTATTATTGTTTTTAGATAAATATGAATCATGTATCATTGTAATGTTTTTTATTTAGTCTGTAATAGCTAGTATAATATTCTTATCAATTTATAGATATGATGATTCAAGTGATGAACGAATCACCCCTGAACGTATTCGACGACGTAGCAGAGGTGCAAGAAGTCCTAGTCCATCAGCAAGAGCGTCATCTCATGCGCGTTATGTAGAGTCCAGTTCACATCGCGACGAATATTTGCGTGCACCTCGAGATTTACCACCTGAACGACCATACAGTTATAAAGTTCTTTGTGTCAGTTCCATTCATCCGAAAGCCAGTGATGAAGTAATTAAAGATACTTTGTATAGAGAATATAAAAAGTTTGGTGATTTTTCTATAAGAATTTCTCATGAGTTAGATGAACGCGTTGCTTATGTGTGCTTCAGGAGCTCAGAAGATGCACGAGATGCGAAACATGCTAAACCACGAATTATAATGTATGATAAAGTAGCTTTGGTAGAGCCAGTTTATGAAAGACCCGATACGTATCGTAGACAAAGATCTGTTTCACCACCAGATTATGAACGGTATTATGCTAGATCTCCAGGTCCAACGGATAGACATAGACCATTAGATCGATATGAACGTGTATATGGGCCTCCTGTAGGTTTACCACCCCATCGTGAAATGAGAAGAGAAACAATACCACCGCCTCACCACGAATTTGTTAGGCCACCGATTCATCACGGACCGCCTCATGTACATCCTGGTCCTCCTCATCATTATGGTCCACCTAGACATATGATGCTTCGTCATCCTGTTCATGGATTTGAAAGAGTTGAAAACAAGAAAGATAAATTTCCAAATTATCTCCATCACGTTTCTCCAGAAGATGACCCTCTTGCAACTAGGACTCTTTTTGCTGGTAATTTGGAAATTAATATAACCGAGGATGAATTACGTAGAATCTTTAGTAAATACGGTGTTGTTGATGATATTGATATCAAAAGACCACCGCCAGGAACAGGAAATGCATATGCTTTCGTCCGATTCCAGACATTAGATATGGCTCATCGATGCAAAGTTGAACTTTCTGGGCAGTATATAGGAAAGTTTCAGTGCAAGATAGGATATGGTAAGGCAACTCCCACAACACGAATATGGGTTGGTGGTTTGGGTCCTTGGACTTCAGTACCTCAATTAGAAAGAGAGTTCGATAGATTTGGAGCCATCAAAAAAATTGATTATCTTAAAAGCGAAAGTAATGCATATATCCTTTATGACTCCATTGATGCAGCACAAGCTGCTGTAAAAGAGATGCGTGGTTTTCCTCTCGGTGGTCCTGAACGAAGATTAAGAGTTGATTTTGCAGATGTAACTCCTGGTTTTGGTTTTAAGCCTAGATCATATCCAGAAGACAATGCTGAGTTTCGACCACGTTTGGTAGACTATGAATCACCATATGATCCTTATGGTCCTGAAACTGAATTTGGTTATGGACCAAGAGGTTTTCGAGGACGAGGAAGTGCACCATGGCATGAAAGAAGAGGCGGTGGCAGAGGCGGTTACCGTGGTACTGTTCCAGATGGTTATCTCCGTGATGAAGCAGATTGGTCCAGTCGTAGACCACTTCCAGATCTGGAATACGAAGCTTCTCGTTTAAGAAGATCAATGTCACGAGAACCTGGTGTAGATCGATCAAGATCTAGATCACCACGTAGAAGACAAATGGATTCAGATTCAGATTCGGAAAATACTCGTACAGGAATGCTCTCAACGTCTCGTACTTTACCGGAAGTTGCACGAAAATCTATTGCAGTTTGGCAAGGTGCATTAATATTAAAGAATTCACTATTTCCAGCTAAATTTCATCTTACAGATGGAGACACTGAAATAATAGATGCTCTTATGAAAGATGAAGAAGGTAAACATATGCTTAGAATAACACAGCGCCTTCGTCTCGATCAACCAAAGTTAGATGATGTATCCAAAAGAATACAAACTTCTAGTTCACACGCGATATTTCTTGGTCTTGCTGGATCAAGCGGAGCTATTACAAACGATGATGCTAATGTTCAAACTAGACCACTTCGTAATTTGGTTTCATATTTAAAGCAAAAAGAGGCAGCAGGTGTTATATCACTTTTAAACAAAGATACAGAAGGAACTGGAGTACTCTATGCATTTCCACCGTGTGCTTTTTCTACAGAGCTCCTGAAGCGTACGTGTCCTAGTTTAAGCGAAGAAGGTTTAAAAGAGGATCATTTGGTAATTGTTGTTGTTAAGGGTGGTAGTGCCTAAATTTTAAACTGGAGTGACACAAACAATTGTTTAATTCATGAATAACAAACAAAATTATTTCATTATTTTAATACTTCCTGAGGTGAAGTATTATTTTGATTTAATTGGTAAGGTGGTTAGAGAAGAATGATGTACAGAAGTTGTAGCAATGATCGATGCTTTTTGATCTATATAAGTATTATTATCATAGATTTGATTGATTATTTATTATCAATCTTATTTGTCAATATGATTTTTAAGATAACTAATTATTGACGTGTATTATTTTATACAATAAGATACATGAATAATATGTATGTGCTTATTCAATTCATATTTTTTAACTATTAATATTTTCATTTCACAAATGTAGATAATATATGAAATAGAAATATTTGAATCCGTCTAAATACTTAAGTCTATAATAATATAAATTTATCGAATAAAACAAAATAACCAAAATATATTGAAGCACAAGTTAGAAAAATTTTAATGGATTCTAAATATGAATTATAAATAACAGTATATTATTATATATATATATATCTTACAAAAAAAAGATCAAAGTAAATACATCAAAAAAATATTAAAGAATAATACTTATATTGTATCAAAAAACATTATTAATAGCGCGTTTATTTGATGGAACTGAGAAATTTTAGAGTGGTTGCAAAAAATGAAGTACATCATTAATAAGGTACCTTTATTATAAGAATCTTGACATAAAAAAATAATATTATTACCCTTATAATCAGAGGTAAATGTTTAACTATATAAATATTATAAGAATTTATCTGTATTATAGACACATATATATATATATATGTATATATATATATATATATATATATCTGTATTTCCAACGATAATGACATTACTGTACACAGATCTTTCACATTTATAGCATATAATTTTATCATTCTTTTTAATATTATCCACACAAAAAAATAAGAACACAGTGACTTCCATATTTATATATAAAATTCTTATTAAAAATACATTTATATTTAACAGGAATTGACTTTAAATGTCATTAAGACAATAGAATGCAGATATAACTTATCTTAATTATAAACAGAAGAAATAATGTAGCTTCTTACTCTCTGAGCCTAATGATATAAGTATTATATTTTTGTTTGATGGATTATTCATATTGCAATAATAATATTGCTTACTCCAAAAAATCATTTTGATACAACGGTCAAATACATATTTGATGGAAAAAAAAAATTAAAATGACACTTTACCAGACACATGTTGCTGCATTTTTAACAGCCACATTAATAAATTCGAGAAGAGAATTTTTCTATCTCTCTTATAACAAATGTATAAGCTATACATTCATATAGAGAAAAAATGTGAAAGGCCTGGTTTTGAAAAAAAATGTGTTAGATAAGGATTATCATCGATTCATAGTATTATGATTTTAGCTCACATTTCCATGAACTTGATTTTTCATTTATAATCTGTAGATTCTTTTGAGTGATTTAATACCACTTAAGTGATTGTGCAGTAAATATTTTGTGCATAGTTTCATGAGTTATCAAAGAGAGTGTCTGAGAGTGATGATAGTGAGGAAGAGACGGAATATGCTTTAATCTGCGTTAAGAAAAGTTGATAACATCTGTGTATCGTCGAATTGATTACAAAAGTTCATGTTAAGTGAGGATATATTATCTAAAGGACAGTGTTTGGTGGTAGTTAAAAAAAAAGAAAAGTAAAGGAAAGAAAAAAGAAAAGAAAAAAAAAAGCTTTGAAAAATGTGTACAGTGATGTATAAAAAAAAAGTGTTTGTGTTTTGTCTTTGAGTATGGAAAAGATGCTGTGAATGATCATTTCTGAAATTAATAATTAAATATTTCAAAAAGGATGATATGCATTATCTTGACCATACTCAAATACATTTGAAAGGTGCAGTGGTTATAAGTACACCTGGTGATCGAACAAAAAAAATAGATGACATTTATGCAGACAAAAATAAAAGTATGTGTTGCTTTTCTTGATACCGTTATCCATACATACCAAAGTCAAAAATCTTCGTATAATGTCGTAAACAACAGTGTTACTTTAATTTCAAATTGAGTTCTCTAGCCAAATTTATTCAAGTAGATAAATTTTGCAGGAATAGGTTTTCTTTCCTTTTTTTTTTAATTGTTTTAATTTTTTGTTTTATTTATTTTTTTTGTAAGAAATAAAGAGAGAGAGAGAGTGAGAGAGAGAGAGAGAGAGAGAGAGAAAGATAAATGGAACATTTAAAATGGAGATCAATTATTCAGAAGACGTCAATGCAATCTTTCAAATGAAAAATACCTGCTTGTGTGTAAAAAATTAAGTTGGAATGCAATATATATATATATATGTATATATATATGTATATGTATATGTATATGTATATGTATATATTTTTTTTTTAGTTTTTCACGCGAAATTTATTTCATTTCTTTTTCTTTATCTAAAAGTGAAGTTAATAGTGAATAATGGTGTTGTGATTTGTTCCTTACTGAATGACAATATCAAAGATATTCGAAAAGTATATAATAGATTGCAAATTTGTAGTGCTTGTGGCTTTTATAAAATAATTTCTCTATTTAAAAGATGAAGAAAATCAATCATATTTTCCTTATAATATAGTTTTCACGTTATCAGTAATAATAATAATAATAATAATAAAAAAATAATATTTGTGATTTGTGTTTTCTGTGACACGTGATGATACAATATCTATAAACAAAAAAACAAGCAGACGTATTAAACTCAGTTATAAATCCGGGTCTCATTCTAGTTTGAAAAGAAGTTTTTAAATACTATAAAAAAGTATAGTTAGTTGTGATATCTCCAACAATGTATTGAGTCCCAATATTGTGCACTCAATTGTGTAGTTCTGTATACCTGGGAACAAAACTGGAAAATGGATCTTGAAGGAAAATACCGAAGACACGAAAAAGGTTTGATTAGAAAGCTCTTCTATCTTTCGCAACAAAAAAATAAAAGAAAATATAAATCCTATTACTATGTTTTCTAATTGTATAGCAAAATGGTAAAATATATTTCTTTATAATTTATATTTTTTGCATTTTCAAATTAGTACTTTATATTATTTACATCTAATAGATGAAACATGGAATAATTAGAATAAAAAATAAATTTTTGCAAATAATTAAGTAATTAAAAAATTAACAAAAAAATATGGCTTTAAAAATTTCAATCTGAAAAACGATAGAATTTTTTAATCGTAAATTAAATACAAAATCCTGACTTTTGAAAGATATTTGACAATATTGTTTATAGTTTATTAAATTTGTATATTTTAATGAAATATCTTAGCATTTAGGATGAAATTAAGAAAAAAGAAGTATTCTTCGATGTGCATTTAAAACATTAATGACTGAAGATGACTGAAATAACCTCTATTTCATGTAAGTATTACTCGACTAAATGTAAGTTAAAGCAGAGTTACATTGTAAGTAATTTTGTTAATATTACGCAATACTGATAAAGAAAAAAGAAACAAATGCATACAAGCAATGCAGTATTTATAGGTGTGGGAACTGTACGATGACATAGGACCACCCCGCAAATCAAGCTAGCATACAAGTCAATGTTATTTAATAATAATGTAAAAATATTTCTTATTAAATTAACAGAGAAGTATAACAATATTTATGAATAATATTGTACATCTGTGTTAACAATTAATTGTAATATAATAATAATATATAATCATTAAATAATTTTAGAATTTTAGATGATCTCAATCTTCGAGAAGAGAAAGTGGCGGGAAGATTTTCTATGAATTTATCAGACGATATTTTTACGAATATATATTCATAAATTAAATAAATATATATTTTTACATTACATATATTTAAAATTTATATTTTTATGTCAAATATATAATAAAAAAATATAATAAAAAACACGAGATAGTCGAAAAATTCCTTATTTTCACTCATTTTAATAACACCAACTTGACAGTGAATAAATATCATCAGTTTTTAAAAAATGAATCTATGAAATATCATCTTTTAAATGCACGCTGATATGATACGATCGAATTAATATTACCAGAATGACGTGACTTTAACCCATCTAGTGAAAAAATAGGCGTAATACTTAAATCCTTAAAGAAATATAATAATTTATTTATCATAATACATTTTATTTTTTTCAATAATTAAAGAATAAATATAATCTTTTTATTTATATGGTTTTTATTAAAAATATGTAATATGTAATATCCAATCACAGTATAACAATATGAACTACAAATGTAAAACTCTAGATAAGTCGACCAATGGAATTCGATTAAATAACTCGAAGTTATTTCTATTTCAATAACTGATCGTTGATTGGTTCAAGAAATCAATTAGTTATTTTGTATCGTACTTCCGTTTAATGTTAATGGAGTTGTCCTATTGATTGTATTCACTTCCAAAATAATTCGATCAACCAATCAGAAAGTATTTTGTAGCGCCCTCTATATAGGAACGTATCGAGTGTAACGAAGCCACGTGTACTCGAATAGGAGCCGGAAAGAGCCATTTTCTTTCGAGACTTGAGAAGGTGATCGTTAGCCAGCGTGGCCGGTGTGCTAGTGCACTATACCATATATACTGCCATAATGGCGGGTGAGTAATGTTTTATCAACGATAAAATTAACCGATTTTTTTTCTATTAATAATATATCCGTATTAATTTCTTTTTTATTTACCATTTTAAATAGTAATCGATGTATACGCGTATACGATTGTACGATAATATATTGTTAAAAATATTTAAATCTTTTTGTGAATATCGTGCACGCCTAAGTTTGAGGATTTTTATTGAATTTTTTCTATATATTTTTTTGTATATATTTATCTGTTTATATATTCTTACTTTGATTTGCTAAAAATTATTATAAAAAGAACAACACGATGATAAAATTAGTTAATATTTTTCTTCTCTATTTCTAGCTATATTACCTTTGTTGATGGTATCAGTTTTATCTGCAACATACACAGTAGGAGAAACAGTACCATCAGTCATTTCTTATTTATCAGAAAATGATAAAATTCGTTTAAAACATGTTATCGATCCTGGTTTGAATCTGCAAGATCCAACTTCGACATATTATAGTCTGTACGGATATCAACTTCTTCATGAAACTATACCTAATAAAGAAGTAGGTATTTTTGGTATTAAAAATAATCATTGATTTCATTTAATTATTTTTATATTAATATATGATGAAAAATGCAAATATTGAATTTCATTGATTCTTTGATTAGTCTTACTGATATTAATATTCAACATTAAAAGTTAAGTTATGTATCTCCTTTCACACATTCATCAATTTATAATTTTAAATATATATTACAGAAAATTTGTAATTATCTGTTAAAATCCATTGGGGATGGTAACAATGTTGTACCTGAAACAGCCTTTTATATTGTATCAGCATGGAAAGCTATCAATACATGCCAAGATTTACCAATACCTGCGATTACAAAGGTACTTCTATTCACAAAATTATATTTTAGCAATAAAAGATCTATTACTTAACTTTTAACGATGTAAAGGCTCCGTTGTGGAGATATTACACTTATGGAGACTTTCTATCGTTATGGGCTAAAGTAAAAAATTATCTAACATTTAATGATGCTTTTAAACTTTCGTTCTACTGCAAGAACATTGAAGACAAATTTTACTTAACTGAAAATATATTTATCCAATATAAATTATTGAAATTATATGAATGATAAATATTTATAAGAATTTTTTTTTTGTTCTAATATAGGTTTTGATGAATACTATAGACAAAGATACATCTACGTTCGCTGAATTATATTATGCTGTAAATACATTAACACTCTTGTCACAAAAATTAACTACAGAGAAATCTGAAAAATTAGCTAAGACATTGGCTTTCAGAAAAGACGACAGTCTGTGGAAGTAAGTGTTAGTTAATAAAGTCTTGCGATTTAATTGTTGTAAATGTTAATATTGGCATGTGAAGTACGGACCAGCGTGAAAAGTATTAGCAATTTATTATACCAATTGTATAACATAGTTATTCTACGCCAATGTTATACGTAAATCCAAGTATGATACAGAGTATTTTGTATTTAGTCTTGGATATACCTTCCACATTGCTTCTGATCTTGGATCCTTTGGTACATTTGCTTTGCATCGTATCGAAGATGCTATCATACAAGCAGATGAAGTAAATGGACAGTTCTTGCAATTCGAAGGTGGTCTGTCTATAACAAGTAAGTCGTAAATCATATATTTTATGTTATTTATATAAAACTATAATTTATATATTAATATTAACAAATTATTTTTTTAGGCTTCCTCCTAAATGGTATCTTCAAGCTTAGTAATTCGTTAAAAAAGAAGCCACTCCTGACGTCTCAGCAAATTGTCAAACTAACTAATTATCTTTTGTCGAGACGATCCGTACAAACTCCTAAGGGCGTTGTAAGTCTTCTTTCAGCACTGAATACATTAGCAGCATACGAACATGAAACATTAGTATGTATCACCTTACCTGAAGAAGGAGTCATTGTTTCAAACAAACAACCCCTTGTTACTGTTAAAGTTTGTGATATTTTTGGTAAACCGTTGGCAACAGTACCGAAAGTTATCACAAATTATGTTACTAAATTGGATGATGATACTGCTATTCTCAATAAAGAAACATTACAGCCTTCAACAACAGATAAGTAAGTTCATTAGGATTAAAATTCCCAATATTATTCATCCCCAATACTTTACTGATTCAATTATAAGAGATTGACATCAGCTATACCTTGGGGTATAGTAATTGTTGAATTAACCCTTAAACCTTTTTTCAATGTAAGAAAGGCATAGAATTTCAACAAACAATTTTATATTTACAAAAGTTTTTAATTATATATATTTAAAAACAAAAAGTATTTGGAATACGCATATTAAATATGTTTAATAATTTTTTGTCTCTTAATAGAACATTGTTTACGATGGATTTAATGAAAGCTAAGCCAGAACGTGGATTTTATAAAATATCAGTCTCAGCAGCATCTGTAACCAACATCGTTAAGGTCAAAGTTCTTTCCGAAGTAGTGGTTGATTATTTAGAAATAGGAACAGGTGATGCTGATCAAACTACGCAACCAAAATTAACAAGGTATATTAAAGTCATAAAAATTGTAAAAAATTCGTATAGATTTTATCCAGTGTTTATAATTAAAAATGTTTCATACAAATTTACAGAGTAACATATCCTGAAAAACTAAGTCAGAAGATAGAGGCAGATTCCCAACAAAAATTAGTTGTCAGATTTTTGTTGAAAGATTCAGCTAATAAAAAACCGATGCGCGTTCACCAAGCATTTATCCGTTTATCATCTACTTCTACTACCAATACTAACAATGAAAATGAAATAACATTTGTAGCTGAGCCAGATAATGCTAATATTTATAAATTTGATATGGTAAGTTCACTAAACATTATTAAATTTATAATTGTACGATTATTTTCAAAATTCCGATAAGATGTGCTAATTTATCAATTATATTTTTAGCCTCTAGCAGCAACAGCGATAAACTTTGCTTATCGCAGCGGGGATTATAAAATAGCTTTAGTTATCGGTGATGCTGTATTAAGTAATTCTTTTGAATGGACTATTGCTATGGTAAATTTGAAATTCCCTGATGCTGTTGCTGCTGAATCAAGCGATAAGAATGCTTTCTTCAAACAAAAAGCAGATATATATACAACCAAACCAGAAATAAAGGTAATTATTAATAATCAATGGAATAAACATATAATAGCCAATGCTCGTTGGTGATCGAATATTTTTAATTATTCTAATCACTTCTATAACATTGGTAGAATAAATAACTTCAAAGCAATTTTATCTAGATTTCCAAATTAATTTTATATTTGGATTTATACAATAAACTTTGAATAACAAATTTATATTTAATATGCGCATATATTTTCATGATATTAAAAAAATTGATTGCTCTTTTTTTTCTATATTTCTAGCACATGTTCCGTGAACCGGAGAAGAGGCCACCAGCTTTCGTATCAAATTTATTTACTGGCCTATGCTTATCACCTGCCTTTTTACTTATTATTTTGTGGGCAAAACTTGGCGTCAATATATCTAATTTCCCCTTATCTCTTAGTGCTGTAACGTTCCATCTTGGATTAGGAGGTAAGCTTTTAGATCACTTCCAAGTATAATATAATTTTACTATTATGCTCAATGCTTGACAGGCTATATTTTTCTATGTTGACTTGTTTTCAATTGAGCAGAAAGAAAACGGTGAATTTTTCTCAAATATAGTACATTTTTAACTATATTTGTAGCCCGATTATTCTCAACATAAATATTTTTAAATAATTATACTATATTAAGTGTAACACAAATAATTGTTTTGTTAATATTTAATATATATTTTTCATTTTCGTAGGTATTTTCGTACTGTTTGGAGTATTCTGGTTAAAATTGAACATGTTTGTAACATTGCGTTATCTTCTGGGACTTGGTGTTGTTACATTCCTTGCGGGTAACAAATTGTTATCGAACATTGCCCATAAACACAAATCATAAATCACTGAATTATAAACGGAGGTTCCTTTAGCACGCTCAAGTGATAATATTATTATTACTACAAGTGCATTTTATAATAATGAAAGTTATAAACATGTACGTTATTGAAAAAGGGAAGTATGTGTGTATTTTAAAATACACACAGTTATTCAAAAACGAACATTCATTTTTATAGGTCGAAAGTGTAACGTCGCTAATTCAATGTTGATGCAAAAGTGATATACTTATCGAATATCGTTCTAACTATATAATTTAATAAACATATTGAAAAAAAAATATATGCAATACTATATAATTCTCAAATACGTTACTTTAGAATGTTATAGTTTTTCTACGTATTAATTTGTACATAAAGACTTAATAAATAAAATTTAAATTTAGATATATAAATATAAATAAATATAAATATGTATTGCATTTATATTGTAACAAACTAATGAACGAAAATATGCGATGTCAAAGTCGAAGATTTTTATTCACAATTTTTATAACAGTATTGTGGTATAGAAATAATTTATTTGTTCACGATAATGAATTATGTTATATGCAACTATCAACATGCTGTATTATTTTTATAATAATTTTATTATTTTATTATTGTACATTTATATTATGAATTTAAATTTGTTTTCTTTTCATTCGATAAATAATCTTTGATTATTTTTCTCAATATATTAATTTCTTTTCGTTGATTTTCTTTTTCTAATTTTAATTCTTCAATAGTAATTCTCACTGCACCGATTCGACGCCAAAAATTGGTTAAATCTTGGAAATTATTTATAATCTGTATTTGTAGGGTATATTTGTTAGCAATATATACATTTCTTTCATAAAAGTTTGTCAAAGAAATTGAAAAAGAAAAAGAAATAATCGATTATGTTCATTCAAAATTGTATCATCCTACCTCCGCACTTCCTTGCAACTCGAACAAAGTTGAAATCTTTTTAGGACTCGATTCCTTATAATTAGTATAAGAATAAATATTTTCATCGAGGGTTTCATACTTGTGACAAATTAAAAGAAGACTTAATAAACTTTTTACTTTTTTAACTAATCTTTCTAAATAATTTTTAGTTAACTTATATTCGATCGTCGTTGTTGTTAATTGAATTCTATCTTCTTTCTGCTCTGTAATTGTTGAAACATTAAAAAACACAAATTAGAATTTAAGTGTGAATAGTTCAAAATAAGTAAAAAAATTATTTATCATATTTATGAACAAATACACTTGCCAGAAATAAGACGATTTTTCATAATCCAATAAGAATTATAAAAGAAATGTTGTTCGTCCATAATTTCTTTGAAATCCTTGTTAACGTTAGCTTTATGAGTAGCAACTTTATCGCGAAATTTACTAATTGTTTCAGATAGAACAGAAATACGCACATATTGCTTAGTTATAATCTGTTGATTTTTCTCATCCTTTTCTTTAGCGGCATCGTAAATTTTTCTTCGATTTTTTGTATCTAAAAAAATCTTATTTATATAACAAAATTTCGCAGATTACGAAGAACATCATTCAAAATGGAGGATGCTCCAAAAGTTGTTTTACCGAGAGAACCGTGAAATTTATTAGCTAATAAATTGATTAATAATTTTTCAATTCCGTAAAGCAACTTTTAGGATGCCCTATATATTATACTTCTATGATATGTAGCAATGGTTTTTCGAAGATCCGTTGAAAGTTCATTTAGCTGATTCTCTCTCTTGGAAGCTGCCAATCTTCTCATATTAGTTTTATCACCAACAAAAGAATCGATCTTACCTTGAAAAATTATTTAAATTAAAACGATATAACTGACAGATTGTGCGAGTAAATAATTTATTTTCCTTGTTAAGCGGATGTCGAATGTATTCACACGAAGTCTTCCATTTAATTTTAGACGACACAGCAAATTTACATTAAATTTGATAGTATAATTTTAAACATAATACAAATATTCGAAATCCTCTTTTTAATATTTTTTAAATACTTATTAGTATGATTAGACTTACTCATAGTTTTGCTTTTAGTGTTACTAAACAAATTATCGAATTGTTCTTGCATACAACGAATAATAGATTGCAACTGTGACAAATCTTCATTTCTTTTTTTTTTTAATGCAATATTTTCGATGTCAGCTTCGCTTAGAGTTTCATTAATTTTGGATTCGTAAATCATTGAAGTAATATTAGTTCTCATATTATAAATATTAAATAAACGATCGATTATAGTGCTGTGAGCATTTTTCAATATTTCGTGTTGTTCCTTAGCTTCGTCAAGAGAATTTATTAAAATTTGAATACTATATTAAACAAAATAATTTAATTCCTCTTCTATAAATCATCGTTACCGTTGATCATTATCATAATTATTTATAAACGAATATACCTGTGGTCTTTATTATCGATTATTCGATCAAATGTACGCCACGCAGTCTCGATATCTTCTTTGATAATCGGCATTTTTGCACGCATCATTAATTCTCGCCATGATTGACGATACTTTATTGTATTCAATGCACCCATTTCGATTTCACGATTTAAATGTTCTCTTTTTAACGTTAATTGTCTTTCCAATGCCTGTTTTCGTTTTTTTTCTTTCGTCATGGCTGTTGCCCATCGTAATTTTCTTCCTCTTTTCGGTGGCATATTCTTTTAATAAATAATATTATTTTAATTACTTGCAAACGCACACACACATAAATATAATACACAAAAAACAATATAAAAATATATTAATTTTATTCTATATATTGGATTGTATATTGAATTGTAACATATAGTCTTTCTACTTTTAATATTTTGTTCCAAATAGAAAAAGTAAAAGAAATTTAAAAAAATTAAGGAAAATAACTTTTATAATTATTAAACAATTTATCTTACGTTTTTAATATCCTCGTCAAACGAATATAGTCGGATAGATATTTAAAAAAGAAACACGCTGGGTGTATCCTCTTAGAAAAGAAAAATCTTAACAGACGAGAATCGTGTAGCCTCAAGCAATTTGAATAAAACCATCAATGAAATACCGTATGTTAATGATATTTCCAATTATTATAAAGATTCCCAGGGAATTCCAATGATCTGTTAATGGTTTCGTTAAGTTTAATTGTATCTGTAAAAGGTTACATGACATTTTTATTCGATGCTGTTATATTAATTTATTACATACATTTGTTTTTTGTTTACTATATCGTGTTCATTTTTAAATCACAATAAAATTAATGATTTTATTGAAATTTTAAATAAAAAAAATGATGAATGATCCTATTGATGCTATTCCACGAAAAGTTACACCCGTTTACTTATATGTTTGCCGATATTATTTGAACAAGAATATTTGATCTTTCACAATCGTTTAGATTAAAACGACCTCGTTTAATGTTAATTATTAGGAGAGACAAAAATAAAAAAAAAATGTATCATTACCATGAAAAAAAAGAAAGGATAGCTGTCCAAAAATAGGACTGACGATTTGAAAAGTCGTTCCAATCGTTTTTAATATTAATAGAAAAGATGTTGTGTTGCGCAAATAGTTAAATTGAATAATAAAATTATTTTTCTTTGAAGTATGAATGCATAAATAATTTGTCTATTTGTAGTCATTAGAAAAATAAGAGATTTTTATTTGTAAATATAAAATGAAATAGGCAATTAATAATCGTTGAATAACTTCGATGGTCGTCAAAATATCATGGATAATTTATAATTACAAAATCTAAGTATAAAAGGAATGCGTTGGAATTAGGAATACGAAGGTCGATGGTTAGTTATAAGGTTGTTTTTAAGAGGATTGCGTAAAATGACAAGGAACTCTTTTTTTTTCAAATAAAAAAATTCTTGCGAAGTCACCAGTCGAGTTCAATGTCATTCTTGGTAAGGTGCGACGTGGTGAAGAAAACCGGAAAGATGAGAATGAAAGATAAATTTGTATTTTATACGAGAAACACGAATGTTCACATATGTAACGTCAGTAGTGGTTACTTTGAAAGAAAACTATTGGTAGAATGATTTTAAATATTTCACTTTGTAGTCAAGATATTGTGATGGAAGGGGAATCTTCCTTGATCTTATGCTATAAAAACTCTGGAAACTCGATTTAAGAAAGGGTACGTTAGTTTTAACTTAAGATCAGGACACAATCAAATAAGGTTCGTAAGAAAACATTCTAACTTATGTTCTATAGTGATCCATCTTTTTTTTTCTTCATATTACACAAAATAATACGAAGTATCTACAATTAAAAATTGTACTATAAAAAGTAGAAATCAGTGTGTTTCATTGTACGTATACTGTGTATTACATTATTTTACAATATTGTAATTGGACCGTTTGTTGTGAAAATAGTGTAAGTCCATTTTTGAACAATATTGACATTACGTAATTTGAATTTTTTATTTATAATTATTGAAAATTATATGTTTTGTCAAACTTTTACTCGAAAATGGACTTCCGCCACTTGCATAAGAAACTATCCATATAATACTATTATTTTAAAATATATATATACAAGGAAGAAAAGGAAAGAGAAAGTGAGTGAAAGAGAGAGAGAGAGAGAGAGAATATCGAGAAAAATGAATTTTCTTTTCTCAATAGATGAAGCTCCATTACTTATTGGCATTAATTACATTTCTGACGGTGGCTTATGCAGCGTCAGACATCACTCAAGATTTATCGGATTCATCATTGAAATCAAATGAGGAAAATAAAATACGAGACAAGAGGACTTTACTTTTAGGAAAGGCTGCCCTAATTGGGGGTGGTGCTCTTCTTGCTAAAAAAGCCCTTTTAGTTGGAGGTGGTGTCCTAGGTGCTAAAGCATTACTTGGGGCTGGTTTATACACAGCTAGGTAATTCAATGAAAATATTAATTAGATTTCTAGAAAAATAATATCATTAGTAACATTATTGACAATTTTTGCATAATTTCTTTTTTAGTTTGGGACGTGGTTACGGCTATGGTGGATATGGCGGGGGATATGGTTACGGAGGAGGATTTGGTTATGGTGGTGGATTTGGTTACGGTGGTGGATATGGTGGTGGATATGGTGGTGGATATGGACATGGATATGGATACCCATCTGTAAGCCATTATTATGCTCAACCATCTTACGTGAATTATCATTCTCATGGTTATTGGCGATAATTTTGATATACCTTGTAAGTATACTTCCTTTTTATCTTTTCATTATTTTTCGTATTATTTATATACGCATATTTATGTTACAGAGAATGCAGTATTGAAACAAAAAGACAAATTGAAAATCTTATCCTTTTAATCGAATTTTGAAATAAATGTATACCAATAAGTATTAGTGCTTTGTTTTACGTTAGAGACGTACACACAAATTTTAATTAATAATATTAATAATATTCTTTAATATGTACTTTAATAATTAGAAAAATAGCGTGTGATCAAAAAACATGCTCGTACAAAATTATGAATTAATAATGAAACTATTTTTATGTGATCACCGATTCATTTATCATTATAGAAAAAAAAATAAATCAAAATAAACATCCTGGATCGTTAGAATAAATAAGTTAATCATTTTGAAAAATAATAGATTTTAAAATGATATTGATATCATCGACATTTACATTATTACAGCATTGTTATGTGCTGTAATCGAAGCAATTCGTTAATTTTACGTGACGACAATTTTATATGCCGATTTCGATATCCGATCACAATCCCATGTTTCTTTTCTCTTTAAGGAAGTACATAAAAATGACTCGAAGTAAAAATTAAATTTAAACACAAAATGAAACTATCAAATTCGTATCGAAATAAAAACAAAATTTGATCGGTTGATTTTTATTCCTTACTATGCTTCTTCTTTCTTACATGATAAATACGATTTCGTATGCGTTATCTAACCGTGAATTTAGTTTATAGAAATAAATAAAAAAGATCATCCAAAGCACGTTCGATCGGAGGTTGTGTATATGTCTTCAATTACAAGAACAGAATCCTAATGAACCTTTTTATCGAACCATACTTGTTTGTATATACTATTATATATATATATGTAACTGTGTAAAGGAACAATGCAGATAAAAAAGTTAACTAATCGAAGGTGCGAGACAAGAAAGTGTTATAGTATATCGATGAGATGGAAAATACGTCAACTTACTTAATGATGTGTGTGAGTACACACTGTGAAAACGAAAACGATGACTGACATAGAAAGTGTCTGATGTCCACTCAGATTTCGTAAGCTTACACGGAAATTTCACTAATGGGTTGGAACCAATAGCCTACATTTGAAAGTTAAACAAGGATCTACCCAAAAAAGAAAAAAAAGAAAAGAAAGAAATTCTTAACGATTTTATTATATTTTATAGTTTTTTTTTTTATTGTACAGGGTGTCTGAGGTTTTTTCATATACACGTTGTGAACGATCACCCGACTAGATTTTAATTTATGGAAGAAACTAAAACAACAAATTTATGTAACTGAGATAGTTACACTTGATATTATGGTAGAATGAATTAGGGATACAGTTATAGAAATTAATAAAAATCCACAAGAAATTACTGTATAGTAAAGAAAAGAAAAATTTGTTTGAATGAGTAGTACGTGTATCTTCAATCTTCGAATCTAGCGGTTCTAATTTGAAGTTAAATTTGTTAATTAAATTCTATAACATGATTTGTAATCAAATAAGATCATTTATCTTCTGTTTGTTTTTTTTTATTAATTTTCTATTAATTCAATTGAGATTCTAAGATAACAATATAGAATAAGATCTTATTGATATATTGAGACAGAAAGTCCAAAACATCGAAGAAATGCCCAACGATACGATCGTTCGTGTTTGGACTGTAAAATATACTTGTGTCTTTGCTAACCAGGAGGTAGGTTGACTATAAAATCACGCATCCGCTCGTTGTTAGTCACAGTACTTTTTCTTATCCAGAAGTGTACAGTAGCAAAGCTAAAGGTAAGTAAAAGATACGTGAATTTGTAATTAGACAAATTTCACTTCATCATTATTTTCGTTTTTAAGACATTAGACAAAAATTCTACATATAAATTTAACGTTATTTTTTTGATATCGTAGATGCAACAATACACTATCTTCATCATCCTAGCGGTATGCAGTTGTGTTGCATTATGCATTGCTACCGAAATTGATAATAACCAATACGATCATCAAGTAGATACATTAAAAACCCTCGATACAACAAACGAGTTCAATAATGGGGCTGAAGAACATACAAGAACAAAAAGGACACTTTTCTTAAAAAAGAAATTATTAGGCGCTGGAATTTTGGGATTTGGTTTGGGTGTTGCTAAAGGGTATAATACTCGTTGCGGAATTTTTTTAATTTCCTCTTTCTTTTTTTTCCTTTATTATTTCTTACAATTACTTTTTATTTCCAGTTACAAACTTGGATACTACAGTGCTCCTGAAGTTCATCGTATATATGTACCACCACCACCACCACCAGCTGTTAAATATGTAGAATATGTTGAAAAACCAGTTTACATTTCAAGAATTATCGAAAAACCAGCGACAGTTTACAAATCGGCTCATTTAGATTATGAACCATCCTGGTCGCAACCTGATCCTTCACCTGTTTACGGGTAACTAATTATAATCTCATAAATATCTAATTAACTAATTAATTTAGATGTTTCTCATATATTTTGTCTTTTTTAGATCCTGGTAAATAAATATTTAGTATTTTTTAATAACATTTGTAGAATATAAACGTCATTCAGGTAGTCAGCGGAAGGATTCAAAAAATTAAAATTTGAAAGAAAAAATTCATAATAATTTGCATAGATCTAAATTAATTTCTCAGGTATTTACCAGATTTATAAAAGAAATTATAAGAAAAATCAACCACTGTCTTTGAGCTTGCTCTTATTTATAATCAAAAAAATACTGCATTTGTTAAATAAAATGTTGTTTTTATAATAAAATATTATTTTTATAATAAAATATTATTTTTATAATTTGTTCTTTATAATATATTTATTATTCTCCTATATTATAACTATAATGATATAATAATTATAATATCAATCGTATGTTATAATATAATTTTGAATGCAATATTGCACTCTATGAAAATAAAATTTAAAAATAGTGCATTATTGGCGGACAAATTAAGTAACCAATCATATCACAACAGCCCCTAACTGTTGCGCGCGAGAATATCAGCTATTTGTTATAGTTATGCTATAAAACAAATATCATCGCTTTTAGAATTTTTTTTATTCTCATTTAATATATTTTATATAAATAAGTTATTAAAGTATTCAAATATGCGCAGTAACTATTAAATGATGAATGAACAACGATAAAAATGTGTAAAAAATGTAAGTATTAAGTATATTTATAAGAATGCGCAGAAGTCCATGCGCGAAAGCCCATGCGCAGAGTCCTATAATGAGTGCATTACTATATATGTGCATTATGCGTCATACAAGATTGCTGTCAAAAATTCTTATCTCTGCCATAGAAATTATTGCATAAAATTTAATAATTCTAATAAGAATAAAAATATATCTATAGAGTGTTTAATTATATCTCGATCATTTATTCTTTTCATGACAATAAGTGTGTGATAATAATTATTAATTAAGAATAATTAAATTTTTAAACAAAAGAACATGGAACAAACAGGTGATCGTCCACAGTGGCTTTTGGAATTGGAAAATAGAAAGAGAAAGGTTATATTAGCAATTATTACATGTAATATTTAGTATAGATAAATTTAATTTCTAGTATAAAAAATCCATTAAACTGGCTTTATTAATTTATTTTTTACATCTAACTTAATTATACAATTGTTTACTAGTTATACATTATTTTTCTTGTTATCAATTACATTAGTTTAATATCATAGTACGTATTTTATTTCCTTTCTTTATTTTTTTGGTTAACTTTGTATTTATTTATTTATTATTTTCCTTAAATTAGCCCCGTTTAGCGCATGAAGCTGGAGCAGGAGCACCATGCATGATATGTAATGCTTTGTGTCCCGGTTTAGATTTACACTTTTGGCGAAAGACATGTAAAATTTGTAAATGTAGCAGAGATGATCATGATGTTGTCAATGATGATTTTCCACAATTCGATTTATTATTTGGTCCGTCAGGAAAGTCGAAAAGAAAACCTATGTGTAAATACTATCGCATTATTTATTTTATTTTTATTATTATTAATCCTTTGTGCTATATGATTTAACATGCTGAGCTGCGTGTCATATTCAGTGCTATATTTTATGCTTCTAATGTTTTTCATGTTTGAACCATAAAGCATCCAATCATGAGTCTCACACGTTATTATAGTGCGAAGGGTTAATACTATACAATTTAATATACTACTATACTAAATCATAATTACATTTCAGTATTGGCTATATCCAATAAAAAGCAAGCTAACAGCGAAATCAAATTCGACTGGATACCACCAGACACAACTAAGGAACTTGCAACAGATTATATGAATGCTTTACCCATTGAAAAATTACCTATTTCGGGATCAAATGGTGCAATATTAAGGAAACAATTATTACAGAAACAATTGCCATTACATGATATCGATCATAAGGCATGTGATGAACTTAGCGAAGTGGAGAAAAAAGAATTAGAAAATTATGTGGAGAATTTGAAGAAATATGTTGGACAGGGTAAAGTAATAAAGGTATGTGTTCTATTATTTGTATGTATACTATACATATGTATAATATTCATATTATTTTTATAAATTTTTTTTTCTTTTTTATAATAGATGCTAGGTGCACGTCCATTCGATCGATCATTAATGACACCAGCTAATGCTACAGATATGCAACGTCTCCACTCACAGAATAAATCACAAATATCTGTGACCATACCACAACTTCGAACACCAAGCAGTTTTGCAAAAAATATTCCATATTTAAAAACACCTTACGAGAATAGACCAGATGCAAAAGTTAATGCGGAAACAAAAGATAATGAAAGAAACATTTCTGGTAATTAAAATATTACATTATTTTTATCAATTGAACAGATATGAATATTTTCCTAAACTTTGCCATAATTTTATCATACTTTTTTTACAGATAATAAATATTCTAATCCAGGCTCGTTTCATAAATTGGTGAATTCTTCTATACCCACTTACGATGCTAACTCAGAACTACCTACAATTTGTCAACATGAATATTGCGAACCTCTTTATTGTAAACACGCAGAAATCAACTCATGTTCTGTACCTATGACAAATCATGACAAAAAACTTAAACATACAGAGCAGAAAAATCTAACTCATAGAAATAACGTTGATCTTCAAACAGAGCCACTTAATATTGAATTATCAAAATCTGATGAAAGTCAAGAAATGAATCTTCAAGAAGTTGCAGATAATATTCTAGCAAACGCATTACTTCCACCGAGTGCAATAAATGTGCATGATATTGTCAGTAGTACTTTGGATAAGGATGAGTTAATGTTTATACGCGATAAACTTAATAGCAAATATAGTATGCAAGATAATTCACAAGGTAGTCATACACGAAGTTTCCCACATAATAAAGGGGTGGACAAGGCAAGCATTGTGGACTCTCAACAAAATCTTTTACCGATTGGATCTACGTCTAAAATAACAGATACGAACAAAAATGATCAGCAACTTGGAGCTAAGCCCATAACAGCGGAAAAACGTGTATCTAAACCTTTATCGGAAGTGATTCAATCTACTTCTGCCGGTAATATTGCACCTAATTTTATTCATAATAAAGCAAACACTATGCATCTAAGAAATAAACCATGTAACGCTATTTTACAACCATCGCAAGTACACAATGCGGATTCGCTTGAAAATATTCCAATATCATCTATAAATTCACCAGAAAAATATGATACAAACCATAAAGAAGTGCTTACAAAATCTGAATCATCTACATCACCATCTGATATTGAAAATACAAATTGTGTAAAAGGTAAATTAAGCGGCATTAAAAATGTCCAACCAGTTATTTCTTACTCAGAAAATTTACACAATCAAGTATTCCCATACGAAGTAAATTGTAAAGTAAACCAATCTACAGAGAGTCAACCAGATATTGATGCTCTTAATGGAGCTGTTAAAGGTTTAACCGTTGAAACGACAAAAGCGCAAAATTGTGAGAAGTGTAAAAAAGAAATTAATGTTGGGGATGTAGTTATAACTGTAGATAAAGCTAAAAATATATTATGGCATCCAGGATGCTTCGTTTGTTCCGTGTGTGATGAATTACTCGTCGATCTTGTATATTTCTATTATAAGAATAAGTTATATTGTGGTAGAGATTTAGCAGCTTTATTAGGAATTCCAAGATGCTTTGCCTGCGACGAGGTAAGTCAATTATATATAAGAATTGTTATATTATTTAATTTATACTATAATTTAATGTGTATTTCTTTTGCAGTTAATTTTTGTACGAGAATATACAGTTGCCGAAGGACACAATTATCACGTAAAACACTTTTGTTGCTGGGATTGCGACATTCCATTAGCTGGTCGACAATATATATCTGAAAATGATCATCCTTTGTGCCTTCCTTGTTATCAGAACACGTACGCGAAAACTTGTAATGCGTGTAACGCGGTAATTGCAGCTGATCAACAAGGCGTCGCTATAAAGAATTTAAACTTTCACGCGACAGAAATGTGTTTTTGTTGTTACATGTGTAAAAAATATTTACTGAACAGTAGAATGGCAGTAAAAGAGGATAAACTATTTTGTAGTAAGGATTGTATTTCCAAGTTTTCCAATTGATTGAAAAATATTATTACTCTATATATTTATATATATGACGATTTGATATTATCAAAATATAAATCAAATTTATATTTTTTATCTTCGCTTATATATTTGATTCAGCAAAACAGATTTACTTGCCATTATGCCATACAAGTATAACTACATTTTTAATAATAATAATATAATAATAACTGTGACTATACTTTAATAATAATAATAAGACTCATGGATAATGCATTTATAGAAAATCCATACTAAGTGTATACGATAATATACATTTTATTTTTTCCCTTACTTTATACATATTCATTTTATTAATAATTAGTTTTATTACACAATTATTTTAAACAATGAGAATATGTAATTGAAATATTTCTTTTATACTTCGACTTTTGTAAAATTATAATATTTTTTAATAAACAAAAAATAAAAAATAAACGTTATCGAAAACATATTAAAAATGATTGAATTAAATCTTGAACATTAAAGTATATTTATATATATCGTAACAATTATATTGTTTTATTACAATAAACGAGTAATATAGCATGTGTAAGATATTGCGTAACTTTTAAAACAAAATAATATGAATCTATATAATCGAGAAGAATTTATATTTTTACATGTCAAACAAATTTGATAAAAATATTTATCTTATTACAAAAATGCCAAAAATACATTTTTTGTTTATTTGTTTATAATAATAAGATTATGTTTTCTCGTTAAGAGATAGAGTGATTATTTTTATAAATATATATTTATATATGTAAGATACAATAGACATGATTAAGGCGAAATAATAACAAATATTCGTGCATAAACTTTAATGTTAGAAATTCCGATAAAAAATATTTTATATGAACGATCTATATAAATAAACTTAACTTAGATTTCACTCAGAATCGCTATCGATAACAGTTTGAATTCTTTTGTACGCATTGCGAGTTTCGCGATATCGTGACGGAGTTTCCGGGGATATTATTGAATTCTTATTATTATCCATACCTCTGCGGGAGCGTGTAATACGTCCTATAAAAGAAAAACATTTTATGATATAAAAATTATGTATGATTCATAAAATGTATGTAGTTTAAGTAAAAAAAAAAGTAACCTTCTGATATAATATTGCTCTTATCTAATTCAGATACTTCTTTTAGCCTTTCATTATGTTCTTTCACTTTCCTGCACTTCTCCAAAGTCGGTCTTCCGCTGACTCCATGTTCTTCCAACAATGATTTTAGTCGTCTTACTCTAGCAGCATTGGACTTGCATCCACTCCATATTTCTTGATAGGATTTAACGTTAATACCAGCAGTTCTTATAAATTTTTTTAATGATTTTATCCTCTTATCATCTTCAGGTTTCTAAAATAAAATACAATATGAATACACTGTTGTGTCATGCAATAAATATACATTTCCTTCATCTATTTAAATTGTACTAACGTTAGAAGAACCACGTTTCTTCTTTTTACCATTCTTTGCTTGATCTGGATCATTGTTACTTTCGCTCTTACTTTCGGATGATTCATTACCAGATGAATTGTGCTCTTGTTCGTCTTTATTTTCATCAACCGATTTGGTTACTCTTTCAGCAATTTCTTGTTTGTCATTCTTTTCAACGTCATTGTCTTTATCATCATCATCATTATCCTCATCTTCATTGTCATTAATTGAACTTTTATCATTGCCTTTCTTCAAATTAACTTTTCGTGCACCACGACCTCTTTTAGATTCATTTGAAGGTTTGGTAGTTCTTTTTTTCAAATTTTTCTTAACTTTTTTCTTATTTTGTGGCTTATATTCTTCGTCTTCCATATTTTTATCTGAACTATCTTCGGAACCAGAAATTTTCGCGTTGGAAGATGTTCTAACATTTTTTTGCTTTCCTAATTTAAGATTTTTCTTTTTCTCCTTCAAATTTTGTTCTTCAGATTCCTCTACTTCGGACGAACTAACTTCAAGTTCAGATTCATTCGGTTTAGCTTTGACAATAATCGTTTTTGTTCTTGGTTTAAGATCTTTTTCTTTATCGCTTTCAGAACTAGATTCTTCCTTATCGCTTGCACATTCTACTGAAAGTTCCAGTCCATCTACTACTTCTGTTTCTGTAGTAGATGACATAGTAACATTTAAATTAATACTTTCATCTCCACTATTTTCCTTAGTTTTCAATGAATTGTTCATGCTCTCATTTGCAATAGATTTGTCAAGTGTTTCAGTAATCTTCTGCATTACATGAAAAGAAAAGAAAAGAAAAAACAAATATTAATACCTTTTATATAAAGTATAAGTAAAATAATATTATAAATATTACACCCTTTAATTATGGAACACTGAAAAGCAAAATGAGACAATAATATTTCATTAACTATAGGCAAACATTTCGCATTAAGTATCTATAATGCGTTGTTCCCAGTCAAAGGGTTGAACTATATAAAATTGTAATATTAAACTTCTTCAAAAAAATAATTTTCTAAACTTATACGATAAAATATAATTATATATTTATTCCTTACAGAAGAATCCTCTTTTGGTTCATCATTTGATTTTTCATCGTCAGTTTCATTTGTACTATCATTTGCTTTTGGCGAACTGTTTCCATTATTTTCTTGTTCTTTTTCTTCTTCTTCCTTTTTTTCCTCTTTTTCTTCTTTTTCTTCTTCTTTCTCTTCTCTTTCTTCTTCTTCCTTTTCTTTGTCTTCTTCTTCTTCTTCTTCTTCTTCTTCTTCTTCATTAGATTTCTTATTGATATTATTAGTCGATAAAGATATGCTTTCCTGATTATTCGTTGAGCTAGTATTTTCTTTTATTTCTTTCTTCGCATCATCATTTGCATCATGCGACGTTGATCCATTTGAAGCTGGTACTTCTTGTTCTGTAGAATTGCGAGGCTTCTTTGTAGGTAATGTTTCATCTTCAGAAGATATCGCACGTTGTCTTTTGCCTGCTGTTTTATTTGACTCGCTGGATACTTCTAAAGCAGACATCTCAACATCTGTCTCTTTACTCTTATTATAATGATCTAATTTGTTCATATTAAATTATGCAATCTGTAATGAAAAACTACAATTACATTATTTCGAAATATAGTTGATTAAATAGATATTTTTTTTCATCACTGATGAGTAAGCAACTCTCGTATATTCGTGTAATACAAAATAAAGCGTCATCATTTAATATAGAATATAAACAATATCATACGCCATTAAATGAAAAAAAAAACAATTTAATGATTTGATTACGTAAGCATTAATTACATTTAAAAAGTATATAATTTAAGAAACAATATATGCGTATATTACTTAAATAAATATGTTTCAAATACCGTTTGCTTAAAAAAATAAGAAATTGCGTATTAGAATGTATATATAACCTAAAAGACAGACTAGCATTTGTCTTAGATATATCTCAACGATTAAAAACAATAATTTTAAATAAATAATATTTATTAATTTTTTACGTTTATTTCATGCAACATACTTACAATCGCAAATGATTTAAATATTCTCAGCAAAATGTCTACAATGCATTCTTTTATCCCGCCTTTTCTTCTATTTATTTCACAATGGCGACCTCCGCTTATCCCGCCTTTTCACATACATAAAAATATACATACACCCTCGCGCGCGCATGGCACGTGAGGTAGAGTAGAATTGCTGTAATTAATATCTTAACGTTTTTATTAAATACTCTTAACTTTTATTCTAATTTATTTATAACTTTAATCAAATAGTATGTTTTAAAAAATTGTGTGTATTTTATTATCTTTATTATCTTATAAATATACACACAAAAAAATAGACAAAAATTATTTTCTAGGCAAGTGTAAACAATAGTTTTGCGTGGCAACATTTAATAAACAATTGAATAGATGATATTTTTGTCAAATAATTATTTATTTTATTAAAATTATTGTATTATAAAATTAATAACCGGTGAATGAAAAATGTATTCCGAATCTCATAAAATATTTTTACAAACAATCATGCATGAGGGTATTTTACATGATCAGGATGGCAAAGAATTGGTGATAACATTGTTTGGTAAACAATATATTTAACTTTTTTATTTTTATTTATTATTATAAAAAGTTGATATATTATATTATATGATAAAAGTTGATATATGATTATAAAAGTATGATTATAAATATATATATTACATAATTTTATGTTTTTTCAGGTAATGAGCAAATGAAAAATGTAATTTATGAAATAAATACAAACTTGGAACCGTTAAGCATGATGATTAAAGCAGTAACTTGTGAAATAACTGGTGAAACATATTGGGGGATTACAAGTACGATTCTACAAGATGTGAGCAGGTAATAAACATAATTGTATATTAATAACGATAGTTATGATTAATTTATTTATTTTTTACATCATAGTTATCAGACGCAGTTTCCTAGAACTCATTTAGAATTGTTCAGAAAAATATTATCAGAAATAATATCGGCGAGAAATGGTTGTGTTTCTAGTACTGTATGTCTTAATTTATGTTCATCCGTGGACGTAAAGTTGTTAAAAATAGATGCGACTAAGTTTTTGGATTACATGGTTGATAAAAAATGGCTCTTCTTGAAGGTAATCGATCATGGAATTATTCTTCATTTATATATCACAAACTATATTAACATATGAAATTATATTTTATTTTAGAATGGCAAATATTACATAGGAGTACGTAGTATAGTAGAATTGATGCCTTACTTCAAGGCCACTTATGATGATTCTCTTCACTCTTGTAACTTATGTAAAGAAATCGTCTTTTTTGTAAGATACATAGAACGATAATTATCTAATCTTAATTATAATATTTAAGAGAAAAATAATTATATTTCTTATTTTACAAAGGGTCAAAGATGTACTAATTGCGAGACTAAGATGCACAAACCTTGTTTAGAGAGATACGCGGAAGTTATGGATTCTCTGCAATGTGTTTCATGTAAAAATGATATAGAACTAGATTTAATAGGTATATATTTCTTTGGTTTACGTGAATATAAAAAAGCTACGACTGTTTCATTTTTGATAACTTTTATTTTCTAATTAATGTTTCAGAAGATTAATTGAGGTTGAAACACTAATGACCAAAAAAAATATTAGCAAAATAAATTTTATAAGGAAATATATATTTTTTGCTACATATATACAAAAGTAATATACATGAGATAAATATCGTTGCAACAAAAAACATACAAATAAAAAAAATTATACTGTAATAATAATAAATTACTTATTATTCGTCTTATAATATAATTCATAGTAAAAATATATTTACATAGTTTAAATATGTACAATAGTCTATACAATGCAAACATTTAAATCAACGGTTTTGACTTTGTTCGTATTTTTCTCTCAGATATCTAAGACCAGCAGCTATTTTTTCCTCGTTAATAGTTTTATTTAAAACATTATTAATACTTTGACTAGGCTGATTCTTAAGATCATTATTACATTTTAAAATATTTTGTTCTGTTGATGAACCATTTTGTTGATTGTTAATATTAAGAGAAAATTGTTTCAACATGTTTGTAGAATTACTAGAGTTATTCAGTAAAGTATTTTGATCAGTAGATAATCTATTAGCAATAATCAAAGGATCAATTTGATTGGAGACTCGATCAGATTCTACAGTATCATCAGATTGTTTAATTTCTTTAGATTTTGATCCCAAGACTTTATCATAAACAGGTGCGAATTCTGGTATTCTTTCTTCTCTACATTTATACACCCATTCCTCTTGAGACATTTCTCGCCAAATTTTTTGATTTTCTAATGCATCTTCTAATGCTTTTATTTGTTCTTCTTTCGTTTTCTCATTCTTTTTACGTGTATCATCTTTAGATACTTCATTTTCTTTTATCAAAGAAACATTGTAAGTATTATTAACGTCATTGGAAACATCAGCAGTATTTGTAGAATCCTCTTGGTCTTCTGGTTCAATAGGTAAACCTGCTCTAATTCTTTGTCTAATTCTAGCTGCTTTCAATCTATTTTGTTCCATCTTATCCTTCAATTCCTTTAATTCTTTGATACGCTTTTGCTTCTGTTCAGTTTCCTTTCTCAAATTATTTAAATTCTCCTGTTGTTTGGCTCTCTCTTCTTCATCTTGCGAGAAAGCATAATATCCAACGCCATGTGCTCTAGCTTCGTCGAATAAAATATCTTGATAATGTATATCAAATTTATCAGCGAGCTTCTGCGTTTGTTCCTCCCATTTTCTCCTCATAACATCTATTTCTGATTCTTTTATTGGTTGAGCCTCTTCGATCTTATTAGACTCATTACTCTGCTGCATATTCTTCTTCATTATTTCTTGTTTTAATAAATCATCCTTCTCACGCATCAGTGAGAGATCTTTGGCTAAGCATTTTCTTGTACGTCCAAAACAATCCTCGTACTCGACCCAGCTATCCTCTGGGTCTACGAATGTGTCATCGTAATCATCTTCTTTAATGATTTCTTCTTCAGATTCATCTGATTTATTAGTAAAATCAACGAGATAATTGTCGTTATTATTTTTCAACTTTTTCAACTTTGTATACAATCTGGATTTGGCTTCCAACACGATCTTAGATTTTTTATGATTATTTATATCTTCTACGTCTGTTAATTCTTTAGCAGAATTTTTATTATCGTTTTTGACTTGCTTCAACTTACGTTTAGGTCTAGTTGTTTGGGTTGTCTCGATATGTGCCTTCGCCTCTTTTACTTCCGTTTGTTTTCGTAAAAGTTCAGCTTTTAACCCTACCAAAGATGAAAAATTAACGTTTATTTTCTTCGCCGCGTTCATCTTTAATCTTTTTAATACGTCACTATTGAAATAAAATACATTATATTTTTAATAATATATTTATTTATTCCTTCGAAATACGTTAAATTTCTTTGAATTTAAGAAATGTTTTTGTTACGTTGTACAGCACGAACATACGCAACGATAGTTTGTCTCATTCTGAATAAGGAATCAAGGTTAGTTTTATAGTTACTTCGCATATATGCCACTTGATGGCGTTGAGAGCGCTAAGAATCGATTACGTACATCGATCGTCATTTAGCACCACGTGCTTCAAGTATTTTTAGCTTTCATTTATTTACAGCGTTTCTAACGTAAATAGAAATGAATATACCATTATAAATGGCAGATATACAAAAATATTTTATTTTAAATTAGTTATTTATTAAATTATTAACACATTTGATTTATATGAAACATATATTATTTAACCTGTCTTATGGCTCTTATGAATATGCACTCACGTGTGATTGAACTTGAAATATTTATTTTATTTTTATATTAATACAATAAAATCACTTACACATTAAAAAAATAAAAAAATAAACTAAAGATTATTCTCTATAATTAATAGCACAAATAAAATATTCTTATAAATAAAACGTTATAGGACTAAAAAGGATTCTATGAATCAACCTCAATAGTATTTTCTTATCATTTATAATTTTAAAAAAATATAACTTCTTTTTAAGAATATAAGGTACTGTTTTGGTTCCTTCTTTACAGTGACAGTAGGTTTTTTTCTTCCTTTCCGCACTTAAACATCTAAAATTTATATAAATAAATTATTTGTAATTATATATGGAACAAGAAGAAAAAGAAATAATTTATTTACCATTAATACAGACTATTCATTAATTGAGACTTCTTTTCTATTTGATGTTGAATCATTCATCTTATTTTTATTATTTTTGTTTGAACCTGGAAGATCTGAGTCCACCAAATCTTTTTCCAAATTACTAGTATTAGTAGCTGCTTTCTGAAGACTATTATTTTTTGATATTTCATTAGGTTCAGTCTCCATTTCTTCTTCTTCTTCTTTTAAAGAAAAAGAAGAAAATTGTTCTTTTTCTTCTTTTTCTTCTTCTTCTTCTTCTCCTTCTTCTTTTTCTTCTTCCAATATTAATTTATTGGCTTTTAATTCATTTTCCTCTTCATTTACAGCAACAGATTCCTTCATGTGTGCTTTCTTCGAATGATTTGTTACATTATCTTTATTAGTTTTTCTTGATCTTCCCTTAACTGGTTTAGAAATGTTGTTTTCTTCGACATTATTTTCAGTTTTATCTGAAACATTATCTGTTTGATTCTGCATCTTCTTGGTTGTTTGTGCTTTGGCTTTTTTTTCATCATTCATTACTACTTTAGTATTATTTTTTGTTGTTTTAGTTCTAGTATTAATTGCTTTTTTCTTTTCTTCTACTACAGCTTCATTTTTTTCTACAACTTTCTTTACTGGTTTCGCCTTTGTTTTAGTTTCCTTAGTTTCCTTAGTTTCCTTAGTTTCCTTAGTTTCCTTAGTTTCCTTAGGTTCCTTAGGTTCCTTAGGTTCCTTAGGTTCCTTAGGTTCCTTAGGTACTTTAGATAGTTTAGTTAATTTCTCAGAAATATTTTTTTTCTTTTCTTTAGTATCCGCTAGAATACTATCTGCTTCTTTAAGTGCTTCAACTTTTTTGGCTCTTGTATTTGGTTTTACTTTGGCTAAAACGAAAATATTAATTTATACATTCATTCATACAAAAAGAAAAAGACTATAGATTTTATTATCAAATAGCTGCTTGTTTCTTTTTATCTTCTACAGTAATCTAAAAGAAATCTAGTGATACATCATTTATTGAGAATAAACATAGATAAATTAGATAATATACAAAAGCGAAATATAGTTAGTTATAATTTGAGGAGTTTTTACAAAAACACGTGTAACGATAAAATTGAAAAATAATATCCTTGTGTGAGAATGTCATTTAAACTTATCATTTTTCTATTAAAAATATCTTTCTCCGAATAATATTATTTATTTTTCAAAATGGACGAAGCATCGATAAAATATAAAAATGTATAAGAAATAAAAAAAGATATATATATGTATATGTAAAAAAAATTTATTTTGAATAGTTAACAAATTTGAAAAAAAGAAAACAGCAAAACAAAAAGAAAGATAAAATAGATAAAATAAATAAAATTAATCGTAAATAAATCGTATACCATCGTCAACGGTGTTAACGTCCGCAGTATTTCCCGCCTTTTTTGGGACCTTTTTAGCACGAGTTCTTTTCGTAGGTATTTTTTCAGATACCTCATCATTGGCTTCATCGACTAATCCATTCGGATCGTTAGAAGATAAATTATCCTCAGTTAAAGGTTTAGATTTCTTAGTGACGCGTTTTAATTTTGTCGTTTGTACCTGAATCGGTTGTTCTTTAGCCGTAGACTTTGCAGTAGAATCTGCCTTATTTCTCGTCCTTAATTTTTTAAGAGGCTCCAATTCAGTTTCTATTATTTCATTATTATTTTCAGCAGTATTGGTTTTGGTAGATTTCGTAGATTTCGTATCTTTCAATTTGACGATTGATGATTTGACGAGTTTCGTGCGTTTCGGAGGCGATACTTTACCGGTTTCCGCAAGTTTTTCCATCGACTCGATGTCGGATTGCTTTGCATTTCTACGTGATGCCATTTAATTCCTTTTATCTTTTTCCTTCTTTTTGTTTTTTTTCTTTTTTTTCTTCTTTTTCTTCTTTTTTTATTTCTAAGTTTCTTTTTTCGGATTTCTTTTTTTTTTAATTTATTTGCTTATGTTTACAGAGAAATATATGTACGCAAATATTTTTACTTTTCCTTCGTTGCCTTCTATTTTCGAGATAATATTGCTCGAAAAAAATAAGTTGAACAATTCTTTTTAACGTTTTCTATATATCATCTATCTAGTATTTCTTGTTTCATCAACGGTTAATAACGACTCCTCTACGTACCGCCTTTTACCGGTGTTCACAACTTACATGCGCGACAAAGTTAATAGCAGATCCTGAAATCGGTACATCAGCGCCGTCTTTTTATACGAAAAAGACCTTATACGCATGAGATATTGATTTTCTAATTGACAATTGAAAGTTGACTATCATAAAGGTATTATTTAGAAGTATTTATTACGTATCACGTTTCATTCCCATCTTATTCCGTCCATTTATTATTTGTTTTGAGAAGTTGCCTTCTTTAAATTTTCAAACTTACATTTCGTTCTTATCATACAATTTTATTTTGTAAATTACTTGTCTTACAAATTTTATTTAATTTTAAGCAATAATCGTTAATAACACGAATTAAATACGTATACATTTCGATAGATTGAAAATATCAAATCTGCGAGTACGATTAATCATGCATTGTTCGCGATTTCATTATCTTCGGATGCAAATTTCATAAAATTCGCGCCATTTTTTGTCCACATTTTCTCGAACTTGAGTAAGATGAGTCAGTGTTTTTATTCACTTCCTGGAGTAAGGATCGAGAAAGACCGTTTAACTTATCGATATTAAAATATACGGTTCACAGTAATATAATTATAGTAGAATTCATATTAATGTACGAGAAAAAGTATAAATAACAAATCTTTAAATTAAAAAGTAAATTCGCGAATTAAACTGCATAAAATCGTGATTAATTTGATGACAGATGTCGCTCAAATTCATCCTTTATTTCTTTCTCATGTGAACTTATTTTCATGTACGATAATATATTTATTTACACTGGAGCAAATAAAAATAAACTACACAGATAATCGATATATCGAGTAAATTTAAATTAATTTAAACAGAGTAATATAATTTGTTTTAATTGAACATATTTGAAAATAAATGAATTTGTTGTCTCGTCGATAAGTTTGGTTGAAATCGATCATGCGCAGTTAAAATTTCGTGAATCATCCCCCATTGATATGGTTTATTACATTCCATCTTATTACCGTTTGGTTCATGGGAGGAAAGGTGCCCCTTGTTGATCAAGGAGGCAAAGAGAAACAACGGCGGAAGTGGGGATCGTGCGCCATTTTCTATTTTTGCATAAGAGTGATTAGTGTGTTGTATGTGTACGTTTAGTGTATTAAATCAAGAAAATAATAATAATCATTTTGATGCTGATTTGCCGAAGCAATGAGATGATCGTTAAGAACACATATACCAAATACTACGATATAAGGTTTATCCAACTTATCGTTTGCATTATTACGATAAAGTTCGTTTTCGTTCGTTTATAAACACTTTTACTTCGTTCTCCTTTTTTTTCGAGGAGTGAATGGTGAGAAAAAATTGTATTTCAATAACCCAGCGATTGATTGTTAAATAAAATTTAAAAAAAATAAAAAGAAAGAGAACGTGAGGGAGAAAGAGCGAGAGAGAGAGAGAGAGAGAAAGAGAGATTGAGCGAGAGAGAGGGGGGAAAGGGATAGAAAGAGATAGAGAGAGAGAGAGTGAAAGACAGAAAGAATAAAAGGATTTTCTTTATATCACTTATTAAAGAACAGTGACACATATATAAAAAGAAAATCAGTCTGTGATATTAAACAGTCTTAGAATATAGCCAAGTGTAAATTATACACAATCGCGTATACACATATATGTTGTGTGAAACATAGATAGATCGTATAAAGAACTAGAAAGATATATATATATATATATAAAAAATATATATATCTCTCTATATATACATAAAGAGAGAGGGGAGGGGGGAGAGAAAGAGAGGAGAGAAAAGAGAGGAAGAGAGAAAGAAAAAAGAAATTAAAATAGTGTAATACCTTAAACTTTTTTCGTGGACGAAAGTAGAATGTCTTTGGAATCTGTGACAAGTGAAAAACAGCTGCTAAATCAAAAATCAACAGGTATTTATAAAGTTTGTTATTTGGTATTTAAAGATTTTATCAATTAGTACATAAATGAAACATTTCTTCTTCATTGCTTATCCTTCCTAGATATATTTCCAATGTGTGTGTATTGAGTAGCAATTAGAAGTATTCTTGTTGTTTGCGTGCTCATATATCTTTCATTCTCTTATGCTTAATTATTTATTTCCTCCTCTTCGATTCTTATTGCTTTTGACTTTCCAATTCAGCATCGCATTATGACTATATTCCTCCTACTTTTCTCTTATATATTTTATATTTCCATGAAAAATATACTAACATGTATGCGATCACTTTTTAATACCTAACAATAAATTAGATTAATTGGTTGAATAATTTTTTATAAACGCATTAACTTTGGTTTCCAGATAAATAAAGTCGGAAACAATATTCTTCAAATTATAATTAATATACACGATCAAACACAAAATAATATTTTATTTCATTTTCTCATAAATGTATTCTAGTCGATATACTAAAGGAAGATTAATGATACAAGAATATTATTTGCTTTCATATAGTAATAATATTTGAATATCAAAAGGAATTAACAAATACAAATTTTTATTCAATCATTTTGATAATAAAATATAAAATAAAACTAAAATACAAAAGAAATATTAATAATGCAAGCATATTATTTGCTTTTATATAACAATAATGTTTTAATGTCAAAAGAATATTGGAAAAAGAATATAAAAAAAATGATTGATTAAAATATAAGTAAATTTGAGCATAAATAGAATGAAATGGAATATCTAAAAATAATCTGATTATTTTTATAATAAAAAGTTAATATTTTCTTTGAGGTTTGAGCAATTTTTACATTCTCATTTAAAACTCTTAATGTTGTAATTAAAAAATTAATATCTATTAACGAGTAAATAGTTGCATTTGTTTATAACATTTTTGTTTCTCGAGGTTACATAATTTTCAATGTCTCATAATGTACAAAAATATAATAAAGAACTTTTTATTATAACTCCATACTGATCCAAAATATTAATCGTTGAAATATTAATAATTTAAATAAGTTTTTTCTTTTAGAAATTCAATCAGCATGACAATAATATAAATAGTATTTGTACATAAATATATTTAAATTTATACAGCATTGCTTTATTTGTTGTTAATGTATTTGATTTATTTGATTTATTTTGATAAACATCGTATGTTTAATTATTGGAAAAAAGGAAAAGTCGGTTAAAAGTATTTAATTCGAATAAACCGTAATATCAGTTAATCCAAATACATGTAACAGATTTAATAACATCGTAAATATTTGATTGGATGGGAAGAGTTTCGAAAGTCAAAGGTTTACTTATGTTAGTCTAAAAACTTGGGCCGGGAGGCCAGTTAGTGTCGTATCATCCGAAGTAACGTATCTTTCTTCTATCGAGGTTAAATTTCAAATTCTTTTCTGTTATCATCATCATCATAGAAATCGGTTTATTTCGTTTATCGATCTTCATTTTATTATATTATTCCTTGTAATATAATTTATTATTTTTTTTTCTTTTCGCACAAATTCAGAAACCGCGTTAAGTACGCGCTAAAGTTTCGTATATAACAATAATAATAATTATAATAATAATAATATTTTATGATAAAATGATTAATATATTGAAATTATCTGCTAAGTGTATTATTTCTTAAAATTGAATTTTACCAGTGAACATTCGAGATATACATAAACGTATACAAATATATACTTCGAGATATATTCTCTGTTAATACAACTCAATTCTCAAAGTCCTTTTCGTCCTTTATTAGTAAATATTTAGCTTAAATTTCAGAACGGTTATAACGAAAAACAGAGAAATAAGTTGAGTGAAACGGGTAGAAGAAGCGCAGTTTTGTAGCGAGCTCTATGATTTAAAGTACTTATACACATATATATATATATATTTATTATAATATATTGTTATTAGGAAAAAGATATAGAGTTAGATTATAAAGGAGGACTACTACTGTTTAGTTAAATTAAGTTTAAGGTGTGATTAAAGTTTAATTTTAAATTACTACAATCTAATTAAATATGAGATTAGACCATGCTCAAACTTTAGTCGGTTCAAACTGGTACCGACGATCTCGAAAACGTCCGCTTGTCGGACCCACAGGATCTCCATTTCTAGATGCGACTTTGGTAGTACAAACCCGAGCATGTCGATGGTTTCGTAAAAATAAATCAGTAAATCCGTTAAAACGGGTAACTTTCCGTAAGTACTTTCAATACTTTTTTTTTTCCCCATTGATTCTATTTATTTCTCTTTATGGTAAGATTTATATAGCAAAAGAAAAAAACGTAGCTCAGGATATGGTTTTTTTTCCTTATTTTTATATTATTAATAATAATAATAATAATAATAATAATAATAATAATAATAATAATAATAATAATACTGTATATATATAACAAAAAATTTAATATAATACTTTATAGTAAACTTTAGAAAAGAATGTGTATTCTGTATTGAGATCTTAACACATCAATTGCATAGATACTTAAATTTGTGATTTATATATTTATAATATTTTGTAATGAATAATTCTTTTTCAATGTGTTTTATAGGAGATGATGCAATTATATCCATGTCCGTGGCTGGGGAGGTAACTGATACTTCCATTATGGAAATTGGACGTTCAAGACCTCAATTTCAATATACAAGGGTATATATCAATCATTTCGCAAAGATTTTAGAGAAGATATGTATTGTATATGTTGTAAATATTTTTGTTCATATTTAGGAGGAATTGATGACGATAAAAGGTTTACCTTTATCTAAACGCAGACCTGGTTTCCTGGATACTTCTTACAATAAGTACGACAATAATATTGTATTCCTATATTATTAATATTATTTATATTATCATATTTATTTTTATATATTTCTTCTTCGCATAAGGCTGATTTATTTCTAAATTTTTCGTTTTTTCTATTAATGTTATTTGTATCATCTGTAAATATATTTTTTGAAATGTTTTTAACAAAGTACACGTGGTGTATGGGACCCTGAACGTTGGCATTCAAACAGAAAATGTAGTGACACGCCGCCTAAAGATGACAAAGGTATACGTTCCGAACCCATTACTGAAAATCATAACAAGCGTCGCAGTGGTGATCCTCGGGAACGAATACGAAAAGAACAGGATGGTATTGTTTTAAGTCCCCAAAGACGAAGTTTTAATTCTGGATGTTTTGTTAATGTGACGTGTAATGCGCCAAGTAGACGCTCTGAAAGTCCGATTGGTAAAACAGAGGTAAATTACATACATATATATATATATTTCATTGTTGTTTACAGGGTTTATCATTAAGAATATTTTAAATCCCTCCAAATCTTTCAGGTCAGTCATCGGGAAACAGTTCGACGGATCGGTAGTGGTAGAATTTTGACACGTGACATATGGGACTTCAGATCTGAAAATGAAAAACTTGAACCAGAACGTACAGATTTTTCATATATATCTGTTACACGTGATCGTGACAATAGAGAAAGTAAGGTAACTAAAGATCGTGAAAATATACGGGATAGAGAACGCGAACGGGATAATCTACGTGATCGGGATGAAAGAAATGAACGATATGAACGTCGATCATTTGGTCGTGACTTTGGAGATCGTGAAAGAGATCGCGATCGAGATAGGGGAGTGGATAGAACCGAGCGTAATCATCAGAATGATCGTGATAAGGAACGGGGACGCGAGAGAAGATTTAGTAATGATCGTAGAAAAAGCTGTGGTGATAATCGTGATGCAAATGAGCCCGAGTGGTTTAGCTCAGGACCTACATCCCAACATGATACTATCGAGCTAAGAGGTTTTGAGGATATTCCAGAAGAAAAAGTAGTTAGTAATAGTGCCAATGTTAAAACTCGAAAATATCCTGCTCCAAAGAAACGTGGAAAACGGAATTCTTTAGAAAAAGATGACAAACCGAATGAGAATATAATTGGTCCTAAAGGACGTAGTACCCCAACAACCCTAGATCAATCAATTAATGCTGTACCTGCACCACATTCTCCTATATCTGAACAAAATGAGCCATCATCTGATTCTAACAAAGAATCTCAGGATACTAGCGATAGCATCATGACAGAATCAAGTACCGAGATGGCTGATAATTCCGAAGCTCGTAAAAATGATGAAAATAGTCATCCCGATTTTAATCTAGACGACTTCTTGAAATCTGATACTTTTCCCGGTGTTCCTGATTTGTTAACAGTAAGTAAATTAATATCAATTACGCAATAAATTAAACAGGTCTTTAAACATATTATTTTATATAGAATGGAGTTGGTTCAAATGGTGGATCATGTTCTCGATTTAGTCAGTGGTTTAAAAGAGAAAGCCCTATTCAGCAACAAACAGAGAGTTGCAGAGCTATAGAGGAAGAAATGTTGAATAATTTACTCAATGATATTTCTGAACCAAATATTCAAATTCCATCAGTTACTGAATCAAATGCATACTTTGCTCCTATATCACCTGCTATTTCAACTACTAATAATACTACATCTACCACTGGTGTTAAACTCCTCGAAATGTTGCAACGTGGTAATAAACAACAACAGCAGCAGCAACAGCACAATCAAAATGGTCAAGCAGATTTAACTACACCAGTTATACCATTAATGAAAAATTCTTCTATTAAAGATATGGGTAAAATTATTTCTGATATTATAACATAGCTTGAAGATATTTTAATATGAACGTCTTGTAATACAATATATTATTTACAGAAGTAGGTGGAAAAGTTGTGCACAGTGTAGAAGAATTGGAAGCACGAATGCGTGGCGGAGTTCCTCCACCTTCATCTACGACTGAGCTGTCCCGTGTAAATAAGACTGAAGAGGATCTTTCTGCGTTTAAAAAATTGGTAAAATTGTTAAACTGCTTTTAAACTATCGTATGATAGAGAGAGAGAGAGAGAGATGTACTTATTATTTATTTTAATATTTTTATGCTTAAGCTTGCTCAAGTAACTGGTGGACAAGCTGTACCTGCAGCAAACGGGCCTATGCCTCAAAAACCACAATCTGTAACATTGATGCAGGTATTATTTGTTTTTTCTTTTTATGCTTTAAATATCTAACATTTTACTAACCTACTACATAATCAAATAAACTTTTTTGCAGTTGCTTAATTCACAATTAAAGACACCACAACAATCAGTTGTTCCTCAACAATCGCATGCAGTTGCAGATCAAATTCATTCTTCAACATTCAATCACGTTGGTCCCATTGCTCCTACTCAACATGCACACCAAGTTCAAATGCAACACGAAAACTTAATTAAAGTATTGCATATACAACAGGTTTGTTATTATTCTTATGTGTCGATAATTCATTTTTAGTTCAAGTGTTTCTGTAATGTTTGCAATCTGTTATATATTAGCAGCAACAGCAACAGCAACAACAACAGCAACAACAACAGCAACAGCAGCAAAAGCAACGACAGCAGCAACAACAACACTCTGACATGCTGTCTATGATAATGAGTGGTCAACGATTGATGGGTGTTAGTCCTGTGCCAACAGATATGCAAATGATGATGAATAATGTTACTCAATCTGGGCAAGAATTAACACAAAGACCAGAAGCACAAGCTATAATTCAAGGTTTGCAGCAAGGGGAAATAACAAAACAACATTTGATTCAACAGTTACAGGTATATATTTGCAATAAATAAATCTAATTAATCAATAAATAATATTTATTGTTATTAATATTAAATTAATTAGAATCCTGCCTTGCAACATCGACATCGAGAGCTTCTAGCTAATATTCTCAAAATGTTTGGTGGAACTACTCCACGCGCGATAAGTCCACATCCAAATGCACCTACTCCACAAGATCACATTTTGCATCAAATGTTGTATCAACAGCAGCAACAGCAGCAGCAACAACAACAGCAACAGCAACGAATTCCTTCTCCTATGAATAATGGTAAGTGTCTATGAATATGGTCGTCATTTGTTCTATTCTTTACCTTCCTAAAATTTTCTTTCTACTTTAATTCCAATATCACAAATAAAAGAAAATAAATATTAGAGATACAAAATGAATAATTGAACAAATTTTGTTAAATATACTATACTAATATGCACAGTATCTTATAAACTATCTGTATACGTTCGGAATGCAGCTTATTGTCCACCCCCAATAATTCCATCAAATGTAGCAACCAGTCCCAACACATTATCAGCAAAACATTCAGGTAAACAAAAAAAATATTTCAAAAGAAATAAAACGAAAAGAAAAGATATTTATTCTCATTTACTAAATCTCCTCATATTTTTGATCTTGAAGAAACAAGATAAACTTTTATTCTAAAATTAATTAATAATTAAAAAGCTATTGGAAAATTCAATAAAATAAGAATATTTTCAAAAGCAGTTTTACAGAAGATAATTTGTGTGATTTTAATAGTGATACCACACAGAGTACCTTCACCGAGGGAACTGGTTATGCATACTCAATCCATTATGCAAAGTGCTTTAATTAAAAAGAAATTAGAAGAACAACGTGAGAACTACCGCAAACGACAGGATCAGCAGCAGCAACAACAGATTCAACAAAGACCGTCCACTCCTGTTAATTCTCCAGCAAAGCAAACGATGAGCCCAACGCCACTTGCTTTCACGCCAACATCAGTATTACGAAAAATGACCGCCGATAAGGAGCCAGAGGGTGCGAATCATTTAAACCATCAAGTAGAACCAATTTTCTCTATTTCTTCTCTTTATCATAACAGTCAGGATAGCTTTAGTAAGTTCCAAAATCGGTGCATTTCTACGCTACAGCTATGCCAATTTTCCGATAGCATGTACAAACCTATAACTTGTGTTTTTAAATATCAAGAAAATCATTTTAATAATGCCTCGTCTATTGCATATAACATGGGAATAAACAATAGGTGTAATCTTGATACAGATGAAACAGCATTGAAAACTAAATATTTTTGTTCCTTAGTTCACAATCAAGATTCTAACGATAATTCGAATTTAAATATGTTAAAGGAAGATAAATTGATCGTTGATAATACCAAGCCTTCAGATAAAAATATAAGATTAAAAGAGATCAATGCAATATTAGATACAAATAGTAAAGTAATGGAAGCAATCACTTTAAAAGATAAAGAATGTATCAAATTATCTATTAGGGATTCATCAATTTCAAAGGTTTTCGTTTAAAATTTTAACTTTTGTCAAATCAACAGCACATACATGCATATACATACACACACATACATTCCACCATATTTTGTTTTAAAAAAAAGAAACTTACAGTATATATATGTTATTTGAACTAGTAAGTATTGTAATACCGTATCTTCAATGTTTTTTGTAAACGAAAAAAATGCATATTTTTCTTTTTTATTTTTTTCTTGATACACACAGTATGTAACTTTTTATATGTTTATTTTTAGAGATATATTCTTTTGAGTTCTGTAAAACGTGGTATGAAAACTATCACAAGTATAACTTAGTGTCTATATCACACAGATCGTTGAAAAAATTTATCTTGCTTCTAAAAGTTTGTCGAAATAGTTCTTATAATAAAATGCTTTATAAATATATCTCACGCTTTCAGTTTACCTCTACACTTTATTCATTTCTCCTTTACAAACTTTCTCTAAGTAATTTGTCCTGCATATGTACACTCAGCTTTTATGTAGAAACTTCTATATGACACATGTTATGTTATACTTATTATTAAGAAGAAACAATGGCACAAATATTATTTCATATATTTGTATATGAAAGTACATTTTTATAAAAATGAATAGTTATTGTGTTCGTTACAATATTTATGTAAAAAAGAATCTATGTGTGTCCGTATCATATAAACATATAGATTCTGAATTGCATGCTACAAATACAGTATATAAATTTGCGTGAAAATTTTAAATTTAATGTTCGTTTGTATTTCAATAAGAAAAAGTTATTACCACTTAATATGTAAACTTTTTCTTTTAGTAGTAAATGATAATAATTAGTTATTTTAATCATATAACGTTTCCAAATTTATATACTTTATTACTTAGATTGTTTTATATATTTATATGTATATTAATTTGATTGTATGTCAATTTATGGAATTTATGTGTTTAATACAGGTAACAGCAATGATCTAGCAAAACTGGCTAATCAAAATCAAGTGCAACAAATGCAATCTGCAGTGCAATTACTCACGCAAGGAGTTCTTTCGCGACATAATACATTACGACCACAGCAGTCTATTCAATCTTCATGGTCTAATCCAAATATTAAGCAATATCCTGGTATGTTTATTTGTATTGCTTAATACAGTGAATTGTTTAACAATTATTGAGTTAAGAAAATAATATGTAATATACTTTTAATTTTAGGACGGCCAATTGTAAAAGGTGGTGGTGGTAACACTGTCAATCAGTATCAGTACAGCGGTAATTTAGACTTTCAACAACAACAACAACAACAACAACAACAGCAGCAACAACAACAACAACAGCAGCAGCAACAGCATAGACCTATGACGAATGTATATGGCAATCCCGCACGTTCCAAGCATGCTATGGCTCCCACAGTATCATCACATCCTAATGTTCCTCAATATAATGTTACTCAAAATACTATGATAAGCCAACGATCAAATCATATGAATCCCCAAATGAAGCAGGTTCAACAAGTTCAATCGCATATGGCTAATGTACATCAGCAACATCAGCAACATCAGCAACATCAGCAACATCAGCAACATCAGCAACAACAGCAACAACAGCAACAGCCACAACAATCGCGATCTACAAATCCACAAGTGCAACTTATGTTGAATCAAAACTACAACTCCAATCGTTCAGGTATGTATTAGGTGTACAATTTTGCTTCCGCCGTTTTTTCTATAAGCCATCTATAGGATATACAACTTGGTAAATATAGGTATTTTACACATATATCTTATATAATATCTTTTTGTTTATTTTGTTATCCAATACTAGTTTAAAACTAAAAAGTTTATATGCGTTAAATACTTTTTTTTTCCTTCTCCATAAATATATACGATTATCATATTGTTTCATATCCAGTATTCTTATGATCACATATTAAGTTCCAGATTGATGCTCAAATTGGAATAATTAGAACTCCCATTATACCTGTATTTCCTTTTTAATCCATTGGTTCAATCAGCAATCACATTGGATTTAAATTAAGTAATGAAATATTGGAAATTTTATATTACCTTAATATTTTTGTTTATTATTACAGCGTAATAAGAAACTACATTACACACAAATTATATTTTTTTCCAATTTTGTATGTATAATTTATAGAAAATGAATTATACGTATAATTAATAAGATATGTTTTTAGATGGACGAATGATGCGATCGCAACAATTAAATATCAACGTTGGCCGTCAAAACTCACCAGGTCTTGGATTTATGGGTAGCAATGGTGGAGACTTATCTCCAACATCAAATCAGTTAGCACGATGGTTTACTCCTGAACTTCTTGCGCAAGCTCGAGCTGGTAAATTACCAGAGCTTGTTCAAACAAATGTTTTGTCATTGGAAGAGTTGGAAAGACTTCAACATGCTTCGACGAGGGTGCATAATTGATTCAACACGTTACTTTTCATTGACATTTTTGTTTCAAGTAGTATATTCCTGCTTTCGAATCTTCCATCAAAATTGGATTTGCTTTCGTATTAAAAGGCATGAGTATAAAAACAATTATTCGTATTACAAGAAAAAAACGAGCGCAAGTGATTTTTACGAAATGGTGCTGGAATTGTGAAATTTCTTGTTACGCAATCTCACGTGAAAAGAAGATTAAAAAAAGAAAAAAAAGAAAGATATACAATTAATTATATATTTTAGTCTTTCAAGCAGCGTATAGAGCGCAGTATTTCTTCTTCTTTTTATAAACATACAAAGTATCTCATAGGTTAAATCCTTCGAAATTTCAGATTGTATGTTAAGTAGGAATTACAAATGTACAGAATAGAAAGAAGTATCGTGTAAGATTTACATAGCTATTTACATGTAAAAGCCATTTAATGACACATTATGTGAACAGCTTTCTGTTGTAAGAATGATGTATTGCTTATAAGACTGAAACACTAAACACAAAAATTCTTACCGACATAAATAACAGTCATAGAAAAATCAAGATTTTATTTTAAAATAAGAAATTATTAAATGGCAGCATAATCGTGTTTATTTGCCTAAATAAATTTATTTGCATGTAAGAGGAGATTTCTTCATTATAATTAGGATACGTAATCTGATTATAATGTTAACGCCAACGATTATTTACACATTCACAATATGTATGTAAATTTGAATTATTTATTATTATAAGTGAATATCCTATGATGTGGTACAAAATAATAAATAGTAACACACGATCTATGTTTATTGTTACCACAAAAACTCGATACTTACTTGTATTAGAGATTTCACTATGTTTTTTGCTATATATATATTATATATATATATATATATATATATAAAATAAATGTATCACGGTAATGCATAAAATGAAAAATTTGCAACATTTTTTAGGCAAATAAGATATATGCTGGTTTATGAAATGAGTTATAAATCACAGTGCTATGCTCTAATACAAATACCTATGTAAATTTAGGCACTGCACTTGTCCTATCCCTATAGTTACAGATTACTGCGAACTTTATTAACTTGAAAAATATATATGAATGGAAGAGAGACAGGACTTCGTGCTCCTTAAGCATATATTATAAAAATAGATATATATATATTATATATATATATATATATATATATATATATAATATATACTTTATAGAGGTATGTGTGTACAGTATCAACTGACAGATGGAAGTATAAAATAATAATATTAATAATAATAATAGTAATAAAAATAATAATCTAAAAAAGAAAGATATCCAACACAAAATCGATAACAAAATGTTTCAAAGTTTTTATGTACTTACAAAAAAAAAATATTTCATCAGAAATAGAGAGAAACGGGTTTAACGAGATATCTTTGTACATTGAAAATAATTTTTCAATCGCTGCTGCTGCTAATTATAAGTTTATTGCTTTAATAATTAGTCTATTAATATCTGATTAAACATTTCAATTGATTAAACTTAAATGAATATATAAAAACAAACTAATGAAAAAAAGACGGAAAGATGACCGCCAACATTAGACAATTTCATTCCTTTCTCACTTTCTTCATATGTTGTATTATTTATTTTTATTTTCTTAGTTTATATTCGTTTAAAATATCGCATTTTATAATAAGCGTATATCATTGGCTATATTTTCAATGAGATATTAGAAGATTCTATTTCCATTTATACTCATTACGTAATTTATACCGATTATAATGTTACGAGCTGTATTAAAAATATTAAACGCGTCCTACCCAATATTATTAGGAAAACTGTATTATAAACAGCATTAGCTACTGAGGAAAGTGAAAACAGTCTAATAAAAAATTCTTTATTTACGAAAAGATATACAACATCATTTAAAGATTAATTATTAGAAATTAGATAAAAGATAGAATGATTTTATATATAGTTATACTTTTATATTTTTGTCGATTATTATATTTCCAATTAATTTAAATAATTATGTAGACAGAGAAATCTCGTTTCTTCTACTTTCTTCTAATCGATGGAAATTTATCTATAATATTAAAGCGAAATGTATAACATCTATGAATATGTATGGTATATGATATATTATAATATAAATATATCATATATCATATATCATATATCATATATATAATATAAATTGATCTCTTAATATTTCCTTATTGAACTTTTGAAGTTTAAAAAAACGTCCATAATTATCAGAAAAAAAAGAAATCGCAGGAATGAATTATTACTATTATACAAACAAAATTTACTTAAGTATATGATTTAGAATGAATTCAATGTGTGTAGAAGTGTATGTGTTTGTAAAACGTTTGTGTATTCCATCTGAGCCTTTAACGAGAGAGAGAGGCTACAACATATTATCGCCCAAATTATTTACTGAATGGAATAATTAGGAGAGAGACCTATGTGTTTTGTTTCTATTTTTTAATTTTGCAAAAATACTCACGTTTATATTTGATCTCTAATTAAAAGACAAAAAAAAAGAAAAAGAAGGGTTTTTGGTTTCATTTAGTTTTACGGTGAGATAATAACGAGTGTCTTGTTTTAGGGAATATACGCATATATATAAATATATATATATACATCCACGCGTTGATTACGTGTACGTATATACGTTATAATCAAAGTAGTTTTATAGCCATAGTGCAATAAAAAAGAAAAGTTTCTTACAAAATTTTAAAAAATCTTATAAATGTTTAAGATTTTTGAAATTTAGTGACAAGCACCACGTATCTCTCCAATTAATTAATCATAATTCAGTTTAAAAGAGGGTTTCATCGTGTTAAAAAAGAAAAAACGATTTATTATAAGTTCGTATAGTTAAATCAGAAATTCCTTTGTAAATAATTCATGTTTCTCTAAGCGTAAGATAAAAAAAAAAAGATAAAAAAATTGCGAAAGGATTTACTACTCTAGGTTCATGCGTCGCGAAGATCGATCATTGTAAATAAAGTTATTATTAGAAACTTTAGATTATATTGCATCTATAAAAATGTCAAAAACGAATTAAACGAAAAAAAATGAAAAAAAAGAAAAAAGGAGAAAAATAAATACAAAGAATTGTAATTATAATTTAAACTTGAGATATTTTCTCGTTCATTTTCAATTAAGAGTATCGATCGTATACGACGAATATATTAAATATAAATATAGAATTTGAGAGATGCCTTGTAGACAATAAAATAATATTACGTATATGAATGTTATAAAATCGTTTAAAAAAAAAAAAAAAAAAAAACAAAAAAAATAAGAAGAAAAACTATTCAAAATTTATCTTCGAGATATCGAGATAAAAAAAGAATTGTATAGATGATAAATGTTTGTAATTTTCATCGCGAGATGTCACAACTGTTGAATTTATACGACCAGTAGTGGTGGTGTGGTGTGGCGAATGGTGATGGTAGTTCAAGGAAAAAAGTAATGCCGGATGTCGCTGTATTCTTGCAACGATTTGCAAATGGCAGATCAATGCAGGAAAGAGAATTCCGTGGCTTGTGTTTAATATTTGAAAAAAAGAAATAGATTGAACTAGTGTCCATAGTAATAATCGAAAGTATATAACAACATGATACATATTGAGTTGTTCCATTAATGGGGGTTTTAAAAATATTAGCGTTTAGAATCGTGTGAGAGACGATGTTAGTAGAAAGTAATATCGTTATTTCAGTTGCATCTTATTTTTGATCAAGATACTGACAAAACGCAACAAAATAAGTTATCTTTTTGATTATCCGACGACGATACAACGACGACGCTACGATGAAGACTTGACGCATAGGAATGCGCGCGCTCGCGCACTCGCGTGTACGTGAACAATTAACGCATCGTACACATACGCATAGGACACACATACACGAATATCGCATTATTCGTACCATCCATTTTTGTTAAAAGGAAACAGTTTAAAAGAGTAGTAGTAACGAAAGAGAAACTTATGTCATAGAAGAACGTAGATCGCAGTGACGACAGATAGATATTAAGGTGATAGAGAATCGTTTTTAATCCACTTCGTTATACACGTACATCTACCTATCAATAGTCATAATAAACTATTATTCTTGGTAATACTGTGTACGGTAAGTACTGTAATCAAACTCGGTTTATTAAAACGAAGCCTCTGGCTAGCATTCTTTTGCATTCGCGATGGGTAGGTCATTGAATTGTCGGTTATACTAGTCCTTCATTTTATCGAATCCTAGGAGACGGATTCTCGGTATATTGCATAGATCGAGAGAGATGGCAGGATATGACACTTGAAGAAAGAAGGAAGAAAAGATAATACGTATAGAAAACGTTTTAACGTGACAAAGAGATTAACTACGCTACGAATATAAATATCGGTTAACACAAAAGAAATATATTCATTGTATCGCCTGGAAATTAATTTAAAATATCATCGAAGCGACTGATCCCTCGTTGCCTAGACTTTATTAAAAGAATTCAACCAGTCTACGAAAGCAGATGTCTCGATTGTAATGAGTGAAAAAGGTAAGTCGAATAAATAAAATTAAACAATTATTTATACGTCATCCATCCTCGATGGTAAAATATATATGTCGCCGTTGTGTCGTCGTCGTTGTTGAGACTAACGAGGTTGTGGTGGCGCCATAGATAGAGGCAGCCATTGTGCGCCCTTTGAGGCAGCCTTTCGACTTTACGTACACGACCATTTTCTCTTATACCTGTAACGAACATTCGAGAACTATACGGAGTCCTATACGTTCTTTGAATCCGTTAGGAACTGATTAAACTTACGCCATTTTCTTTTTCGGGGTTAACGCGAGTGCTTCTTATATGTCACAATGTAAATATATAGGCTTTTTATGATTTCTTTTTCGTGTTACAAGCGTTTAATATGAATATATATCAAACGTATTTTTTAATTCTATGCATAACAATGCATTATTAATTTAATTGTTGGTGATAACGTATGGTGTATAATTCGCAGTGTATTTTAATATAACACTAATAATTTTTATATCGAATGAACAGTTCGATTTTATACTTGTAATTAGTAGTTCATATCATAATTAAATATTGTTTTTCCTTGGGGTATAATGTATTGTTTAACTAAAGGATTCATTTCAACGAAAAAGCTTTATCAATTGTTTTTCTTCTCGGTTCTTTTGTTTTGTTTTTTTTTTCTTTTTTTTTTTTAATGACATCGATTTTCTCGGGTAAACTCTGACATTTTTCATAGAATACGAAATAGTTAATCGTAATATATATATGTGTATACTTGAATCACATATGTTTTAATAAGAATCAAAGAAAGGTAAAACAATGTATAAAGAGTGTACGTATAGGAACGTTCGTAAAGAGAATGAAACGATCCAATGGTTTTGTGTTTCAGTGTTCCTACGTCATGAATTTATATAGTGTTCGTTTAGTGTTGTGTCGTAATATTGTGAAACATTATCTTTATCGTAGACCATTATTTCTCACCTAAAGCTGAAGAAACAGATTTAGTGTTCATTGTGTTTAACGAGCTAACTTAGAAAATGTCTACAAGTGAAGATTAGTGAGAGTTCGGAAGTGACATATGAAATGTGCATAAGTGAGGTTGGTGGTTTTTTATGCATTCAATTAATGTGTTGAATATGTTTCTTGGCATGTTTAAAGAATACGTTTTTTACTTGAATGTACAATAAATAGTAACTTTATTATTTCTTCTCGATAATATTGCTACAAATAAAAGTAGCGTCAAAATGTAGATTGTGTGAGAGTTTCTTGTCCAGAAGTAAAGCTTTTTCTTTTGTAACGGATGTAACAACGCATGCATATTTCCACGCAGAATGGTCATCAACTTATCACGAGTGATCGTAACTATTATCAAGATTTTTAATTATCAAAAACAAATAAATACTTAGACGATAGTTTGTTGCACTTTTTAAGGTATTTAACTATTCTTTGATAAAACGTGCAAATGTGTGTAAACGTCGCAATAACTTTTTACCTTAACGCATTGTCCAACATAACAAAATGGCGTTGATCTACCCGTAATGGTGAACTATCTGATAGAGTCGGCAATTTCTTCTTATATAATGCAAATAGATTTTCCTTTAGTAATATATATATATATGTAAACATTTTTTTAAAAACAATATGCATTAAAGCACGCGAATTTATGAATACTTTCGTACATTAATACGCGGAAGTATGATTTAAGAAAGATGTTGCTAGGGTTTTACGGTGTCGCCACCTACGTCTTCAACATTTTCCAGAAATGGACAGTACAGTTCAGAAGTTTGATACGTTAAATATAGATCCGAAGTATTTTGTGATAAAATAATTCTTTCCGGATTATTTAATTAATTGTAATTATATTATATATATATATATATATATATAACATATTTATTTCATTTTTACAAATTCGATGTAATTCTTATATGCACTTACATACACTTTATAACACAAATACGTGTAGATTTTTTGCTCCCTATATCTCTTCAGTTTTCTCTTATTTCTTCTTTTTATATAGAAATATAGCATAGTTAAGAAATATTTTTATGTTGATACAGGTAAATTAAAAGAAAACGAAGAGAAGATGGACGAATATAGTAAGAAATTCGCAGAAATGCAAAAATACATTCCGTTTTTAGAAGCTATGATCGAGAGGTTACAAAATGTTAAGGACGAGTCAAGAGAGATTCAATTGCAAAAGATGGAAAGTCTTCATGGAATTTTGTCTAATAGTAAACGGAAGTACGTCGCATTTCTATATTTTGTTTAACATAATATTGCGTAACGGTGAACAATTTATTAGATAAATTTAGTAATTAATAGATATTTTTTTCTTTTTATTTTGCATTTGTGCGTATACGCAAATTGTCAAAATAATTTTTTTGGTACAAACTATGATAATTACAAACATATATTATTATATTTTATAAATACTGATAGTTGATTTATTAATGGAACAGGTTAAAGATAGAAACTCTAAAAAGATGCGAAGATGTTCTACAAAAGTTGTACAATAAAGTTGAAAAGGTAGGTAATCTTATTTATCATGTAATTTTCATTTACACATGTTCATTGTAATATTTTAAATACAGATTTTGCATTCCAAATTCTCGTTTCTGGAAGTTAAGTTCACCCGTTTGCAAATCAAATTTTTACCTTTTTGGAGTGCAAATCTTGTATAAATATATATATATTTTTTCTTTTAACGAATGAATATTTTGTCATTGTTATATTATTTTTGGACGTTTTATATCACTTTATTCATAATCTTATCCCTTGTACGAATTTATGAAGGGCAAATGTAGTTTTTCCTATTAATTTTTTGTTCATTTTATTTTTTATTTATAACATTAATAAACATCATTCATACATAAATATATGTGCAAAACATCAAGTTCACAAAACATTAAATGTGTTATCTATGGCTTTATAGATTTATTTCACTACTAATTCTACGTCCACAATATTGTTTCACTTAATGCATTGTAGACTGCAAATTACATAATTATTATTATTATTATTATTATTATTATTATTATTATTATTATATATATGTATATACAACAAGTTGTATAAGTATTATTCGCACAAATTGTAATTCTATATTGCCATTGCACAAAATTTGTTTGATTAATGGTATTATGGTGTGTTAATCTATTCCAACTTTAAAAAGGCTATTATGGATGTTTCTCTATCTCTCTATCGCTCTGTATTTTTTAGTTATTTCAGGCTTTCGTAGAGTGCATGTTTTATTAGTGTATTTTAATTATTCTAATTCGACACGAGTTTCAGGGAAATACACCAGGTATTCACGCGTCAAACAAAAAATCCGAGGACGTTGGTTCGCAGCCGACAGCGTATGTATAGAAATTTTTCAATTTGATAATATTTAATGTAAAACAAAAATTTATTTCTTTATAAAAAAAAGCACATGTAAAATAAATTATTATTTTTATCATTTTGCATTCGCTGTACGTAAAAATATCTTCGATTTACAATTGATTATAAAGATACATGCATATATGTATAAAGTACTGAACAGAATTTTTTGCACAAATTATATTTTCCTATAAAATTTCTGTAAATATATGTAAAAGAAAGATATACATTAAATATAACGAAGTTAATAAAGAATCATACGTTTTACATATGTAATGAAAATTTAAGAAATGAAATTATAGGAAAATTCTATTTGTGTCAATACTTTTATTAGATGCATAGCAATAGAATAGGACAATATATTTTTCAGTTCATCGAACGATGAAAATCGTAACAAGAAGAACAATGAATCAACCGAAACTGAAGCCATGACATCAAAAGCAGCGGTGGAAGAAACTCCGGCCAGCCCGAGTCCTCCAGTGAGTCCTGAAACGGTTTCTCAAACGGCCCCAATAATTATACCTACAGAAAGAAGCGTAGATTCGATATTGGAACTCTGCGATGAGCATATAAATTTGAATGAAATGGATATGTCTCACAGCATTAAACCAATCATAATACCGACTGAACGTAGTTGTGATATAGGTAGACACTCGCCGAATTCGAGAATTGGTTCGATTGATAACGAAGATACCGATGATCTTACCTGTTCCGAATGGGATATGTTAGAAGAATCTGAGGTACAAAGTCCTAAATTTATTAGAGGTTCCTGGAAGCCTGTGGTTACTAGTAGTAATCATGATACTACTCCGAACACGACTAAAATAAGTTTCAATTTAACGCCAAAAGTGGCAGATACGCAAATGCTAACAAAATCACGGCACATAGTCACCGTTCCAGTACCTTCGTTAGGAGGTTCCAGAAGGCTGCCGTCGGTTTTAGAAAAAAATATAATGACTGGATTAGATTTAGACGCAATTAATTCTAATCCTAAACCAGAATCGCCCATCAACGTTCCAGAAGCTTTACTTAAATCACCCGATCAAGAGATTTTGTTCTCTAAACATAAGAATATTTCATCAAGGGCAAAGGATGGTGGATTTTCCACACCAAAATCAAACTCAAAGCCACCAGCCATGCTAGTTTCACCGCCACCTGTCTCAACTGAACCACCGCTCTCTATCGAGGATTTAGCCGAATTACTAAACGAGGAAGAAGACACAGATGATAATAAGAAGAAAGATGATCAATCGCAAGATAATTCGGATCTTAAAAGATTAGGATTGGGGGACAAGCCAGCAGAAGAAACTCCAACAAAGAAGGATAACAACAAAAAAGTATGTAACAATATTGATTTAAATACGTCCAAACAATTTTCGCTTTCTCAAGACGAAATTGATCGGGAAAGCGACAAACGTTGGGAAGAAACAGACAAACATATTATTAAACTTACACCAAGGAAACATTTGCCTAATTCAATGCACATATCGTTAAATGCAAAATCGGAAACTTTAAAATCAAACGAAGTAAAGGGTCTACCATCGTCCCATCAACATAATTTCTCTTCAAATATTGATAAGTCACTTGACCATAGACATCGATCATCTTCGCCATCTTATAAAGTAGAATTACGTTACCCTGAAAATTATGATAGATATCAACGCCAAATGCGTGATAATGCCAATGATAAAATGTTGAATGTGCATCCTCGTTTGCAAGATGAAGAAATGGGAGGAAACGTGCATATTTCGCATGGCGGTCCTGTTGTACAAGAGGACAGAAATGCAATGCTGTATCAAAGACGTGCGCAAACTCCTATCTCAGGAGATGGGCCAAGAGTAGATCCTTCGAGCCAACAGGAACATTTTAATCGGCAATCTGTAAACCAGTCTTTATGGCCATCTCATCTTCCCTCAAATCAAAATGATTTTTATAATTCTCAGTGGAATTCTCCTAATAATTACAATGCAATAGGCAATAACTCGATGCAAAGTATACCAATGCCTAATTCCATGTATCAACAACATAACATGGGAATGCACCAAGATATGTGGAATTCTGGAATTCCAAACTCAGCTCCTATGGATTCACATCCAATTAACGATTCGCCGATTAGATCAAATCATTATGGAATGAGACCACTATTGAATAATCAGCTTTCACAGGGTCAAGAAGTTGGTGGTCACGATGATTCTTCAATAATACCACCTCTGTTATCCCCTACCAATTACCCTCCTCAATATAGAGGCTTTCATGATGTCCCCTTTGATAGACCCGTTGATTATCCGATTGCAAGACAATCATGGGATCAACCAATAAACAGGTCGAATGAATCGTCTTATCGAAATGATTCCGAAATAGGTTGTTCGGATGGGATGATGGGAATGTCTAGTTCATATTCAAGACCAAGTACACCTTGTCCTTGGAATAATAGAGATAGGGATCGATCTAATCGAGGTAGAAGTAGAGACAGTTATTACAATGATAATAGATGCAGAGGAGAAGGAAGGAAAAGTTTTAATCGCGATAATCGCTCTAGATCTGATCGAGGAATTAGAGATATGGGACAACACAATGATTGGGACAATTGTAATCGATTTAATAGGGAAAGTCGAATCGTTGTTTCGGATAGAGATCCACGAATTCGAACAGAACACAGTACATCGTCCGTAAATTCAAATCATAATCGAGAAAGTAGTAGTAGTAACAATAGTAGTGGTTCTAATAGGGATCCACGTCTGACCAAGGATAAGCATTCTAATTCGAATAAATTTAAAGATAATGCATATCCAAATAGAGATCCCAGAAAAAAACGTACAGTATCATCTTTGGCGTTACCTTTGACGCTACGAAAAATGAAACAAAAGTCGAAATTGAAAAAGAATGGAAGTCACAATAAACGTAATTCAGATAACAATGGCAAACAAACAAACAACGACAAAACATCCATAGATAAAATGCAATCTCCTCTAGAAAGTTTATACGGTGTTATCGATACAAAAGGTAAGGGTGGTCGTTCTTATGGATTACAAAAATTCAAAATACCAAAGATCAAACGATCAGAACAGTCTACTCATTCGTTGAGTAATAAAACAAATGAAGAGAAAAAATCTAACAAAGATAAAAAGAGCTCGGACAAAGACGATACGTCTTCTGAAGTTACGAGCAGTAGCGATGTGGCGAGCTCGAAAGAAAATTGGGACGCGGATGATAGTATTATTGAAGTAATACCTTCAAAAAATGAAGATGTTGCATCAGTGATAGAAACAACGAATGAGAAGAAAGATATTGCATCGCCGACAACTTCAACAGTTGATAAAGATGAACCAAAATTCGAGGAGCCTGATTCAATAACCAATGCATCTGTGGCTACTTCCGAAATTATAGAAAATCCAAAGAAAGATGATACAGAAATAGACGGAGATAAAATAAAGGATGACCTTACCCAAGAATGGATCGAGGGTTTAATTAGGAAATCTTTAGAATGTGGTGAAGGAAAGAATTTGTATAAACAAGCTAAATTAATAAAAAAATTAGGCGAAGCATTGGAAGCTAAGAAATTAAAGAAAATTAAGAAGATCATTGAATCTGAATCTGAAAGTAGCAGTTCGGATAAGAATGCAGACGCTGAGATGAAAAAGGTACAAGTTAAGAAAAAGCGACGTGTTATTGTTTCTTCTGATAGTTCTGAAGAAGATTGTTTAGCTGAAAGATTGGGTATATTAAATAATTTATCTGATGAAAAAGACGAGAATAATGAACTCAATAAAGATAATAATATTAATTTAAACAGTAGTGATACAAATGCAAAGGATCAGAAAGAATCTCTTCAGACGTCTTCTGAATCTAAGGAACTTGTAAGTACAGATGAGAAATTAAATATTGATCATTTGAAAAGCTCCCCTACTGTTGTGGTAAAGTCTGAAATAACCGAAATGTCGGAAATTAATAACGATACGAATGAAATTGTCGAAAATAGCAATGATAACAAGAAAATTGAAGTCAAGGAGGATGATTTAGAAGAGAGACTAAAATGCACAGAAGAATTTAATGCAAATGAACAATTTACATTAATCGAAAATACTTCTATAAAGAATGAAACCATTGAAGATAAAGAAAGTGGTTTTAAAATGTCCAAACCAAAAACAAAAAGAAGAAATTCTTTGGAAATGTTACAGGAAGATATTCGAGAAATGTTTATTAGCGAAGGTGTGGTAACTGCTACTGGGCATCGTATGTGTCGAGTTTTGAAAGAAAATCAAACGAGTACTTCTACTACAATTATGTCTACGAGTAACTTGAATTCGATATCCAAAAAATCAGAAGCAAGCAAACCATTGACTAAGCAGAATAATGTGGAAATAGAAAGTAAAGAACAAGTATTAAATATCTCTAAATCAAAGAAAGTTCCTAGAATTCGAAATAACCAAAAGTTAAGTAAAACTAAATGCAAGAATAAAAAGGAAATACCAAGGCTTACACGTCAACGTTTGAAGGAAAAAGCTTCCAGCTCTGATAGCGAGGAAGATCAACCTTTATCTTTGCGAACTAATAATCGAGAATGGAGTAGTAACAAAAATTTCGATGTTTCTAAAGAAGAAGATGAAAAGTATCAAGATGCCGAAGTTCTACGTAGAAGTAAACGTGTACTTCATAAAGAAATTCCTAAAGAGGCTCGAGTTCTTATAGAAAAAACGGATATTGTCAAACTCGAATTTTCCAAGACAATGTTTGATAGTTCTTCGGACGAAAGTTTTGGTATAGATGTGGCAAAATTAACCACTGCTATAGATAATTCACTTAATACAGAAAAAGAACCAAATCATAGCTCACTGCAAATAGCATCTCCTAAGATTAGTAGATCAAACATTCTCTCTAAGAAGGGTTTAAAAAAAAAACGTTCAACACTTCTCAGTGTCGATAAAATTGAAGATGTTGCATCGATTACGGACGAAGAAAGTATTGTTTCGGATATCTCCTTGTCAAGTAGTATAGCTTCTGGAAAGAAAGTTAATAATAATCTTGATAAACCAAATAACAGTAAAGTATTATTAGATGGTAATACTGTAGAAGAACTAGTATCTTCCAAAGCAAACAAAAACGTATCTAAATTAGAGAAAATAAGCGACGTTGATGCTGATGATGATGTAAATGATTCTATACGTATTGAGCAAAGTCAAAAGAAAATTTCAGTTAGAAGAAAAAGAAAGAAATTAAATTGGCAGATGGGGATTTTATCAAAAAAGAAAAGGAAAAAGGTGTCACCTACGGTACAAGTAGAATCTGATCGAATTATCCCGGAAATTCAAGGTACACTTAAGAAAGTAGATGTTCAAAAAGATAAGCCTGATGTAATAGAAAAGTTGGAAAATCCAGGTTATGAAATTAATAAGGCCGAAGATAATGTTATAAATGGTGAAGAAAATAATAAGAAAAAAGATACTAAACAAAAAACTAAAGAAAAAGATTGTGCAAATGCACCTTTAGTGTCCCCTACACGTGACGTGAAAAATAGTGTAATCAAAACAGAAAAAACAAAGCATGATAAACAATGCATACAATGGCCTAATTTAAGCATAGAAGAATTAATTGAATATGCTTGGTCAGGTCATGAAAGATATAAGTGCTTATTTTGTCCGTTTAATGGTAAAAGTATTATTCATCATTATAAATTGAATCATCCTGGAAATGAAGTTTCAATATCTAGATTAAAATCAAAAGAAGCATATTTTGCAATAGAAGAAGCTAAAAATAATAATTATGAAGAGACATGTACAAAATTTTCAGAGATGAAGTCTTATTCATTTAATTGTAGATTTTGTTATTTCAATATCAAAGGAACTAAAGATGTTGCCATTGAAGCATTTTATGAACATTGTACAGCACATACTGGAGAATATAGATTTCAATGTAAGAAATGTTCTTATGAAACTATTACTAAACCATCTATGCGTACTCATTATTATAAACTTTGTCGCAAATATAGTGGTACTTTTAATAATATCGTAAAAATAGATCCAATACCAAAAGAGAACGGTCTATATGGATACTTGTGTTCGGCATGCAATTATGTACAATTAAAAAAAATCAATCTTCAGAAACATTTGAAAATTTGGCATCTCTGTGACACGGATGTAAATATTATTAAGATAAATATGTCTGCTGACGTGACTGACATTACAAGCCTAATTTCATTAATTAACCAAGATTTGAAATTGAAGGTTGAAACAAATGAAACTTCTGAATCAGTAGAACAAGAAATGAAGAACGAACAAAAGAAGGATGCACAGGTTGTTTCTAATAATGATGATGTAAATACAATTATTCAGACACAAGATATTTCTAAACAGAAAAATAAAGAGGATAAAATGAAAAAAAAATCTACGACTAATAAAAATAAGTCGAATATTGCATCTAAGGCTGAAACACAATCGACACTGCCTGAAAAGGGATCAGAAGAACTGACAATATCGAATACTATTAATAATAAATTAAGTGTATTCGTATGTCCGCCTGAGTTAGAGCGTAAGGAAGTAGAAATTCAATTGGAACGAAAAAAGAAAATGCAAGAAATTGTTGAAAACTTTGGCATTAAAGTACATAAAGATATTTCCGAAAAGAAGAGATCTATTATCGACACTCTAAAAGATAAAATGAAAACGAATGTGCAAAAAGAATATAGTCAGAATAAAAATCTTATTTCAACAAGCAATGTTTCCGAATTATGTCTTTCAAACGACTCTGTTTCTTCTACTAGTTCAACACAATCTCAAAGTAATACAAAGACAATGGAGTTATCTATATCAAATACCAAAACAATAAATCAGGAAGACACGTTAAAATTTGCCAAATTAAAAAAAATAAATGAGCAAGATAATATTATAGATGTGATTGAAAATAATTCAAATCTCAGTTCTGAAAAAATAGATGTCCAAGATCCCTCGCTATCCACAAATGTTGATAATAAGACGGTTGAAAATGAAATTGAGGCAAGCGATAATGAAACTACTAGAGAGTCTGCAACCATTTATGATTCAGATTCTAGTAGCGAGCAAACGGACACAGAAATAACTACAGATGTAAACACAATATTAAAAGAAACTTCCAATATTACTGCATCGTCAAAAGATCCGATGATGACAACCATACAAAGACTTGCCGCTCAATTACAAAGTACAAAATCACGTGATGAAGATGCATCTGAAAATTCTACTAGTACTCTAATTGATAATATCAACATTACATTTATACCAAAACCTCCAAATGTAATACCTATTTCCAGCCTTAAACATTTGTTTGATAAACAAAATCAAACAATACACGAATTTACAAATTCGGTCGCAAATAATGACAATGAACCAAAAAGTTTCCTCAGATTCAGACGTTTAAGCGGTGATATGCTTTCTGTGCCTACTCAACCTTCAGAAAATCAAGAAGACAGGCCATCTTTAAGTGGTAATTAATTAAAGAGTCATGTATAGTTATATATACAAATTATACTATTTTATATATCTTTAATATTTGTATATTTTTTATTAGCTGCGAGTCAATCTGATACTGTAGGTGACGTATTACAAACGGATACAGAAGAAGAATGTTCATTCTTAAAAATCGAGAATGTAGTTAGTCTTGCACCATCTACTGAAAGTGCCGAAAGTGAAAATACTATTGTAAGTATCTTCCAAAATATTTATTAATGTTAATTTTAAGTATAAGATCAAATTTGTATAATAATATCAAAAAGTTATTAATATAATATATTCTCTTTTAGATAAATGATATCAGAAAAGCTGTTGAAACTTTGTCAGTTAAACATCAAACAGTTTCATTGTTAAAAACTTCTAATCAACCATTGATTTTAAAAAGAATTAATCCTGTGGCTATAAGACCAGCAATTGGAACACCGGGTGTTTCTCATGAACCTTTAACAATAATACCACTCAAAACAGTCAAAACAGTCAAAGCAGACAAATCAGACAAATCAGACAAACAAGTCAAATCAGTCAAACCACTGATACCTAAACCATCAACAACTACTACCAATTTCATACCTATTGTCCCAAAGTCACAGATAATTCAAATAGAACATAATCAATTACCATTTCAAGTATCTGTTGGTAAAGGTACTACTTTATCACCAATAACTACTCATATTGCGGGATCGAACTCTCCATCTTTTACAAATCCAAATTACAAAATTTTAAAAGTGATTAAAACGACGCCTTCTCTTAGAGCAAAGGATGTAATAACTAAGTCAACAGTAGATAAATTGAAAACTGCCGACTCTTATAAGGCCATGTTAAAACCTCAAAAACTCAGTCACTTGTATAAATGTATGGGTCGTAGTTGTTCTTTTACATCAGATTCTGAAATTTTATTTTGCGAACATTACAATCTACATGTGATAGCTCTAGTGAATATAAATGATCCTTCTCTACATGATTATAAAAAATGTGCCTATTGTTATATGGTTCTAAGCGATAGCACGCAAATGCTAAACCACATAAATGAGAAGCATTCACATTGTCGTTATCAATGTAATTGCTGTTTTTATAGAGCAATTACACCATCTTATGTACAAATACATCAGGTATTTTAAAAACAAAACTATTCGTAAATTTTTAGATGTATATATTTCATTATTCTTGTTTATTACTTCAATATTATAATTTTTCTAGGCGATATCTCACGCAAACAACGCACATACTGGCATTTTGCTCGGTAAAAAAAAAAAAGATATTCCGACTAAAGAAGATTTTAATCGTCGTGACCATGTAGAACCGTTCATATGTCAACATGGTTTGTATGCTTTTTTTATTTTAAATAGAATTTATTTCTATTTCGTTTCTTTTTCTTCTTTTTATGTTCGTACTTCAATTGAAATCTTTAGCGTAAAATATGAATTTTATTTTCAGAATGTGACAAGATTTTTTATACACCAGATGCATTCTTGAATCATTTAAAAGCAAAGCATGCTAATTCACCTGGTTATAGGTGTCACTTATGTCACTCATCATACATGAAACCATATCATCTCATAACAGTATGTAATTAAATATATATAATATAATTATTTTTAGAATGCATGATTCTATGTTTATGTAATTATTCTTTATTATTTATAGCATTACAAAACTCATGGAATTAATAAACACCAATGCTTGTACTGTGTAAATGGTACAGACACATTTAGCGATATGCTTACCCATTTAAGTCTATTTCATTGTAATCGATTGCCACAAATTCTTGAACGTACTATATCAACAGAGGTATGGGGTAACTTTTTTGAGAAAGATTCTTTTATAAAAGAAATGATTTTAGCATTCGATTTAACTAATATCCAATAAAATTTCAGACACAAAAATCTACAGACGTAATAAATCGACTGTCAATAAGAACTCTGGACATGAAAACGTCCAGCACAGTGGTAGATCCAACTGAATATAACCAGGCAAATTCTGAATTGTTAGAAGAAGACATTTCTATATTGGATACGAAAGATGCAACGGATATGGTGACTAATTTATTTTTGAAGAGCAGTAATAAGGAAGGCAATTCTTCATCATCTAATAAAAGTTCTATGGGTTTTGCAAATAAATCTTCAGACATAATAAATAATTCTAATAGTTGCAATTCTTCGTCATCTAATAAAAGTTCTATGGGTTTTACAAATAAATCTTCAGACATAATAAATAATTCTAATAATTGCAATTCTTCGTCATCTAATAAAAGTTCTATGGGTTTTATAAATAAATCTTCAGACATAATAAATAATTCTAATAATTGCAATTGTTCGTCATCTAATAAAAGTTCTATGGATTTTACAAATAAATCTTCAGACGTAATAAAAAATTCTAATAGTTGCAATAAAGCTCTTCAATTAGAAAACAAAACATCAAACACAAATATTAATCCGGATGGAAAGTATCATATTTCAAGGCATATTCTTCATGAACCTGAATTACAATTATTATCTGGCGTAGATGGAGATATCAGTGCAGTAGATCCATTGCAATTAACAAATTCATTAGATTGTGCGGATGAATACGTCAATATCAATGTTTTAGACAATCCTAATTTCGTGAAAAATTTGGCTAATCAAAACAACTGTTCCGCTAGTAAGAAGTCTTCAATTAATGAAAACAAAACAGACGACAGTGATATAGAAATATTAGATCATATTGAAATTGCACAAGACGATAAGAAAAACATAAAAGTAAAGTTAAACCAAAGCAATAAGGAGGATGTCCAAGAAACATCAAATATAATTTCGGCTGAAAAGCAAGAAATAAATATAACTCATAACATAGAAGCCTCGAATAGCCCTGATGTTTTAAATACTAATGTTAAATCAGTAAAACCCTTGACTTTGGAAGATATTAAAGATACAGGTTGTACAGGAAATGAATTGTATAAATGTGGCTATGAAAATTGTGATTTCAATGCTATTAATTCCACTATTCTTCGAGGACATATGAAAAAGTGTAGTAATAAAACAGTTGATAAGAATTCAAGTTGTGTACACTGCAAGAGACGTTTTGTTAAAGTTGGCTTTTTACTTGAACATTTAAAACTACATGAATTAAAACGTTTTGGTTGTTCACTATGTGATGCACGGTTTAGTGTTTCTTATCAAGCCAATGCTCATATGAAAACAAAGCATAAAGTTCAATGCTGTAAAGTCATTCCTGCTGATCCAAAAAATCCTTCAGCCGATGGCCTTTTTATTGTACAACATATCGTAAGTGAACAATAGCAACGTAATAAGTGTTATCTTATTAGTTTAAATTTCATAATAATACATTTTAATCTTGTTTTACACAGTGGCCTAAAGAACGAAAAGGTAAAAGACGAAAAGGGGTAAGAGCATCGGAAAAAGATTTTGACAAAACTGTTGATAACGAAAAATTAATTTTTGGTCCTGACGAGATAGAATTGTTGCCTCGTCAAGCGATATATAATCGTGAGATACAATGTGCTGTTTGTCCTTATACTACTAAAGTTAGAACTAATATTATTAGACATTTGCAACTTCATGCTAAAGACGAAACTGTACCAGAAATTGGTCCAGTCAATCCAGTACCTTGTTTAGATAAAAAAGAAAGAATGTTCGACAAAATGGTCAATCTTGCAAGTAGTTCTCATCAAAATGGTCGAATGGGAGGAAAACCTAAAGACTCTGAAAAAGATAACGATGAGAGTTTTATACCTAAATTTGTACCAGAGCATAAAAGGTATTATAAAGTATACGCGATTGTTACAAGCCAATTTGATTTTAGTATTTTTAATATAATTGTATCATTAATTATCTTTTGTTTTATTTGTAGATACGTATGCAGCGTAACAGAATGTAATTATCTTACTGTCGACGAAGCTATGTTACGTTACCATTTAAAAGCATTGCATTCTGATGAACAGTACTTCCGATGCCCACATTGTCCACAACCATCTCCGGGCCAAGAAGTACAGAACATAGCAATTGATAAAATGGGAGTTCATTTGAAAATGCATGATACTAGACTTTATAAATGTTCTCATTGTAATCATCATCACTATCATAGGTTTGTTATATTATTATTTTATTTTGTCAGCTTAGATATATATGATTTTTATTTAATAGAAATGACAATTCAAACATATGACAAGTGTAAGACATAAAATTAATGAAAAATAACAGTCAAACTCTTTCAATATTCTATAATATTAACACTTTGCCGGCCGGCGACACCACAGTGGTGTTGTGAGCACAGTATCGCTCGGGGTCGGAGACAACACTTAAGTGTCTTTAGCTTTCGTCTGGTGTTCGAAACGATCGCATTTTATTTTCATATTTAAAAAAATTAATGAGAAAACGTCGAAATTTCAACCATCATATCGGGCTATTACTTCCAAGAACGACCGATCGTAAGCGAAGTAATCCGAAGTATAAGCACTGCCGGCGCCAAGCGAAGAAATTTTTTCGAAACGCCCGGACGTCAAAGGGTGCGTTCCACTAAGCGCTCACAACGATCACGCTCACGACCACAGTTTTTCCCGTTCCACTTACCTACGAGCGTTACTGTCGTAAATTCAAGTGGAATGGACTATGGTATTTTCTCAACGCTCACTACGACCCACGTTTTCAGATGGGTCGTTGTGAGCTTCGCGTGAGCGTTAGTAATGACGTCATGAGTGACGTTTTAAAGTGACGTTTCTAAAGGAACATTTTGATCGTTGTGAGCGCTTAGTGGAACGCACCCAAAGTGTTAATTACTTCTGTTTAACACTTGTCAGATGTTTTATATATGTTATTAAATATATGATGCATTGGATATGCTCTCTGATAGTGATGGAATGTTGTATAGGCATATCATTGAGAGACATCTTTCTGATAAACATCCGGAGAAAAGACCATTTGTCAAGGTAATTAGGGAATTAGAAAATACAGAAAATAACATTCAACAACCAGCTCAAGAAAAAATAGAAAAAGAAATTCCAGATCCAGATGGTAACCATTGGAAATGTAATATTTGTGAATTTAAATGTGTTTACAAAACTGAAATGATATCTCATTTATCTCTAACTCACGAAGAAAAGACTCAATTCAAATGTACTGCCTGCGGTTATAAGACAAATGTAAAAGTACTTCTCGAACAACATATTACCTTCAAACATGTGGGTGAACCAAGTATTATTAATTATATCATGAATTATGAAAAAATAAAAGGTATAAGTAAAAAATCAGGGGATTCGGTTGAGCAAGGAGGACAAGATGAACCGTTCGATACTACTCCTCTTTGGAGAAGAGATATGCCACGAGTGAGACATATTCGTGGTATCCTTTTAGAGGATGAAGAAATGGTTTTAAGAACTGAAACATCTATCAAACAAGGAAAAAGAAAAAGTGATTCGGATCTAGCTTCTACTAAACCAGCCAAAATTAAACACGGCAAATCAGTTTCTTTAGATGAAAATAAGCATTGTAATGAAAAGTCAAAACGTTCTCTGTCGTGCGAGAAAATTGAAGCAAATAATTCTGTTGGAAGTGAAAGTAATACGTCGAAGGAAATAATCACGGATAATAGTGATATTTCACTTGAAAAAACACCATTGAAAGTAAATGCGAGTACAGAAATTGATGACGAATTAGAAGTATTTGGACCTTATGGAAGTCCTGTGAATAATTTGTATATGTGTACATTGTGTGATCAATACAAGACAAAATACAAGCACGATATGCGGGATCATCTTTACAGAGAATTAAATTACTCAAGGTAAATATGAACCACTCATTTGTTCAATCGATTAATTTCATAAAATAAAACGTAGAGAAAATTGATAAAATAATATATATTGTTATATCATTTATTATTGAACTATCATAAAAATTGTTTTCATTTAACACACGGTGTCAAGCCTAATTATTAATTAATAATAAGCTTGCTTGGGACTCAAATGTAAACATCGTATGATATATAATTAATATTTATTAATGCTCATTTAGATGGCATTGCAAAGGTTGTGGATTCTTATCTGTAAATCGTAATGCATTGTTGAAGCATTTTCAAAGACGTCACGGTGGAAGACGACCGGATCATGAACCTCTTTCTCCTGATTATTCTATTGAAAAATGGGTATGTTTACAAAATCGTACATTACATTGTAAGAACATCAAAGATTATTATATTATCAATTTTGTATTTTATAGGTCAGTACTTTGCTTAGGAAACAAACTGATATAATGAAAGGATTAATACCGAAACAAGATAATAAGAATAATAAAAATACCATTACGCCAGAAAAAAATAAGAATAAGTCTTCTGTTACTAAAAATAATTACAATATCATTAAGAAAGATGTTGAAATGTTAAAAAATGTATATTCAAAAAGAAAGAAGATAAGCTGTAACGTAACTAAAAAAATGAAAACTATTGATATAAATAGTAATGACGACAGTGATGATAAAGATAATGATAAGGATAAGAATAAGAATAAAGATAAAGATAAAGATAAAGATAAAGATAAAAGTAAGGATAAGGATATGGATATGGATATGGATATGGATATGGATATAGATAAAGATAAGGATAAGGATAAGGATAAAAATAAAGATAATGTTAATGCTGATGCTGATGCTGATGCTGATGCTGATGCTGATGCTGATGCTGATGCTGATGCTGATGCTGATGCTGATGGTAATGCTGATGCTGATGCTGATGCTGATGCTGATGCTGATGCTGATGCGGATGCCGATGCCGATGCCGATGCCGATGCCGATGCCGATGCCGATGCCGATGCCGATGCTAATGCTAATGCTAATGCTAATGCTAATGGTAAAGGTAATGGTAATGGTAATGGTAATGATAATAATGATTATGATGGTGAAAATGATGATGACGATGACGAAGATGACGATGATTATGATGATAATAGTAGCACCAAGAATCTTGTCATTAATACTAATGAATCAGGTCAAAAAAAAAATGTACAAGCAAAGAAAAGTAAAGGTAAATTTGACAAATCTTTTATCTATCGATATTTTATGTATATTATAAGTTTTTTTTTAATAATATAAATATTATAAATACGTTACTAATTAAATTAAAATATTTTATACAGATTTACTAAAGAATAATAAAAATTATCATTTAATTTGTAAACATTGCAAAATGAGATTTACTAGATTGAGTGGATTTAAATTACATGTGCAATTATCACATTTAAAATCTCTTCAATATCTTTGTCCATATTGCGATCGAAGCACCAGCAATGAAACCTCGATGCGTCTACATGTTCGTACAAAACATCCCGGTTTGGCTGAGAAAATCATTCATAATCCTTTGGAATTAACTGATGATTTTTGGATGAAGGAATATGGTATTATCAAAACGAAAGAACAGAAAAGAAGAACTCGAATAAGAGAGAGTTCAGCTGTTGGTAGAGATAAAACTGATCAAGTATCAAGTGAAATATTAAGAGATTGTAAACAGTGTGGTTTTATCGCTTTGAATCGTCATGAACTGGAAGTACATCTGAAAACGCACGGGCCAAAAACTGATTTTAAGTGTCAATATTGTGATTTTAATTGTGATTTAAAAGCAGATATTGAAAAACATTTGGGGACCAGTCATCCTCGTGTACCATCTAACATTACAGAAGTGTCTATGGAAAATATTGCATCTACTAGCAGTGATGTAAATGCAGAGAAATCTACAAATGATAACAAAGTTTTAAATAAAAATAATGAAAATTGTACAAATAATTGTGATTCAAAGGAAATAATAAGATACTCTTGCTTTTATTGCAAAATTCAAAGTAATACTTTAGATGTATTACGAAGCCATTGGAATTCAAGTCATCACACTTCGACAGTAATTAATTTAGAAGGGATACGAGTAAATCTTCCATTTAAATATAACGAAGTATACGTGCCAGTTCCAAACATAAAAAGTGGGGATAGTGATACTGAAATGACTGTGCAAACTGTTGATAGTAACGAAAGTAGAACATGGGTTTGTCAATGGTGCCACGAAGTATGTTATGCTGACTGCGAAATGAAAAATCATCAAAATATGTTTCATTCTCATTTACCATTTCATTTCAAAACCAAGTGTGGAAAAGAATTACATAAAGTATATGTTTGTCCAGAATGTTCTTTTAGAACAATTTTTATCAATTACATGAGAAAACATGTAACCAGACACATAAATTATTATAAATGTAGATATTGCCAAGAAACATTTGATAATCCAAACAAAGTCGAAACGCATAATAGAAATAAACATCCAGATTTCTCAGTTAAGATAGAAATTGCAACAAATTATAATGATATGTTGGAGAACATAATGGATAAAGTTTCGTGGAATAGCATAAATGAGACGGATTTTAGAGAAAAAGCAAGACAAGAGAAAAGGGCATTGAAACTAAAATCGAAAAATCCAGCGGTTGCAAGAAAATCTACAGCTAGGTCAACTATATGTGAACGCAATCATCCATACAAAGTAAAAGCTGTTGCTCGAAAATCTATAAATCCGCTACCAAAATATTCTACCGACACTAATTTTATACCTAGTAATTGTACAAATGATAGTGATTCGGACAAAACTTCGACCAACCAATATTCGTTTTATGGAATACCATCAAAACCTGTTAACTTAGGACAATTAAGCACATACATGGTAGTTGGAGGTCTTAGTATGAGAGTAAATTGTACTACTCTTGCTCAGCTGATAAATATTAATGCGTGCATTAAGCTTAACGATATTAAGTATGACCCTAAATATGTTTCTTTATTTTCAAAAGCAAATCAGTGAAATTTATCAATCAAATATCATTGCATCAACTATCAAAAATCATTTTATCTAGACAATATACAGTACAGCACAAGAATCTCGAATAATTATTTGAGCTATAAATATTTAATTAAATAAATAGTTTTTTTTATTATGACAGTATTCGCATATTTTTCATAATATTTATGTGCATTTTCATTGATTTTAATTACATATTTTATTTTTTTTATATTAGTAACTTTAGTACATATCCACTAAATATATTATTTAAAGTAAAAGTGCGCGCGCGCGCGCGCACACACACACACAGAGGTAAGCTTATTATTTTATTAATGATTTAAATTAACTATTATATTCCATTAAAAGATTATTATTTACTAATTAAATAATATTATTAGTTTTGTTTGCAACAAGATTAATATTTTATCATTAAACAGCAAATTTCTTATTATAATATGCAAATATCGTTAAACGACATTATTATAGAAGAAATAAAAGTATCCACACATTGAATATAAATTTGTATCAAATAATCAGATAAGCTTTTGCATTATAAATATTTTGATACAAAATCATGGACTTTCAGTAATATAATTATATTTAGATCACAGCTATGTGGTGACAAATAATATTTAACAAAGTAGCGAAGTACGAATTTATTATGTTTTGAAAAATTTTGTTATACGTAATTTATTATTCATCTGGTATAGAATAGTAAGATTAATATTAATAATGATTATAATAATAATGTAGTAGTAGGTATTGTAGTAGTAGTAGGTAGTACTAGTAGTAGTAGCAGTAATAATAATAATAATAATAATAAATTATTATTAATAATAAAAGTATCGTAAATGAGAAATTTTAGTATAATAATACTTGTTTAATGTAAATAGTTTTAATATATTCATTCTATATAAACAAAAATGCTAGGTATAATTGTATTGTATCTACATTATTTAATGATGATTGTTTATTGCTACCCTTACAAAATTAATAGGAAAAAATTATTGACAAGTAATACATGAAAAATACTTAAAACAAAAGGAAATAAAAAATAGAATACTACAGTATAAAAAGATAAGACTGAGAGGTATCCTAAACATTAGATCCTGTGTAATTAATATTTATGTAAATATCATGTATCATAAATGTTAAATAAATATTTTTGATTTTTATAATTTAATAAATTTTCAATAAGAATAATGTTTTCGTCACAATGCAAACACATAGGATTAATTTTTTATTATAATACGTTGCATCTTGGACCTTACTTTATATATAGTTCGTTTTATTTAAATATTGTTGCATAATTTAAAATAAAGCATAAATAACTATTGAAACACGCAACAACAACAAATAAAGAAAGGTAGCATATATATCCTTTATTAATATTAGCATTTTTTACTAGAAACACATAAAAATATTCAACTTTGTTTACTTTCTTAAAAAATATTTGAAAATATATAATGCATACTAGTTATTCAGCTGATATTATGTTATAGACCATTCAAATGTCAATATAATTTTTATAAATAATTTTGTATTGTTTTCACTAAATACGACTCGTTTTACATTATAATATTTGACAATGGCAAGCAAAGCATCCAGAAGGTACGTAAGTCCACGTAAATGCATGAGATGGTTGAGTTGGATCTAAATTCAAAGAATCTTCGCTTTCTTCACTTAAATCCTCGATACTAAATGTATCAGTAAGCTCTCGTTTATGTTTCAAAGATTCTTTTCCTTTTGATAATGAGAAAAGAGTAGTTTCATCATCGCTAACAAAAAATACATTAAATTTTTTTTTATTACAGTAGCAGCAATTAATTTTATTTTAATTAAAATTCGCAGAATGAATCTATATATTCCTTATTATGATTTATTACGATATATTATTATTTATAATTAGTTAATTTACCTTTCACTTCCACTATGCCAATATTCAACTAAAGGAAGATTTTCTTTATTTTTAGATGGTATAGGCAACCTTTCTATCGATATTAATCCGCTACTATTATTACTACATACGTTTATTTTGGACGTTTCATGTTTTGGTAATTTCATATAATCTGAATTATGTTGTATTCGTTTTGCTTGTTCAATTCGTGCTTCTATAAAAAGAAATTAATATCATTATATGAAATCTTGAATTTAAAATTAATATTTATTATGAGCGAATAGTTAAATAAAACTAAACAAGATGCACTAAAAATTGATTTGTAAATATAAATTTGAATTAATTAATGATAAATCACGTACCAAGTTTCTTTTGCCATTGTTTTGTAGAATTTCTTTGAGATGTTTGCATCAGATTACTGTTACAACTACTATCGCTTCCCTACAAAGATACACCCAACTGTGCATTAATTAAATATATCTGTAAACTGATATTAATTTTAACAAATAATTTTTCTTCGAATAACATATATTTAGATTAAAATTGTACGCTTACCAAAAATAGTTTTTCATCTTCATTGTGAGTAATTATTTTAGGGTCGCTATCAATTCCACTATCCTCCATGACAAGATAATATCTTTTGCTTTTAACTCATCTACAATACATAAAATATAATATTTTATATTTTTCTGTTTTTTAAATAGCTACAATTTGTGTGTATACCATTAATATAATTTTTAATTATTTAACACAACAGACATTTTAATGTGAAACACTTAAAACAAAGATGTATGAATAAACAAGTAAATAATATGATATTTATATATATTATTATTATGATACGTACATGTGTGTGAATATCATATATTTATAATATTTATTATACACTATGACAATTCATTCATTCACATTCCACACAAGAATCTAGTTACAACTTGTTGAAATGCTTATATTATCTTGGGATAGTCCAGTATTGATTTTCTTTTAACCAATAACCAAAAATACAGATATAAATCTTATCATCTTTATTTTTTAGAAACATTTTGTATAAATTCCATAAGAATATACTTATTGTATTAAGTATATTAGATATACGAATATATCTTAATATACACACATAATACAGTTAATTTTATGCTATGAAATTAAAATTAGTAACCAGATTTAGCCGATTTTATTTATATCCTTTATCAAGCATATTTTTAGGAAATTTTATTTGGAATATATATAAATATAAATTTGTTTGTTAATTTTAATAATTGTTTATGTCAAACTCATGTATATCTTTTTTAGAAAAAACTTTAGAAATTCCATTAGAAGTGGCAAGAAATAAATGGCAATAGTAACCATAATAATGCCAATGTGTATCCTTGGCAACCATGAATAAAATTCTTTTCCATACATGAACAACAAAATGTGCACAGCTGAGAGAAAGCCTAATAAAATATTTAAGTTTCTATCGTCAAAATACTTGGATCTAATAACAATGTAACATATAGTGAATATATAATTAATTATTATTATATTATTTAATATATTTCTTTATATTAATATTACAAAATAATACTTCATTCTTAAATTTTATCTAGATAAGGATTAAATTTGTCATAACTTTATTTAATAACATATAACACATAACGTAATGGCTTCTACATTACCCAAAAGACAAGGCTCTAAAGTCTCAGAAATAATGAAAGATGTATGTTATTAAAAACTTCGATAAAGTATTTTTATATATAAATTAACAATTAATAATTAATAATATTCACAAACATTTTAGTATGTGAGTTTGAAGAGTCGTATGTCAGGTGTGAGCTTAGCTGGTGGAGATACGGATTGGATGCGAGGGAAAGTTGGTCTTAAACCGGATGATCAATTACAATTAACAGAGACAGTACATAGAATTCGTCTGTATTATTAAGTACTATCTAGAAGGTGCAAATATTTTATACTAATGTTAATTTCAGGAACTTCAGGAAGAAATTGCTCGAGTACTTACAGTACAAAACACACGTATTCCTGACTCACTAGTTGAATGGTCTTGGAAATTAAGAGAATTTATTAGACTACCTGATCCTCCTAATGTAATAACTCTCATGAGCGTACCTGGTACTATACTACGTAAAGACTCGGAGGAAGCTAAGGTGCAAATAGCTGGTGGTATTGTTGGTAAACCATTACATAATAATTTGTATAAATATAAAAAATGATTATCGGATATATTATTAAAAATACGCATTTATTTTATATTATATTTTTTATAGCAGAAAGTCATGATGATGGATTGACTTTTGATACCAGGCAGGATGATAATATACTGGATAAATATGCAGATGAAGGTGTGTTTCAGAATAATTCATCATAAATTTGAAAGTAAATGTTTTGTTTTTTATATTAAGCATCTTCCAACTATTTTCAATAATATTTTAAATAAAACAATTATAATACATTTTAGAATACGAAGGAGAATATGAATACGAAGCGGAAGTAGATGAAAATAAGTACCAAAGAGAGAAACATAAAAAAATACCTAATCAATTCAATTTTTGCGAGAGAGCAGCGTTAACATATGAAAATCCTATGAGAGTAAGTTTATTAAAGATAGCAATATTTTATGGACAAGTAAGCTATTCATTTTTTTTATAGGATATGAGTACGCAAACTTTACCACCACCCACAGCATTGTTTAATACGCACGTCTTCCAATGGACTATTTTTGACGAATATCAGGTGCATAAATAATAATAATGAGGATTCTCAAAATATTCTTGGACAGTATTTATAATTAAATATTTAATTATACAGGAAGATTACATGCAACAGCAACGTGAAAGAGAAAGAGAAAGAAGATTGCCAGTTACACAGGTACGAAGAGAGGATATGAAAAAAAAAGAACAAATGGAAAACATTGAAATGTATGATAGAATGCTTAAAGCAGCTAAAACGTTAGAAAGAATGGTGAATCAAAATATATTTGATGAAATTGCGCAGGGTAAGTCTAGTTATATAATTTTAAATTTACTAAATTTAATGTTTTATTTACTGATAATGTTTGTAGACTATAGGTATTGGGATGATCCAAGCGATGAATTTAAAGATGGTGAAGGGTCTTTATTACCATTATGGAAATTTCATTATGAACCAACAAAAAAACATGATATCACAGATGTATGCTTTAACGAAAGATATTATGATCTATTTGCAGTATCATATGGAGCATGTCAGTAATTAATGTATAATAATATTTTATATATTTGTAATAATATTATAAATTTTTACTGTATTACAGTGACATTTAATAGTCCTATAAAGGATGGCTCAGTATGTTTATTTAGTTTGAAAAATCCATCGTACCCAGAATGGATTTGTCCAACAGAATCTCCAGTAATGTGTTTAGATTTTAGCATTCAACATCCTCATTTATTAGTCATTGGTAAATTTTATGAAGTATATCAATATTTTATAAAATATTAATACATGATTTAATTTATTATTTATTAATCTTTTTAATAAAGGTATGAAAGATGGTTCAGTAGCTGTATATAATATTATGTTACCACCAACAGGCCCACAGTACAAAAGTAATGATGTTACACAAAAACATGGAGGCATCGTATGGGAGGTATGTTGCACAAATTTATAAAAATATTAATTATATTCATTGATTATAATATCTATTAAAGGTTCGTTGGGCACCTGATACACAAGAAGGAAATTTAGCATTTTATAGTGTTAGTATCGATGGTAAAATAAATTTTTGGGTTCTTCATCAAAAGGAACTCGGATTAACAACTATTATGACATTGTTTCTTGACCAACCACCAATACCAGGTCCTGATGGTACAATGATAACACTCAAAGGTATATTATATTGATGATATGAAGTTTTATTATAATTAGTTTTATCTAAAAATATTTATAAATCATTATATATAACTATTATTTGTAGGGTGTGGAACCTGTTTAGCTTTTTATCCATCTGATGAGCATATATTTTTAGTTGGAACTGAAGAGGGTACTATGTATAAATGTAATACAGCATACAGCAGCATTTATATGCAAATATATAATGAAGCACATAATATGCCAGTGTATCGTATAGTCTTCAATAAATATAATTCGAAGATATTTGCAAGTTGTTCGGGAGATTGGAGAATTAAAATATGGGAAGATGAAAGACCGTAAGTTTTAAATATAAAATAAACAAAATTGTGGATACAAATTTATAAATATTTAATTATACAGAGATCCACTTTTCATGTTTGACCTCGGAGTTCCAATTGGAGATGTCCAATGGGCACCTTACAGTTCAACTGTCTTGGCTTGTGTATCGAATGACGGAAAAGTTACTGTTTTTGATTTGAACGTGAACAAATACAGACCAATTTGTAGCCAAGCGATTGTTAGTAAAAGAAAATACAAATTAACAAGGCTTGCTTTTAATAATAAGCTACCTTTCATCATAGTTGGCGATGACAAGTAATTAATATTTAAAAATACAAGAACATAATCTTATTAAATATTTGTGAAAGACTTTAATGAAATTTTTTTATTAATAGGGGCACCATAAGTGCATTAAAACTATCACCAAATCTTAGAGTGAAAGTAAAACCAACGAAAAAGCAAATCGATTTAACAGATACTGAATTAGAATGTATGAAATTAGAAAAATTATTAAGTTTTATACGAGAACCACCTATATTAACGCCACCAAAAGATGTTAAATTAGAATGAGGATATTAATATTTGCAATATTTGTTGAAGTTTGAAAAAATATATACAGTATCATATTTACAGAAGAAGTTTGTTATTTGCAATATATATTTGTAAGTAATAGTCAAAGGTATCGTAAAAACATATTATTGCATTAATTATTAAATGTTGTAACTTTATTTCATTTTTTGTTGAAAGCTATCCACAGAAAAACAAAGAATAATATTATATAAATCCTTTAAAAAATATTAAGGAAAATAAGCATAAGTTATAAATAAATAATTATAAATACATAAAATAATATTTTTTATAATATATCATTGACAATGTATAAGGAAATATCATGTATTCAAAAAGAAAGACTGATTTCAAATGTCGATGGGATTATTAGACTGTGGATATCTTTTAAATGCAGATATAAATATTTGGCACCAAATGTATGTACTTTTTTATTATCTTAACTTCTAAGCAGAAATAATGCAATGTTAATGGCTATTGCTCATTTTCAATTCACACATGCTGACTTACAATATAACTACTTATTGATTATTATTTGATCATTATATGGAATCATAAATCAAAGTTCTTATCAACTAAAATTGTGTCACCTAAATATTTTGTACTTATTGTTAATGATTATATTTTCAATAATACAAAAAGTAAATACAAAGCGTGCAAATAATAGTATAATTAGTTATTTAATATCAATTCCCTGTTATAATAAATGGAAATATTATAACTTTTATAACAGATCTTGTAAAACGGTGTAAGTCGTTACTTTTTATTTAATACGAATTATTCTAGAAAAGAAATAACACCAATAGCATTTAATGGAATGCGAATAACAATAATAAAAATAATGAAATTTAATTAAAAATGATCTTATTTGGAAGCTTTGGATTTTCTACGACTCCTTTAAAATATTTAAGCTCTAAAAAATCTCTAATATTGTTTGGGCATGGAACTTGTCTACCCGCAAATTCAATGTTTGACATCGGATGAAGAAATTGTTCAGGAAAATCTTCATTTTTCATAAACCATGCGTCTTTAACCATAGATCCATTTTTAGTATAGAATGGAAGTAAGTTAACGTGTAAATTATTAATTTTGGAATATTGTACTTTAAAAAATTCTCCCTCTGTAGCTTTTTCCCAAACAAAACCGTGATTATCTACAACAGGTTTAACTTTAGCTTTAACTAACCATGGAGATCTTTCTAAATCAAATCTATTTATTCCTATTTGTACTTCATGATCCCATGGTAGAATATCTCCATTTTTCATTGCACCTAACAATGATGTTCCTTCTAACCAGAAACGAATACCGACTTCATCTAATTGATCAAAAACGTGATGAGCAACTTTCCTCAATCCAGCAAGACAACAAGGAGGTGTATACCGATTCTGATAAATATATGATGGTATACCATTTATCACTGATCCAAAACATCTTGAAGTTTCTTTCGAGCATCCGTACCATTCAATTAAATTTGAAGCCCTTATTACTTTTTTCATTCCTAACTGTTTAAACATTAATTGTTCACGACTTTGATGTAATTGTTCCAGCTTCCGTTGAGTTTGTTGATTTCTATATAACAGCTTTCTTTCGTTAAACTGATGATCTTTTAGAATATGAATCTATCAATGTAAAAAACTATCAAATGTTACTCTTGTCATATTATTAATATAAACCAAATTCTAATATAAATACATATTATATAAAATAAAAACAAATTAAATTTATATATATAATGTATAAACAATAAATTAACACTTACCACTTTAAATAATAAAATTATTCACGTTAAAATCTAAAACTTTGATGATATAAACACACACGTAAAAACAAATCAAACATTAAAAAAAAATATCACAAACGATTTATTACTCTTATTAGAGTAGATAAAAAATATAAATAATAAAAAATAGATAAATCAATGGATAATTAAAAATAAATCCATAATCACGAACATACGCTTAAAATATATACCTTATTTTACATTAAAGAAATTAATTTACCTTTGCACCAATAGCTGCAGTTTGTATGTACAATGCATCTGGAAAAGGCAATAGAAATGGATCGGAGAGTTTTCTTAATGTTTTAACTTCTAACATCGTTGCATGTTTTCCAACTACGAAATCACATTCCACGTCAGAAGAATGGATGAATTGTAAGCTCCATTCTTTAATCTTCAAGTTCACGGAAAGACAAGATAAAGTAACTTTACCTACAGGTACAGATACTATCCCATATTTTGACATTTGTGCAATGGTATTCTATACATGAAAAATATAAATAAAAGAAAATATATGTATATATATTAATAATTATATAGTCTTCTTTATGCAATATAAAATGAATTAATTACCTGTAGAATTTGTTTGTTGGATATTCGACTAGCATCAGGTAAAAATAATACAAACTTAGTGCGTATGTAAAACATAGGATTTCTTTCCTCATAGGTTTTGTTGAAATCGGTATGCAAAGTGATGAGTTTAACATTCTGCAATGTTTCATTTTCAAAATGCAATTCCAAAGGTGGATACGGCAGCTCATCGCATACAATTAAAATTGGTATGGTAGGGAAAGAATTCAATACGGACTCCACAGTGGACACCACGTCATTTTCAAAACTTTCAAATTGACGTATAATTATAGTTACAAGACGAGATAAACGGCGATGCAATTTTTGTGGTGGATCATTAGTAGCAGCACCGGGTGTCAATAATCCCAACGTGTTTTGTGCTGCGAATAACCTCCATATTCTGTGCCAAATAATTACATTTCCCAATAACGCAAACACGAGCAATGTTCTTACGAAGCTAAGGCGCATTCTTATTGTACAAAATAATGTCACATTGTATATTGTATTTTAAACAAACACTCAAGTTTTCACATTATCAATATCTTTTGTAATTCCTTTAAAAAATTTCATTTCTTCGTATATTTGTATACCTCCATTATTTAGGGTTACCTTAAAGGATCGTTGTTCTAAAACGTCACTTTTCAATAATGATTACCAACATATAAACTATAAAAATCCCTTTTTATTTGGAACTCAAAGTTTGACGTGAAAGTTATTCCTTTTTTATTAAGAAAACAGTAATTAAGTGGTCCAGTTCTTGAAACCATTGTTATGTTAATTACACTGTTATATTTGATTTGCAAAAAGTTAAATTAGGAATGCAAAACCTATATATGGTTGCTTGTTTTATTTGTACGAACCTAACTTCTACAGTAAACAAGGAATTACCTAACTAACTTCACACTTTAAAACGAACAAATTATAATATTTAGATGTTGGTAACATTGATCGTATTAATATAGTGTTGTTTTTACGTGAAACGTCAAATTGGTGTGTTCTCGTTGGAATAATTATAAAAAACCGTAATCAGCGGAGTGATCAAATAATTGAGAAATCACTTAGACAAATTGTTTAGACATAATAGAAAACTAAAGTTTACTATAATCATGCCATTACATAGATATACTCATGCCATTTTATGTAGAATCCCTCTTTCATTGCGAACTAGAGGGGAGGTCACGCTTGACGAGGCTAGAAAGCAACATTTAGCATTAGCACAATTATTACGTGAACTTGATATTGACGTCGTTGAAATGCCACCTGACGAAAATGCACCTCTTTGCGTTTTCGTCGAGGATATTGCCGTTGTTTGTAATGGTATTGCTCTAATCGCTCGGCCAACCGAATCATCTCGTCTAAAAGAGGTATCGACCTTGTTATCGAATTAACTTCTCATTTGACGAATACATTTTTAAAACCACTTAACTCGCGCCTTGCTCTCAATTCCCATCTGACTTAATTTAAAGTCATTTTATTTATGCATATATATATATATACATACATGTATTCTAGGAAGCAATGTTTCAATAATTTAAACTAGAAATTTGATTTATATTCACACCTAAATGAAAATATATATATTATATATTTTATATGTAATAGATTTTTCATTTATAGAGAGATAAATAGATTTATATATATTATATATAATATATATGTATTTTATTAATATTAAAATTTATAATAAATTCATGTTTTTATTTCAGATCGATACTATTAGAGCCGTTTTAAAAAAAGAATTAGAAATACCTTTAATAGAAATAGCAGATAAGAATGCTCGTTTAGATGGAGGAGATGTTTTGTTTACAGGTAATAGTTAATAAGAGCTTATGCATGATACTATTTTACTAATATATATACATATATAAAACATGATTTATATATTCAAGAAATTATACTTATAAAATATATAAATTGTTTTTTGTTTTAGGCCGTGAATTTTTTGTTGGCTTGTCACATTTTACAAATGAAGCGGGTGCTCGCGCAGTTGCTGCAGCATTTCCTGAATATCCTTGTGTACCCATAAAGGTTTGTTAATTGAATCATTTTTTTTCTATAAGAACATTTGAATATTTGAGAATGCTTGTTATTAATAATCTTTTAAGAATAAAAGAAATGAATAATTGTTTCAGAAAATTGATAATAATCTATGTATACTATTAATACTCGACAATGTACACGTTCATTTAAATTATTATACATTCGTAATATAATTTAGAATTAATTTACAGCACATTATCTTATTATAAAATATGCAGTTACATATCATGGAATCAGAATGTGTCAATATTTGTAGACAAAAATCATACTCATACAACATATTTTTCATTATTCATTTAAGGTGGGTGATGGTGGCGAAGAGGTGATAGTGGAGAGTCTTACCTCAGCCCCTCTTCAGGTTTGGGTGTACTAGTTTGACTCTCTTATATGCATATTACATTGAAAAAAAAGTATTTCACAAATTAGAGAAATGATCGCACGTTTTATAAACAAAAAAAAAGCAACAGACATTTTTATTTATTAAATATTCTGCATACAAATGCAATGCAGAATATTTAAGCGATGCTTTAAAATCAAAACTGATAATGCAAGTTATCTAGCTTAGCATATTCGTGCACATGGAGTTCATAGCAAAGTTACTCACTCACCTTAGCACGCATTCCATTTTTTATCGACCTTAGTATTTTATTTTTTTTTTGCAGAAAATAATATTATCGCTCATTGATGCATAAATGCTTGAATCTTTGTAAATGATAACATTTATCAATGAATAGTAGCTATGATAAACACATGTACAGTTTTTTTCCTTTGTATACACTAATACACGAAGTATAAGTAATTAGTTTGCAAATGTAATTATGAATAATACCTCTTTCTTTGATTTTTTAAGGTTGCAGAATCAAAACGTTTGAAATCGTTAGTTTCCATGGCTGGACCTGATGTTATTTGCGTTGGTGCTGGCAAAGAATGTCAGGAGGTACTAAAGGTAAATTACATTTATATATTTAACAATTGTTTTATCGTTTTTTAGCAGTTTCATCAAATTAATTAATTTATCTTATAAATATTTTTTATTGTTCGTATAGAGGATTGAACGAGAAGCAACGTACAGTTACCAGACATTAACTGTACCTGAAGATGCTGCTGCGAACGTTCTGTACGTCAATGGTACTCTCATTCATCGATCAGAGGATGAAATTCCTCAGTCAAGTAAGGTTTTTATGGAGAAAGTAGAATTTCCGACTAGATCGTTACCTATGTCCGAATTAGCAAAGGTCAGTTCTGGTTTATCATCTTGTTGTTTGTTAGTACGCAGACCCAGACATATTCGCAGTATTTAAAAAACAAAAAACCAAACACAGAAAGAAAGAAAAAAAAATAACATGAATAACAAGACATATAATCTCAGTGAAATAGCCAGTACTTCAAACAAGTAAAAGAAGCTTTCTTTATGGGGCTGAGCACGTATTAATTTAATCAAAGAAAGTTGATCTATCACTATAGCTTTTTATATCATTTTGATATCTGGAAGTATAAATTAAAAAATTACATGAAAAAGTAAGAAAGAAAAAAAATAATAATGAACATAATATATTTTAAGTTTTAAATATAAAGACAGAGCTAATATATACTTGATGCGTTTAAATTAAAAAATAAAAAAAAAATACTAGTTTATATTGCCGATAGAATTATTTTGTATAATTTTTTTATTGTTTTTTGCTCTTGCCATTGAGATATATAATTTCTATTTTTCAATTTTATTTACAGTATTTATACCATCGTGTAAAATCTTGTTATATTGTAGCCGATACCATGACATCTACTCATTGTTATCATAATTTTATTATTCATTTCGTATTTGTATATTTTTTGTTTTTGTTTTACAAAATAGTTAGAATTCATTAAATGTTTCATTTTGCATTTAAATGATGCAAAGGACAGTATTTGTGGTAAAGATAAATATTGCACAATATTTTTTATTATTATGCATAAGGGGTTAGAATAAAGAGACTCTTTTTTAAAAATATTATTACGATAATCGAGCAAAATCAAACTTTTGCATTTGATATGAACTAGTATTTTACATTTAGGCATTTTGCAAGAATATTTAAGACGTTTTTAAGACGAACGTGAGATTCTTTTTTTTTTTATATATATAATAATATTCTGACTCCCATAAATGCATTTACAACTAGTCGTTAAAACGTGTTCACAAATTATGCAATCAGAAAATTTATATATACTTAGTAATAAAAAATATCTATGATATTATCAGGTAGATTTATATACATGTCTTTTTTAAAAAGAGACATACAAAGAGATGCGGTATATACATTATTATTGTGTAGTTATGGTATCTGAAAGTAAATTTTTGGGAGAAATCTATTAAAAAATATTTCAAATACTTTCCAAATTATTTCTTTAGCTGTTTTCACATATATAGATAAGAGTATATTATATATATATATATATAAATTAATAAATTTGGCCGGTTAGTTCTCTAATTCAGTATCTATATTATATTTACAAAAGAAACGTATTATACAGTAGTACCGATGATTAAGAATTAAAAAATTCATATTACATTAATATTAATATATATATATAATAATAATAATAATATAATATATATATGTAATAATATATATATATTATATATAATAATAATATTATAATAATAATATTAAAATAATAATATTATATATATATATATATAATATTTAGGCTTTTCGCAATAAAAGGCACTGAGCTTAATTAAGGTCCTATACACTAAAATTCATTTTGCTCTCTCTCTTTCTTTCTCTCTTTCTCTCTTTCTCTCTCTCTCTCTCTCTCTCTCTCTCTCTCTCTCTCTCTCTCTCTCTTTCATAGTATTATATTATTTTATATTTTACAAGATAATTAACATCATATAATAGGAAAATATTATAATTAATATTGTACGAAACTATTATTAATTTTCTTACTTTTTTTATATAAGTAGAATAACATTAAGTATGATATTATGGCTTGTATATTGTATCCTTTTTCTTTTTTACATATCGTCTGTGCACAAGAGAAAAAGACACAAGTATCAAATTCACTTTTTGTTAATGGAATGCTTCCCGTTTTAAACGTCATTTGATAATACAGTCATAAAATGTTTTTCGATATATAACATGCTGCATGTTAAAAACTGTTTTGTAATGGAAGAAACAGATATAATTACAGAGTTTTAATAACATGTATCAATAGATCTATCTTATTCATATTTATGTATCATTTTTCTCTGGAGAGAAACAACGTTTAAAATATCGAGAACTTTGAATTTATTGTAAAATTTAATCCTTCTAAAACAATGATTCTCATAAATATGTAAGAAAACACAAAATCTTTATATATATATATAAAACCACAATTATGACAAATTCAATAATAAAAATAATGAGTTACAAACGCACAATGAGATAATTATTTATTATGATTATTATTATCTCAATATTGTTGTTAATCATATTATTAAATATATTCATACAAATTGACAAGTAAAATTTTATCAATATGATAATGCATTTATCAGAATAAACACTATTAAAAATAAAAAACAGAATTCCAACGACACGATGCTTTTATCTGTATGAATGTGGTGTTCTAAAATTAGAATACATCTTCTTCCTGTTCAGTGATTTCATTACACTCACATACATGTATATAATAAAAAAGAAACTCGTCATTTAATACGATTTCTGTCATGATATATATCTCACCTGATATTTTTTGTTTCTTATAATATATTCAAGAATAAAAAGTTAAAACAGACGTATGATTTCCTCGAACAAGTAAAAATGGCGGCATGTCACGCGTGAGAGATTCGAGCCATGCCATATAAAGTGGCGCGGATACAGCACCTTTTCGTGGCATTGGCAATGTCCTATATACGAATAAATTACAAAATTATATCATTTATACGACAGTATAGAAACTAGTAAGATATGTTTACTCACATAACAATTAAATTTGCTTCCATAGAATTTTCGAGCAACAATTCTCTCAATCTGAGATGTCTATTCGTTTTCTCTTTCATCGCAATAAGTTCGGATTCCTTTATGACGCCTAAAAAAGAAAAAATAATATACACAAAAATATTCTTCGAAGATAACACATCCGTAACTTTAATCTTGTGATCGAATATAAAGCAAAGAGAAGTTTAAAAAATAGTACCATCGTCAGATTCTTTGGTATTATCGGATTCTTTAAAATCATTGATTAATGTGTCAAAGAAATTTTTTGTACTGCTTTGAGCTGGTTTAGATATATCCGGAATTACTTTCAATGCCGAATAATCTATCCGAAATTTCGACAAAAGACTAGCCATACTGAAAACATAATTTTATTACATATAATAATTATTTTTCAACGCATAGAAAAATAAATAATATGATATAAAGAATTTTTTGTTGAAAAATAAAAAAAGAAAACGTACTTTCTTTGCTCGTACTCGAGCTCTGAATATTTATTCGCAAGAGCAAAAACTCTTAATTTACTATTTGACCAATTGCGCCTCGTACTAATAATATAAGGTAATAAAAGTGTTAAACCACCGTCGTCATACAACCACCAAACATCTATTGTTCCCTTTTTTTGTTTCTTTTGGAATAACGTAACAGTATTAAATATTTCCTTTGCTATGGGATTTACATTTTGCTGATTTTCACGCGATTGTTCGCTCGCCAATGGATTTGGATATTCATTTACTACTTTCGAACGTTTTGGAGCAGGACTTCCTGGTATTGAAATGTCTGAAGTACTACTGGCTAAAATGAAAAAGAAACAAATCAATATTATCATCATATATATTATAAAATAATGATAGGTATTAACCTTGACTAAGTTGAGAGAAACTTTGATTTGCTGGTAAAACCGCAGGTGCAAATCTTTTTTGTTCCTCAGCTTCTGTTATAACTCCACTACTGTCTAATCCTTCTCGAATTCGTAATAGAGCTACAGCTACGTGCATATCTAATGCTTTGCTATAACAATGACACGATGATAACGGTAATAAATATTTGAGTTTAAAATATTCTTTTTCTTTTTTTTGCGCTCATGAGTATAGAAAGACATTTAAAAATTAACTTACTGCATGGTGTTAAAGTACATGTTCAAATTCTCTCGCGAACAGCAAGCCCAGTCTTGTTTATAACCCATCAATAAAATATTAGGTTTCATTTTTCCCAAACCGGCAGCTTGTAAAAGAGAAGTAGCACCATCTTGAAAATTGGCGCCATCGACCACGGAATAAAATGCTTTTATTTTATTTGCTCTGAACCATGAAGTACATTTCGCTACCATGTTATTGCGTGTTTTGTACGATATCGATGTCTATAAAATACATAAAGATTAATTAATCTAACTGATAAAAGAATATAAATATATGTGTTCATTAATAGATCATAAATATTAATTGTCCATACTTCTACAATGTGTCCACAAATAAATAAACTTTGATTTTTCGTAATATGATGAGCAAAATCGACTAACGACACTCTCGCGGATGGTACTCCAGTAAGAACTAATAATTGGGGCCTGTAATTTTTAACGTGTTCTTCTACCCTATCTAATTGTTGAATCGCTGTTAAGGCATTGTTGTACGATTGGGCTTGCGTGGTAGAACCCCAATTTACATCTAAAATTACAAATATTCAATTAATTCAAGTGCGTTTAACGAAACGCGTTAGAATTGCAAAGATTAAATTATTTGCGAAAGTGTGGATCAATTATTTATCAAATTTACCAGGCTTCCTATACGAGACTACCAAATATAGCGCTAGAACTACGAACAAGGTAATCAAGGCTGTCCACCATGAGATCAAGAACATCACAGAAACGCATAGAACAGAACCGACAAGACTGAGCCACATATTGTAATACTGAAATACATCAAGAAAATATTTATCACGTATCGGTTTAACTTTTAAATTGTTTCAAATTATGTCATCTTTTGCATGAAGAAAAAATAATTTCGACTAACGGGATACTCATGCTTATAATCGTTACGACGAAAAATAAGTAAAGTGCATCTCTACCTTAAATGTTGGCCGCCAACCAATTGGTCTTGCTAGAGAAGCATGGAAAGTACTGAAATTAATAAGAGTGTATGCAGCCAAGAAGAAATTTGATATCAGTGGAGCGATAACGTTTAACTCTCCTGAAAAAATTTCAATAAAAATAATTTTCAATTGTCAATGCATCGCTATAAAACGAATATATATATATATATATATATTAAGTATATGTTTACCGATTAGTATAAAACAAAAGGCAATAATGAATGTAAGACAATATCCGCGAATAGGTTCCTTATCTTTTTTCCCGCTAAACCATCCTATTCCGGGATAAAGATTGTCAAGACAGAGAGCTTGAAATACTTTTGGTGCTGAGACCAAAGATGCTAAGGCACTTGATAGGGTAGCTGCGAAACAGCCAGCATAAATAAAAGGACCAAAAGCGGCTACTAATTCGATTACCTATAAATAAATATTGATTTTGTTAATAATAAATCTATCCCCATTTATAAACTCAACACGAGATATATAATTATAAAACAAACCTGAAAGCTATTGTGAGTTCCATAGTTACATCCGGACGTACAATTGAATTTGGTGTCATATATACTCCAAATAGTTTCGTTCCAATTTTCAGTAATGGTCAAATTTTCTGCTGAAGTGTCGTTACTTACGTCGAGTAACGATTGCACGACGTAAGAATTATTAACTGTTGTTCTTATATCAGTTATATTACCGGAAGCGTCTCGCATGACGCTACCTCCAACCATAATTGCCATAAGAATATACGATAATGTTGTTAATAATATCGCTAGTAAAGTTCCCTTAGGTATCGCCGTTTGTGGATCCTATTGAAAAAATAATGTTAATCAAACGGGATATAATTAAAACGTATCTTACAATCGAGAATATATTCAACGAATTTTGTTAATAACTATGAATGAGAAATAGAGATACGCAAAAAAAAATAATAATTTTTATCGAGAGAGAGAGAGAGAGAGAGAGAAAGAGAAAGAGAGAAAAAAAAGTTTTCTGCAGACGAAAGGACTAAATCACCTTCAAGTCACCGGATATATTCGCACCTGCCAGGATACCTGTTGCTGCCGGAAAGAAGATAGCGAGGACTGAAAAAAAATCATGCTTCACCCCTTCGCTGTATCTGTAATCCGGTTTGAAATTCTCCACAAATAAATTTGCTAGAAAAAGACAGAAAAAGGATAAAAATATACGGGAAGATAGAGGGGATAAATAATCGATACCAGATGTAATTATTCGATCGGGTGATGAAAATAAAATAAAGAAACAAACAAACAAAAAATATAATTTACCATTATATCCTATAAATCCTTTGGCTCTTTCTTGGTCGCTCTTGGGCCCTATAATAGTGCCGATCATAAAATCAATAATGGCTAGAAGAAGTATGATCAGAAGAAAGACTTGAGTTTTGGCTTCCCACTCTAAGCCTATCATTACGACCAGAAGAAGGATAAATATTGTCAAACTACCTATTAATGAAAAGATAATAACCATTAACGACACTTTATTCTTAATAGATCTATTATTTGTTTTTTTTTTTTTTTTTTTTTTTTTTTTTAAGAGATATTTTAATCGAACCTATAATTTTCATATCCAAGCTGCCACAGTCAATTATGCACATTCCATAAGATTTAAGACAACTCACAACTAAACTTTCGCAGAATCCTACTACGTACATTGCACAGGCAACTGCATTTGCTAAAGAAAATATTAATCCTATGGCACCACCAAATTCGGGACCAAGCGAACGGGATATCATATAATATGTTCCACCTACATGATAAATAATAAATTCAATCAATTTCAATCGATTAAATCGTATAGGTACTACACCATACATTATATAGTGAGCAAATTTTCTGTACGTACCTGCTTTTATCAGTCCGTTCGTACTAATAGCTGACATCGATAAACACGTTATGGTCGTTACTACCGTAGTTGTGAGAATTAAAAGTATAGCTTGTCCTGCAAAATCACGTTTTATTTAAACAAAAATAATACTAGATAGACCGGATTATTTTATATACATATATTTGATATTCACCTATACCAGTGTGAGCAACGACCCAAGAAAGCCGAAGAAATAACATAACCCCCCATATGTTTAAGAGGCATCTCATTAAAACTCCTTGAATCCAACCAAATTTAACACCCGGCACCGGTAATTTTACATCTGTTATGGGCAGTGTGTTCGAGCCGGATGTCTATTTATACAAAAAAAAAAAATATAATTTATATTTCTCTTACATAAATGAAAATACTTCAATTGTACATGTAATGTACAATGTAAATGTACAATAATTTTAATTTATTAAAATAATTTCTTCCAACTATTGCATAAACATAATCAAAGCGTTAAACGCAATTACCGATTAACTTAAGCGAAAATAATCTTCTTAGTTTTTGTAGTACCGACACATATATTGTAATTGATAAACGCAAGCTCAAGGTTGAAAATCGACGAGATTAACGTGCGATTAACGTCAATTTACTTAACGTTGAAGATGATTGTTAAATAAATAATGGGATCTTAAGATGGGTTGGAATGGAAAAATATCGAATTTGATTAACAAAAAAAAAGAATGATTGAAAGAAAGAAAGAAAGAAAGAAAGAGAGAAAGAAAGAGAGAGAGTTGCATTACATATGAATCTTTCTCTCTCTCTCTCTTTTTATATGCAGACGTTATGCGTAAATTGAGATTTAGAGGTGGTTATCGACATTGAAGGTGATTCGTCTAGAGGAAGGGTCGTCCGCGAGTCACCCAATGAAGACTAACGATTTACGTAACGATGCCTCGCACATATATGTATATATATATGTATATATATATATATATATATATATATATATATATACACACACACATACAGAGCTATACATATATACATAGATGTATATTATGTACAACAACGCCCAAGATCGGAATGCTTTTTACAAAGGAAATTTAAAGACGTTTGTTTAGTTCATCGAGCCCCTCAGTAAGTTGCATTGGACATTGAAATGATCGTAGGACGATATCGAATTGATTGCATTTCGTAGTTTCACCTCGAAAAGAAGCCCCGAAAGGAATTAAGTACACATATATATCCAATAAAGAAAAGGACGATCCAAATAAGCGAGCGAGCGAACGAACAAAAGCAAATGAACAAGCAATCGGATTTCTTTGGGAAATGTCATAACAGAAAATCATAGTTAAAACCGAAAAGAAAAAAGATCATTCAATTATGATGGATCATAATAAAATTGAGTCGTTTTCAATTTGTCGATTATATACAAGTTACCCGACGACACACCAGGATTTCTATAGACGACTCTTAAAAGATACGCTCGTTTCGTCCAATTATTTCCCGTTATATCCACGAATATCTTGCCTTGGACTCTACTATAATTGCGAAATTATTCTTGCACACCTCCGCAGATCCGATCCGATCCGATCCGATCCGATCCCGTGACACTTTGCCCTCTGCAAATAACGCGGCCCTCGATGCATCTGCCGGGCTGGAGCGTTTCTTTCTTTTTTTTTTTTTTATTTTAATTTTAATTTTATTTTTATTTTTTCCTTTTCCTTTTTTTCTCAACGACGTTACGCTTGAAAATTGATCCCACACGGGAATACGAGGAAGGGGGGAAGGGGGGCGGAAGGAAAGAAAAAAAAGTTTCGTCGATCATTTTGATTTTTGATCGTGTCAATGCTACGTGTTACGTTATGAATGCGTTACGCGCTTAGACATTTCGTGACATGTGCCGCGATAGTGAAATAATAACGAACGCTTAACCCTCGCAACATAATGTATTCGAAGCACGCGATTTCCTATATTAAGTCCGATGTAGGTACATATGTATATATGTATGTATGTAGTAAGTATGCTTGACAATTCGGATCAACGACTGGTGGTGTTTCTATTTTCTGAATCATTGCTATCATCTTTATATACCGATAAAGATTCCTAATTATTTGTCTTTTTATTTTTTCCTTTCATTCTTTACACTCTAGACATCTCTTTCTAAGATAAGATTTCTAATAGACAGGAATAAAAAAAAATGTTAAAAATTACGATGACTCATATTTCTATCTCTCTCATTCACTCACTCTCTCTCTCTCTCTCTCTCTCTTTCTCTCTGATAATAATCGTTCGTTTGCGATGATTACTTTGTGCACACATTACGTTGGCCTTCCTTATGGATCTCGTTTAAACATTTAACAACGCCGCTATTAGGAAGGGGCATTCGCTGAAGACGCCGAAAAGGAAACGATTTTTCAAACTAACTCTTTATCTCCAAGAATAAGATCTCTTATCCTTATAATATATATATATTTTAATTTTATGTTACATATGTTAGGATTGTTAATCGATAATGATGATGACAATGATGATGATGATGGATGTATCATTTCTCAGTCATCCTTTCTCAAGAATCAATCTGCAAGCTACTATTTATGCACGTACGTAAATGTTTATGCATATGTATACGACTGCATATTTAATGAAAAACTCGTGTCCAACATTTTCCGCATGTTTCATAAAACACAGAACGATAGAGAAGTTAGCATGTAAGAGATTAATGAAAAATTAATTCCAAGATAATGTTGTGTAGTTATTATCGCGTCGACATAAAAATTTTTCATTCTGTATTGTCGTTAATTCTTTTCTCTCTTCTTTTCTTTTCTTTTTTTTTTTTTCCTCTATGTTTCTCGTCGTTTAAAATTCTCTTCTTTTTATTTCGTTAAACCGCGCACGAGTAGAAAATTATAAAAAAAAAAAAAGAAAAACTTCGTAAAGATTGTATTTCATTTTCTTCGAAGAATCTTTTCTTCTTTTTTTCTTTTTTTTCTTTTTTATTTACGTGTAACTTTTCGTAATATTAACTTTGGTAGAATATAGAGAATAATATCCGCGAACGTTATCTTTCAAGTAACGAATGATCATCCATTGGTTAATTAGAATAATAGGAATAAATTTGTTTAGAAATTCAACGATTCGAATTGTGGAGTTGTGTTGTAGACGAATAAAGAAATTATTGATTTTCTTTTTTTAATATTTTGTCCAGATGGAAGGACCGTTAAATTTCCGTTTGTAAATTTGATCTGTTATCGTTCCGTGGCGTTAATAACAACCGCGTGTTTTCTTTCTCGATCTCAAAGATCTTCGTCGTAGTTTCAAGATGATGCTTTAATTGACTGACAGAACGTGAGGGTCTTCGTTTTGACCCAACACAGTTTACGAATGACCATTTCATAGGCGAAAAAATTCAATATCGTCATCTATGACATCATTAGACGATATATACGTACGCGATATTATTTTTTTCCTCTTAGAACAAAGTTGTTTCTTTTTTGTTATTTTCTCTAACATATATATCGGCATACACAACGCGACAACTATTCTATCAACTTTTTAACTTCTATGATCAAACGATTTCTTTAATAAAAAAAAAAAAAATATACGATTATAATATACAGTGACAAGGAAATGTCAATCAATATTACAAGAATATATATTTTTGTAACGTTTGTAAATGTTACAAAAGTACTATTCATTATTTCATCGTTAGTTCCTAAAGTAATATTAAATAGAAAAATAATTTCGTTAATTAATTAATTAATTAAATCAAATACGACAAATATTTAAGCACATAGATAAACAAGTATGTTATTATAGCATATTGATTTGAGTAAATGAACACAAAATTTAACTTCTTTCAATTTTTTACGGTGTTCTTTGTGTTCTCGTACAGTTCGCTTACCCATGAATACGGTCTTGCCTTTGTTCGACGCTGTATATATAAACGTCTTTTTAAAAAAAGAAAATATTTAAAAGAGGGGATAACTACATCATATACAGAAAAATATTTATACGTCGGAAACTTTCATTTCTGCTTATGTAAACATATTTTTTACATTCCAAACGTTAATACAAATATCAGCTTGCAAAGTATTCAAGTTTTTACAAATTTCGTTATTAGAAAATTCCAATTGGTATGTAATCAAATTATTTTGTAAAGATTTTTTTTTATATTACAATGTAAATACAATTACGATGATTTGATATGGAATAAATGGTATATTCCTTGAAAATTACTCGTGTGCATCGTTACACTTTACTATACTAAATAGGATTACCTTTAAGAAGTAAAAAGATCGAAGTACGATTTATTGATCGGATTAACGTCGGGAAAAACGATATATCGATAATTCTTATGGAAAATAAACGCGAGGATAAATCCTTCTATATGCGTCGATATAAATTAAGAGGATTTACAAAATAATTTACTTTATATCAAATAATATCTATAAAAGTATTTCAAATATTGATAATTATTTAAATATTAACAAAAAAAAATAAAAACCTCTTATAAAAGTTGAATCCGAAAGTATTTCCTCTCTCATTTATTTTCTATTCATTGGACACAAAAAACAGGATATTAGAAAACAAGTAGAAAATATCCTTTTCACCCTTATTGAAAAGGAAAAAAGATCATTGAATAGAAAAGAATTTAAGTAAAGAAAGGGAAAGAAAGGGAAAGAAAGGAAAGAAAGGAAAAAAAAGGAACAAAGAAAAATGCGTTTTGTAAGAAAAACTTATACCTTGTTAAGAAGAGTAGGATTGTGGAGTTCATCGAGGGATGGTCTGTGTGCAGCCTGAATGCTCATAATGTTTCTGTAGTTGTCGAGCCTAGGTAAAGCTTCTCTGGTCATATGTCTCAATGATTTTTTCGTTTCCTGTTCACCCAAAAGACTTGTCCGACCTTCGACGCTGTCCACTCGATTAACGAGAAATCTTGTTCTTCTAAGAGGATTCAGTTCAACCGTCTCGGAATCCGTATCTCCATTAATACCATTTTCGTGCGCCATATTTGTTTTTCTTTTCTTTTATATTCGCTCTTTTTTTCTTTTCTTTTTTTTAAAAATCGATTTTAAAATTAAGATTAAATTTCGGCGAATTCACCTTCTGGATCCTTCTTCGAATTCCTGTTAAACAAAATAATCGGACATATTGAATTTTATCCGTTAATGGAAAGAATAGAAATGAAAGGCAATTCTTTTTCTACGAAATTGCGATTACCGAGCAAAATCGATCGACATCCAATCGTTCGTTCTGCCCTTGGCCGTTAATCACAATTACATACTTAAAACGAGTACCGCCTGACTTATAGACAATTAGGAAATTATACTTGTTTATTTGCCAGGATGCATAATTACTCTCTTCTGGCACGTTAATGCGAGACTCATTTAATCAAATCGAATTAACTATCCCCTTTAATTAACACGATTCATCTTACTCTGTGTCCAACTTATATTATTATTAACATTATTTAAGTTTTATCCTTAACACCGAATTTAATCTAATTAACCGATCAAATTAATTCAACCTAAGTGTATTGACGTGTGTGTCGTTATCTAATTTTTTTGGTTTATTTCGAAATAAATGAAACTACGTCTTCTTCTTGGCTGTGTAATAAATGAAAATTTTCTGTAAGATTTTTAAAAGACAAATAAAAAGAGAACAGGGGTACGTTCATGAATATAAATTAGAATGAATAGAATTTCATTAATGATAAGTTTTAAATAATTACAATAATATTAATTGTTTCAGTGTAATTCAATATATGTGTGCATATATAATTAAAAATTCCAATGTTCGATTTAATTAAATAAAACAAGACGTTTTCTATTTGCGTTTCTCTTGTCGCCAATTCATTAACCATTTGTATTCTTTAATGACGACCTCGTAATGTGTGTTAACAGTTTAACGCATTCAAAAATCAACGAAATTTCTTTATTTTTGCTTATGTCAATCCATGCATGTAGAAATATGTACAAATAATTTTATCGCGAATCGAATATGCGTTATCAAATTTATTTGCAGTCAATAAGGATAATAAATGATCAATTTAAATCATGTTAAGAATTGAATTAAAATGAAATCATCGAGGAAAAATCCTTTCCATTTGAAATGTCTGTTAGCCTACCAGAAAAAAAAACTGATTGAAAATAAAGTGAAACGCATGCTCGAAAAAAACATGTGTGTTTGAACTTTTACAACGTGTAAGGAATTCGAGTTGAACGAAAAGTAGAACAATAGTAATCGTTGTTTGTGTAGGAAAAGGAAATGCACTCGTCTAAAGGAGAGGACATCTTTCTTTTTTTATGGAACATATTCACACTGGGAGAAAAATAATTCTGTAGTTCAGGTAAGAAACAGCTCAAGAACCTTTTTTCTCTCTACATAATGCCAATGACGAGAAGTCAATAGTAGTGTGGTGGTGGTGGTGGTGGTGGTAGTGATGGGGTAGTAGTAGTAGTAGTAGTAGTAGTAGGAATAATGTAATAGAAAACACAAAAAGAATAAGAAGAAAGAAAACTTTGAGATAATTCTTAAGTTCGAGGGTAACACGGAGAGTCCCTCTTCCTTAACGATGCCAATTCTTCGCCATTGTGTGCAGCACATACCCATTGAAAAATCATATAGCAAATAGGGGTTGAATTTCAAAAAAAGAAAATATAAAGAAAGGGAAAAACGTTACTGCGCTCTGGCGTCACTTTAACGAAAGAAAACTTTCGAACGAATCGGTTATATTCTTTGTACGATGAGAGAAAAATAGAGGAGAGAGAGAGAGAGAGAGAGAGAGAGGAGAAAAAAACTCGAAATTAATCGAGAGATTTAATCAAAGAAATGATAGCTTTTGACACTTCCGACAACGGTTAGTTTTTCTAATGTAGTCTATTTATATCTAAACATATACGTACATCTACGGGTATTAATAGCAATACAATTAACAGAATACAGACGGTACTACTACTACTACTACTACACCCTTATATATAACCTTCTCTTTCAATATGCAAATATAATTTTTATATTCTTCACCTTTAATTCGTACCTTTTTATCGAGATCGTCTAGATCTGATCTCTACGAAGAGTTCCGTTATAAATGTCGACACGATCACGTATATATCTCCCTCTTTGTACACGTGCGATTATTTCTATTGAACATATATACACGCGTACTCGAACCGGGTGCCGGGTGTAACGGACGCTTTTCTCGTTCAAAAAAAAAAACGAGTAACTCCTACAACGTATCCTAACGACGCGACAGCTCGACTGTCACTGACAACCGCTACAAGCGCGGTAAGCAGTTACCCTCTCTCCACCAAGTATCCCGTTACTACTACCCCACCATCATCATTGCCACTACCACCACAGCTGCGCGTACCATCATCCCTACCATACGATTAGTTTTGTTACTCACACGAACTCGAGAACTGAAGTATTATATCCTACACTACTTCGCTCATAAATATCACACACTGAAAGTTAAAATCAGTCTGCTAGCTTTCTTCCCACATTGACTAACGTTCATTCATTTTTTCAATTATATCATATTATTATCTGTGTTTCAAGAATAATGTAGGCGATTAAAGAAACATATGCAAATATCTAATTTCTTTTTTTCAAAACGTATAATAAATAAATTTGTAATATTTATCTATGTAACTTTATTTTTTATTGCAACTAAATGTATCGAGTATATTATTATTATTATTATTATTATTATATATATATATATTTTACAATTTCCCTATTACTAATAAATTTTATTTCTCGATTGGATAATTTAAACAAAAATAGAAATAAATAACAAAACACACTCTCCGAGAAAGAGCTCGATTTTCAATTTTATATAATTCTATTATTAACTAAAAAAATACCTTCGAAAGAGCTTATGAGAGAAGAGGCCTTCCTTATTGGTCATCGTAATAAACGAGTTTTTATTATTAATTATCCTAATTATCACTAAAACTATTAAAAACAAGTTCGATCGCAGCTTGTACATTGCCATTTGTTAATATCAATGCTTGAACATTGGTATTATCATCTTGAAGACCCATTTCGTGCATTTGTGCTAACTGTCTTTGTAAATCCACAGAATCTGGTAGTGTGGAAGGTAATATCGGCGATAAAGAAGTTGGAGCTGTTGTAGCTGTCGGTGGAGGTGTCGTTGCAAATGCTTGTTGCATAGCTTGTGTAAACATTTCAGTAGTTATAACACCAGAATTTGTACTACTAGCCGATGTAGAAGACGGAGAGTTGGATAATGGAAAGGCACGGTTTCCTGCTCTTGAAATAGCAGCTGCAATTCGCGCAGTAATATTACTAGATGGATTAGCACTTAAATTTGATGGTTGAGTAGAATCCGATGATTGTGAAGAATCTCCAGCCATTTCCTCATCATCGCTTAAATTATCTAAACTATAAGAGTATGCAGTAGGGGGTGTATTCAACATGGTTGAATTAGAACCAGCTGTGGCGTTGTTATGAGCTTCTTCATGTACGGCTGCAGCTAAATTTTGTGCAGCTTCTACAAGTACTGGATGTAATTCAGCAATTCTATAATGCAATTAAATTAATTAATAATGAACATATTAACATTATGTAATCTAATATGCTAGCAAAGTATATATATTAGGTTGTCCCATAAGTTCTTTCAGCAACAAATATCGTCTATTGAAGTCGCATCAAAAAAAAGGAAAAAACTTATGGATTGTGTCTATAATAGATGTATTGGTAAGAATCTTACCTCTTAATGGTATCTATATCTGTAAAATGACCCATCAGATCAGGATCTTGTAACATAGCAATTGCAACAGAGTCTTCGTGTAATCCAGGAGATGACGAAATAATGTTTTCTATAACTTCTGGCCTTTTACTCAAACGCTAAAATACATTATACATATATTATATAAGTGTCTAATTTTACTTACTTATATTTAATTAAACTACTGTATTATATTATTGATAATTACATGCAAAGCACTTCTAAATGCAGGATTTTCATTAAAAGATTTAAACGTAGAAGCCAACTGTAGAATACTTTCTTCTGATATATATTTCATCGGTACTGGAGGTTCTTCTTCCTTTTTCATTAAAACATGTACCATTGCACCGCTTTTAAGACCACAAGTTTCCAGGTACATGTCGTCTTCCAAAATACATCCGCAATATATGAGTTCTGGTCAATAATATGTTATTAAATAATAAACGTTTATAAAGATAAATGATTTAAATTAAAAATGAATAAATAATCTCACCAAATGATTCCTTGGCTAAATTAGCTTTTGCTGCAGTCTTGTATCTTAAATATTCAACCTTATTGTTTAAATTAATGTCACGTAATTTAATGGTTGTCAAATTTTGTGAATTCGATCGAATACCTAAAACTAATTCAGAACTCATAATGCTTATTCAAATGAACTTTCTAATAATTTAAATAAAACAATATTTCTCGTAAGCAATGTGATTAATAATTTGAAATAAATTAAATAAATCTACACCAAATAGAACATTTGTCTGTTTTGTTTGTAATGACATGCGTATTAAATAGATAGACAACATGGCGGCTCATCAATTCCTACTTCAATTTATAGCCTACAGATGTCGCATTATTGCAATGCTACAAAAAATTATCTACAAATTTGTTCAAAATTATCTAGGCATCATTCAAATGTATCTACTACTATCAACGTGAAAAGAAGACCTTAACCTTCTGTCAAGAAATAAAATTAAATATCATTCGATTAAATGATAGTGAGATAATTCGTGTATGTTTCTTCGATGATTTTAATAACTAAAATATCTTCTTAAGTCAAAATATTTGTATATTTAACAAATTTATAAGTGCATAAAGAAAAAAGGATTCGTAATAAATATTGAAAATTGATATTTGGTGTATACTTTTTGGGTTGACTGCTGACATGTAAATACAAATGTGTATGTGTGCATTCGATCGTGTTTGACATTTGTTATTTGCGAATGGAATCGTTTGTTACAGATTAGAGCTTATTTGCAAGCTTTATATCTGCGAGTTTTCACTCTGATTTTTCTATAAATTTTATCACACACACACACACACACACAACACAATCATAATCATCAAGAAACAAACAATGTCGACGATGGAGGGTTCACTTAGTAAATGGACAAATGTTGTTAATGGCTGGCAATATCGGTGGTTTGTTTTAGACGATAACGCTGGCTTATTATCGTATTATACTGTAAGTATTATTTAAAATTAACATAAAAGCTAGGAAATTTATTGTTTTACTTTACAGGTGTTACACCCTTTGTTACATATTCGCGGGCTTTATAAATAATTTAATTAAGATTTTTATACTATATTTGCTTCATTATCCATGACACAAATTGACATATTTGACAATATCTAAAGTTGTATTATTATAATTAGAATAATGATCTATGTTTACGTTAGGAATATATTTTTGAATAAACCATTGTCATAATTCTTCGTTTTTTTACTAAATATAGCGTCGCTCAATGTTTTACTAAATAAGATTTAAATGAGAGAAAGAAAAATTGATTAAACTAAAATCTAAACGCATTTTATTTGTAGAGTAAAGAAAAAATGATGCGTGGTGCTCGTAGAGGATGTGTTAGATTAAGAGGTGCAATTATAGGTATCGACGATGAAGATGATAGTACATTTACCATAACTACGTCGTCATACAAAGATGATCCTAAAACCTTTCATTTCCAAACACGTAATGGTGAGGAACGTGAATGCTGGGTTCATGCTCTAGAAGATACAATATTGCGTCACTCACATGCGGTATAATTGCATATCATTTTATTGTTGGGTAATATATTATTGTCTACAAATATGTAAGAAAATTATTTATGAAATCTAGCGATGGGATCCAAAAAAATCACCGCCCAAACAAGATTTCAATCGTAAGGTGGCAGAGGCAGATGCTTATCTCCAACTGTTAATTGATCAAATTAAAATAATTGAAACAAAACAGCAAAGTCTTGAAACAGAAAATGAAGAAATACAAGAAAGTTACACTGCAATTTTGATGCAAGCAAATGCGATGCTTAATTCTGTAAAACATACCATTGTCCAACTACAAATTGCAAAAGTATTATAATTATTATATATATATATTACATTTATTGCAAATAAAATTCTTCATGTTCTTATTAATCATTTCAGAATACAGCTATTCCTGTTAACGGTATATACAGAGGACCTTCTACCGATACAATGAATTCTACACCACCTATAAATCATGGTATATGTTCGTGTAAACTTATTATGACTTATTTAATATTAATTTATAAAATATTTATAGTTGCGGTTATAGAACCAGAATCAACAGTACAAACTGGTATTGAATTGGGTTCAGAATGTACAGAATCAAGAATACCAACTTTATCTAATGGTTGATATATTATTTTGTTTATATCTAAAAATATTGAATTATTACATTTATAAAAATCATTAAGTTTATTTCATTATGTTTTAGTTGTAGATAATAGAGACTTACCGGTACCTCAGTTTTCATATTCTTCATCGGATGAAGATGAAGATTATTATGATGCTGCTGATGAATTGTCACCTCCCTTAGCAGCACAAAATTATATCGCACTGTAAGTATATTTATTTTATATTGTTATCCAAGATCAGTAAACAAATTTAATTGGATAATATTTTTTTATATTAACAAAATAATCGAAGGATATGTGTATAATAAATAACTTAATATTATACTGTATTAACACCATATAGTAGAAGACGAGAAAGTGATCGTTTACAATCAATTGGAGACATTACTGGAGATATGCGTAAACAATCTCCGTTACCACCTGTTAAGGGAGATGGTTCTGTAGATTACGATGGTAAGTACTTTTTAATTATTAATTATTGTTTTCTTTTTACAATATAATAAAAGAAAATAAATATAGAAATAAAATTGAATATTTATATATAAAATATATATATATATATATTTTTTTTTTTTATCTGCTGCATACATATATATTTTTATTAAATATTATGCTATCAAATTTGTTTTTATATATTGTGAAAATTAAACAAAAAATTATTGTAGCAAGTATTTCCTTGTCCAAAAAATCTTATTAAATTCGTAATGAATGTACTATTCCGGTAGGATGTGTTTTAAATAGTCGATAACACAGATTTGTAGTAACTGACTTTACCGATCGCAGTGATTATTGATTAGATAGTGTTTCACATAATATATGAAACACTGTGTTGTAGATAGTCGATTTTCTCCAAGAATTTTAATAATAAATTTGTAAAGAACAATTGAATTTAAATTGGAATATTGCAAAATATGATAACAAATTGTTATACAAAGTTATATGAAAGTTTTATTCATATTAGTTCAATATACGATCAAATTATTATACAACTAAGTATTTTAATTCAACCATAACTGTTTGACAGAAGTGAGAGTTTTTAGGAATGGATACTAGTTGGTATATTCTACAAAAACAATATGTTGAACGTAGATATAAATAGTAAGTTATGCATTTACCTTTCCAAATGCGAGGTTAAGTTGATAAGAAATATTTAACGAATATATATATGCATATATATAAATGTATATTAAATTGTTGACTTATTGACAAACCAAAATGATAAGAAAATATCTTATTGATGTCTAAATATTATAATTGTTTTATTATTTTTTTTTTCTATAACAAAATGTGTGTATCTGCAGCCTTGTACGAGGAAGAGAGCGACACAGAAGGTTAGTATATTTTAATTTTCAAACATAATGTATATGCAATATTTAAACATTTGTTAAAATTCAAAATATCATCTTCCTGTTTTAGTGGATTCCATGGAAAGCCATGGATCTGTTGTGACACATCTTTTGTCACAAGTTAAAATTGGTATGGATCTAACCAAAGTTGCATTGCCTACCTTTATTTTGGAACGTAGATCGCTTCTTGAAATGTATGCAGATTATTTTACTCATCCAGATCAGTTTGTAAGGTATATATATATATATATATATATATATAAATATGATTTGTTCGAAGAATAATCCTTTGAGTGATGTAGATGCAAATACACGTTTGTTGATACGAATGCAAAGAATGCAATGTCAGTTAGCGTATTGATAATTGTTTTTAATCTTATTGCACCAAAATTATGCTAAAAAATAACTTTCTTGTGTTATTTAATTTGGAAGAATAATGATTATAATTTATTATAAGCTGTATCTAGTATAATTGATCAATGGAAGTCGTACTAGCAATAAAGTATTCTGTCCCTACAAAGTGCTGCGGCCAAAATTATTCATCATTCAAAGGGATAATATTGTACAAGTATTTGTAAAGTAAGTATGTAATATTAATTAATATTCAAAAATCGCAGCATTGCAGATATGCCTACGCCTAGAGAAAGAATGGTGCAAGTAGTGCGCTGGTATTTGTGCAGTTTCCATGCTGGCCGTAGATCTGGCGTAGCTAAGAAACCGTACAATCCTATTTTGGGTGAAATCTTCCGGTGTCATTGGAATCTTGTTAGTGAAAATTGTACAGACGATGTAAATATTGAAACAAAGTGTGTAGCAGATGGGCCAGTTCCATGGTGTAAAGAAAACCAATTGTCTTTTATTGCTGAGCAAGTTTCTCATCATCCTCCAGGTATAATTTATAATTAATTTATAGTCATTTTATTTATTTTTCTATTTATAAAAATATGTGTATGTGTTGCAGTGAGTGCATTCTACGCTGAACATTATGCAAAGAAAATAAGTTTTTCCGCGCATGTATGGACAAAAAGTAAATTTCTGGGACTTAGCATAGGAGTACATAATATTGGAAAGGGTTGGGTAAATGTATTGGAACATGGCGAAGAATATGTTCTAACTTTTCCAAATGGTTATGGCAGATCAATTCTTACCGTTCCTTGGATAGAATTAGGAGGAACGGCTACTATAAATTGTGCACAAACTGGGTATCAAGCAACTGTTGAATTTTTAACAAAACCTTTTTATGGTGGAAAACGTAATAAAATTACTTGTCACGTTACTCAACCAGCAGATAAAAAACCATTTCTTGTTATTAATGGAGAATGGAATGGTGCTATGGAAGCGAAATGGGTTGATGGAGTAAGCATAAAAAGTGTATTTGTATTTATTTATTTTGTTTATAATTTCATATGTGTATATTATCGTTAAATTTTTTTTTAGAGAGTTGAAACCTTAGATGTAAGAGAACTTCCAATAGAGAAAAAATTAGTTAAACCAATATGCGAGCAGGAAGAATGCGAATCACGAAAAGTGTGGCGAGAAGTAACAATGGGTTTACGTATTAATGATATGGATAAGGCCACAGCTGCGAAATATGCTATCGAACAAAAACAACGAGATGAGGCCCGCCTACGCAAAGAGAATAATGAAATATGGCAGACCAAAGTAAATATAATATTTATATATGTCATGAAGAACTATCATTCACTTAATGTAATAATATTCATTAACTATACTATTGTTATTTTTTATTTTATAGCTTTTTAAAGAGATTAAAGACAATGGTTGGGCCTATACTATGCCATTATCTGAAAGATTACACGTTTCTCGCAATGAAACAAGTACAACATAGCCGCATATAATGCTTAATAATTAAATGAAAATGTAAGTATTGCAGTATAGTATGATGTTCGTGGCCTAAATCATTAAAGCAGAAGACTATAGTCAATAAAATCTTATTTAGCGACGTTAATGTCCAAAATATTATACAATTATGTTATCACAAGATTTTCTATAACCAGAACAAGAAGTTAAGACTATTTACTTTATTTTAATTGACCTTTATAATTTCTATATTCAAGCTTTTATTATACAAACAAAATAGTATGGATAGAAGAAATTGAAATTATTTATATTAATTGTAATTAAACGTTAGTCGTAAAGATTTATTTTTGTAGAAATACTATCAGTGATAGACGCATACAATAAATTTCAATGCTTCATATATACTGCATTATGTACGTAACGTTAATGAAAAATGAAAGAATAATTACAGTACATAAATTGTAACTTACTTATGAATAAGATTTCATTTAATCTCAAGTTACATATGTATCATTTTGTAATAGTCTATTATTAATAATTGCTTAAATAATATACTTTACTATTGTGGAAATAATTTTAGATTGAAGTAATTTACATTATGATATGCAACCAAAGATTATTCAATTTCTGAAAGTATTTTGAATGATTATTTTTAATACTTTCGTTACGGCATGCTTTGGTGCAAGTATTGTTCCATATAAATTCGTTCGTACATGGATGATCCGTATATGGGTCGGTCGATGGTTCATATGGGACTTTTGCATGGACGGCCCATATATGAGTCGCTAATAACGAAAGGGTTAATATATAAGTCTTCAAATTAGCATTTTTTAGATATATAATGTATTTAATTGTTTGCTAATAGTACAACACCAGTTATAATTAGAATGATATCAATACAATGAAAACTTATGAATCACACGATTAATAATTTTCGTAAAAACTAATACAAAAATAATGTTTTAAGTACGGACTATATGATTTTCAAGTTTTTAAATAACTCATAGGTATATATTGGTTGCATCAAATACGATTAAAAGTGTTAGTAATATAAGAGTAGCAAAACAGAATGTATTTTTACCTTCTATGCTATGAAAATAGTTTTATTAGCATTATCGATATTATTTTTCTCCATGTTTATAAAATTATACATATACATATGTAAATCAATAGAATTTAAATGAGAGAAAGTGACAATTACGTACATGCACTTTAATTATATAAAATATATATATATTATTTACATATATACAACAATATTTTACACGAATGCTTTGTGTCTTACTATTTGTTTTTTTCTCGTACCACATTTGATTTGGTGAATAATAGGCACTTAAACAAAAATTGATATAAATTATATACTGATATAATTTATATTTATTTTTCTAGAGCTACTGTATGTAAGGCAGCGATATTATATTTGGAAATAAAATTAAAGATTTAGTGCCAGAGAATATAGGGAATTATAAAAATACTGTACATTACAGCCTAGTAGCATAGTTAGTAGGAATAAGTTATGTTAAGAAAATTGTAAATCGATGATTCAATAAAATGTTAATAATTTGTTCAGAAAAAAATAATATATATATATATATATATATATACAGGGTGTACTTGATAAATTTTGAAATTTACTTTTCCTGAAAACAAATTTGAAATTTGAAAAAATCAAATAAGTAAAATTTCAGAAATTATTAATCAGTTTATTCTACATTTATATAACCGATATAATAATCCTTGACAGTCTTATAATGTTTTGGAAAACGTTTAGTCGATAGTAATAAATAATCTAATCCAGCTTCGATCATGGACAAACTAACTTCATAATTTTTGGTGTTAATACAATCCTCAGATAAAATTATTTTATCTGTACTATATTTGTACAATACTTTGGTAACAAAACTTTCTTTTAAATTAATCTTATTATCGGTAGATTTGATATTTTCTTCTGTAAGTATTCCTAATCGCATATCCATCGGTTTAATTACCATGTAATGAGATTGTTTAGCTAATAAACATTCTAGAATAATTTCGCCAAACGTATTATTTCTAATGAAACTTTTAATAACTGCAATAAAATCGTCAAGGGGATTGGATGCTTCTTGGATAATTATTTGATTGGTCTTCAAGTTATAATCGATGCAACAATCCCATATCTTAAAAGAATTATTTTTGTCCTGAATTCCTATGTTCAACAAACATCTGTTACATAAAATATCTTTTTCCATTCGTCTATAATTATACAAAATATTACTATGTACAATTGCAAAAAATGGACCATAAAAAATATCCAATTCATTGGGATGCAACAGCAAAGTTAAATTAATATCTGTTTTACTACAAAACCATTCGGATGGATCAAAATCAATGTTAGGAAATGGTAAAACTCTTTGAAAAGTAATCTCTTTAGAAAGTACGTTCTTACAACATTTACACAATATCGTAGATTTAGAATTTTTCAATAATATCTTTTTCTTACTTTCTATATTATTAATTTGTGATTTTGCATTGGTTATAACCTCTCTTTGAAATGATCCAAATTCAGAATCTGATGGTTGTGTATGTAAACGAAAACATACCCACTTATCTATTACATTTAAGGAAGACAATGATGTTGGTATAATTTTTATATTTGGTAATGTAATATATGTTACATTATCACCTATCGACAACATAATATTTGCTTCCAACAATTTGATTTTAATTTCATCTAAAGTTATGGAATTTTTCATAAAAAGAAAAACTGTACATGATTGAAGCCGTGGCCTTAACTCAATCGTAATCAATTCCATATTTTATCAAATTATCCTACTTAATTATTTATATTGCGTAAAACTAATTAACGTTGACATTATTTTATACATTAAATATTTCTTTACTGTTTACACTATTCTCAATCTTGATTCACTGTCTTTGTTATGATGACTTCTTCACAAATATTAAAAAATAAAAAAAGAGATAAATGATATTTAGTTTTTTATAAGAATCTTCCATGCATTAAAACATACTGTATACAACTTACATCAATTTTCACGTGTATATCAGCACTTTAATAATTTTCCAAATCATTTTCAATTCGATTAAAATAATCTTCGATTTTTTCTCTATATGTATGTTATTATAATTTTTCAATATGTCCAATTATTACAATTTAGGATTTGATAATATCCATTTAATCTTATTTCGAAAATTGTTGAACTTACTTAATGAAAAAAATGTCCACCAATCAGTGAACTTCTTCTACCCGCCATTTTTTGAGTCGGTTTTCATTACTACGTTAATGTTCTCTCTCAATTGTCAAACAAGTGGCGAAGAAGTTTAAATGGAAAGATAACTTAATACATTTATATCTGAGTTTCTATTGGTTATCCAGATTAAGACACATGTTGTCTGCGACGAATCATTGTAGTGCATTTAAAAGATAAATTTGAATATTAACAACATGGAGTTCGAAGCGCGACCGTTATGAATAGTGTATTGTTGAAAGTTGCAGTGAATTTATAAATGAAGAATTGTAATAATTTCGTTGTACGATTTTAATTGTAGTTTAATACAATCTAATCGTTATTTTCTCATATAAATAATATATTCATTATGTAATAATATAAATCTGACAAAAGATCATCGTTTATTTATTTGAGTAAGGAGTAATATACGTTACCAAATTGTTTATAATAAAAATTAAATATATTCTTTAGTGATTGTATTATGATATAAATAGTGCACATGGATATCTCTAAGAAAAAGACAATAAATATTTCTTTTAATGGGAAATACATTCGTTCTAACTTATGAAGAACAACAGTAATAAATTAAACTATTTCAAAGAAGAAATATTTAAAATACAGTAAGTTATATATAATAATATTTAATTAATTGGATTATAGAAACTTGTTATATTCTGATCGATATTTAGAGTAAGTTTTTAATAATATTGTTTATAAATGCTACCCATAGAGTACAAAGATGTTAGCATCCAGTGATAAGACAGATGACAAATTTAAATCTCCTTCTAATTCATGTAATAATGAACAGGATAATTGGATGCATAGGAGCAAATTAGACAAATTAGATAAAGAGACTAGTCAATTAAAACAGGAATTGTTAGATTTAAGAAATGCTGATTTGATAGAGTCTAAAAAAAATTTAGGTAATTGTTTTGATAGTATATGGGGTTGTTAGTTTCACAAACGGAAAATTTCCGTTTTTTTTTTCTGCAAGTGCTTATAGAAACCCATAGTAGCCTAGGAGTTAAATAAATAATTATTTGTAACAGGGGATCAAATGGATTCAGAAAAATCTCCCAAGTCGGAGAACAAGCATTTGTCCAAACAAACTTTAGAAGGGTCCTTCTTCGAATTCAAATATCCTAAACATCAATTATTGCAGTCAGATAAATATTCTAAAGAAAAAATGGAATTGGAAATGCAATTGGATCGTAAAAAAAAGGAAGTGCAAGAAAAGCAAAAGAAGATCTTAGAACTTCAAGACAAGGTTCGTGAAGTTGTCCAAATGGAATATCAATTGGAGGAAAAAGTTAAACGATTGGAAGCTTCTAACAAGGAAAGGGATAGATTAGAACGAGAGTTAATTGCAACTAGATCTGAATTAGCAACAGTTAATAGGACGTTAGGTATACTTTTATAAATCATTAGCAAATACAATAATGGCAACATTGCAATATCAACAAAGTTACTATAATACTTTTAGTAGAAGAAATTTGAGTACTAAAGGTTATATGTATACTTTCGTATCATTTGTTTAAATATATATATATATATATATATATATATATATATATATATATTTTTAATATATTACAATTAATTATATATTATATTAATATCAATGTAAAGAGTATATTACTTTGATATTATTAAGAATATAAATAATCAGAAAATATTTTTCAAAGTGCAGTTATATGGTAGATCATATTGTTATATGATCTTTGCTTGTGCTGTGCATAATTATTCTTGATGAATTTTTTAGAATTGGAACGTCAAGAGAGAAGAGATTTAGAGAGTAAAGCTCTTGCTCTTATAAAAGATGCTAAACGTAAATGGGAAAATGCAGAAAAAGAAAAAGTTATACAACTTAATAAACACATTGATACTCAAACTACGCGCATCACAGAATTGTGTACTAGTAACAATGAAATGAGTTCCAGGTTACAGAGAATGGAGTGCGAACTTGAAACCGCTAATGCAGAATTACATAAACTTAGACTATTTCAGGTTTGTTATATATTTTATAGAATTAACCTAAAATAATTTTTGTTTACTTCAAGCAATAATATATCTTAGAATATTCATTATATTTGAAATACTATCTTTTATAACAGTTGCAATATAAGGAATCTTTAGCCAAAACTAGAGAGCTCAATCGACAGAGTGTTCAAGGGGTTGAAACAAAGTTAGAAGAAATAGCAAACCGTTCACATAATCAAATATCTGAATTACGTGCTAAACTAGATTTTGAAGTAGTAAAAAATACGGAATTAGAAAGTAAATTAAGAAATGAACAAGATTCTAATCATTGTCGTCAGTCGAGACTCCACGTTGCTTTGGAACTTGCCCAGAATGAACTTAAAGATTGTCAAGAGCAATTGCGTGCTTTACAAGCTACAATACCTGTGAGAGAGACTGAAATAGAAACTTTACGTAAACAGTTGCAAGAAAGAACCAAACAATTGGAAAATGTGCAGATATCAGAGCAAACTTTTACTAACATGCGAGAACAACTTGAAATGTTGAAGACAGAAAATGAACAACTTAAAGAACAATTGGAAGTAAGAATTAATTTAAAAATTATAAACATATTAAATAATACAATCATATTTTGGTTTACTTCATCTATGTGAATTATAGGAAAATAATTGTTTATAATTGTCATTTGTTTATAGGCAACTAAATCTGATTTGAATGATACCATAATAAATTTGGAACAGAATGAAACTCTTGCCTTAAATTTAGAACAAATTACACAAGACAAAGCTGCTTTGCAGAAAAGATTACAAGATTCTTTGGATAAGGAAGGTACGTTTTACATTATTTTTGGAACAGATAAATCTAAAAACTTGTATATTAGTCATTTTATTTGTTTATTTTTGTATAGAGGAACATTTACGTAAAGTTGGTAATTTGGAAGAACTATTGAAACGTTTGGAGCAGAGTGTTACTAAATTGGAAGCCGAAAATGCTAGTCTTAAAAAATCAGGGTTTACGGAATCAAACAGCAACGTGGCTTCTTCAGAAAATTTACTTGAAAAGAATTCACATTTACAAGAACAAGTACAAAAACTTGAACAACAAATCGAAACTTTAAGAGAAAATGTTACTGCCGAACGACAAACAGCAAGGCAGACTCAAATGACTTTATGGAAAAAAGAAAAAGAGTTGTCCGATTCTAACTTAGACAAACGAATTGCGTTGAGAGAAGTGAAAACAGCTGAAGGTAAAATAAAAACGTTACAGGAGGAAAAGCAGAAGTTATTGGACAGAATAAACAATAAAACAAAAGAAGACGAAGAGAAGTCGAAAAAATTATTGAAAGAATTGGACAGCGCTAAAACATCTTTAAGTGAAATAACAAAAGAAGCAACTAGAAATAAACTGCAAGCAGATTCAGCTCAAAGGGTAAAGATATTTACTCGTGGTATATTACACCATGTATATTTATATTCATTTAAATTTTAATCCTTTTTAATATTATTTTATATTATGTGCAGGCATTAACGCAAGCTAATCGCGAGATGGAAGAACTTCAGTCTACGAGTGCAGCATTACGAAGAGAGGTGGATGCAACGCGTAAACAATTGCGTGTGTATCAAGATCGCATAGACAGTCTGAATGCAGAAAATAAACGTTTGTCGCAATCCAGTATGAAAAATAACGAAGACAAAGTAGCATTGGAAGTGAAAATAGAAAAACTAGAACAAGAAATAAATGGTTACGAGCTTAACATCGAGCTTCTTAAAGAAACTTGTACGGTACTTGAGGAACAATTAACGGATTACGAAAGATTAACGAGTGATCATGAAACTCGAGAGAATATGTTGATTCAAGATAAAATGAAGTTACAGAAAGATTTAGAAACTGCGGAAGGAAAATTACGTACATTGCAAGCAACGCTAAACGAAGAAAACAAATTGAAATTGACGGCTGAACGTAATGTCGAAAAATTAGAGGCGGAAGTAAATGATCTGGAAAGTGAAAGAAATAATTTAATTGCTCAAAGAGATCAATATAAAAAGTTGGTACAAGAGTTGACGGTACAGGTTGAATCTTTGAGTATGAAATGTGGCGATTTAGAATGCGATTTATCCGAAATGCAACGCGCACTTGAAAATGCTAAAGCGGAGGCGATAATAGTCAAGGAAGAAAGTAGCCAACATTTAACGAGTTTACACGAATTAAAGGAAATCAATTATACATTAATGGGAGATTTACAAAATAGCATAGACCTGAGTCAAGATCTCAGATGTAGAATAGCAGAAATGGAAAATGTTTTAGCTGAAATGAGACAATTCTATCAAGAGAGAGAAGTTAAAGCTGAAAGTACTCGACAGCAGCAGGCTAAATTGATAGATTATTTACAATTGAAGTTGGAAGAATCTGGTAAGAAAAAGAAGACAATGTGCGACAAAATTCTTGGTACTAAACAAAAAGAAAATATTCCTCCTATCAGTACAAGCATGCCGATTGGATATCGCGAATTAGAAAATCAACTTACCAAAGAACGAGCCAAGGTGAAGTCATTAACGGATCAATTATTAGCATATAAGGCTATGCACATATCTGCATCGGCACCTTCCTCGCCATCATCTCCAGAAATAAAAAGGCCTATGGCACATGTTACGGAAACGACCAATGACATTTTAACTAAACGTTTGTCGCCGCAGAGAATGGGTCATAATATTTCACATAGATTTAACGTAGCATTACCGATGCGTGCTGGAAAATGCTCTGGATGCGGAGATTCCATTCAGTTTGGAAAACGCGCAGCTATTTGTAGCGAATGTCAAATAATGGCACATTTGAAATGTTCATTATCCGTTCCTGCAACGTGTGGTCTTCCTGGAGATTTTAGCAAACAATTTAATAGAATTATGAAGGATAGAAATGATAGTATATCATCTTTGGGCGGCAGCGTTCAAACATTATCTATAGACCAACCGGATAAACCTGATACGGTAAATATTTTATTTAAATTGGTGATATTAAAAAATTGATTAGATATAATTAAATATAAACAATGAATACAATTTATTCGATTTGTATCGTTTTATAGAGTCCTCAAAATGTTCAAGATAACAATAGTGATATTTCGATGGAAGGCTGGGTGAAAGTACCGGCACGGTCTAAATCCTGTTGGGAAAGAAATTACCTGAGATTAGAAGAATCTCGTTTATGTATATATGACCATCAACCTTCCCCTGGAATGTCACCAATACATTGTTTAAATCTAAACGATAAAGAAGGTTTTAACATCGTGGAGAATATTCAGGAAGCTGAAGTAATTGGAACTGCAAAGTCTGATCTACCATTTATCTTTAGAATAGAATCCAATTCTTTAACAACTTGTTGGCCCACATCTAGACTGGATATTATGGCCTTAAGTCAAACTGATAAAAAGAATTGGGTGAAAGCTCTTAAAATTGTTACTAGTCAATGTTCATCTGTTAAATTAATGAAAAATGAAAAATATCAAACGGTACTTAGGTTAGAGAAGCATCAGGTATTATTTTTTATAATTATTACAATTCTTTCGATAATCCATTTGTTGAGTTTTGTTTACACAATTTTTTTAATATACTTTCAGTTGGACATAAATTGTGCGGTAGATATGCCGGAAGGAAATGTACTTTTGTTAGGTGCGGAAGAAGGATTATTTTCTTATTGTGGCACCAAATCAAGAATACTTACGATGATTCGCGGAGTAAAGAAAGTTCATCAATTGTCTTTACATCCTCCTTTAGACATAGCTGTAATGATAGCCGGCGACAATAGGCAATTAGTGTATTGTTCTTTGAGACAATTAAAGAGCAATTCGTTCGCAGCCGAGTGTTCTAGGCCGGCGATAAATACGAAAGCTGTTTTGACGGGTTCTGAAAGTTGCCATTTCTATCAATTACAAGACTCGTTCATTTGTGCTGCATTTGAATCATATATAATGTATGTTCCGTACTGTAAATCTTTTTATTCTTCTTCTTTTTCTTCTCTTCTTATTATTATTTGATTCTTTTAATACGTAGATTATTCAAGTGGATTGTCGAAGAGGATCGCGGAGGATTCGTTAAAATTCGTGAATTTGAAACACCTAAGCCTTGCAGCTGTGCTATATTTACGAAACATCATCTCATTGTTGGATGTAACAAATTCTTTCAAATTGATCTCGATAATTATTATGTTGAAGGCAAGACAAAGATAAATATTAATATAATATGCAATTTTTAAACATATTAATTAAATATTAAAATTATTATACAGATTTTCCAGAGGAAGATGACAATTCAGTTAAGGTCACATTGTCTGGTGTTGCAAGACTCGGTATTTTTCCAATTTGTGTTTTAAATGTATCATGTAAATTTCCAACTGTTGAACTTTTGCTCTGTTATAATGAGTTTGGCGTGTTTGTTAATGAAAATGGTAATAGAACACGAAGCATTGATCTAACATGGAGTCATTTACCATTTGCTTTTGGTAAAACAAGATTTATATATATATATATATATTTTTTTTTTGTTTTGTTTTTCTATTATTATTTGTTATAAAATATTTGTGGAACCCTACAACATGCTTTTACTTTTTATTTTTCAGCCTTTCGAAAGCCATATCTATTCATCATACATTTTTCATCAATAGAAATAATCAAATTAGATGCAGAAGCATTTACATTATCATCGAAAACTCCAGAAAGAACTCTGATTGAACTTTCAAGCATACGATATTTAGGTGTAACTAATTCAAAAGGAATTTACATTGCTTCCGTTAATTCTTTTCTCGTGTTATACAAAATCGAAGGTTCTTTCAATCTCCCTGATCTAAATGGCAGTATTACGAGCTTAGACACGTCGTACGTTTTTAATTTTTTTTTCAAAATACAGATTTTCGCGAATTGCTTATTTCTTATTTCGTAAGATACTTTTTTACAATTTATTTCTCTTGTAGGGCGCAAGACGACGAAAGTACTTCAGAATTCAGTTTTACTTCAAGTCTTATGGAAGCTTTGGATGGTCAAGGAAAGAAAGTACACTTTGTTGATGTTTCTAAGGATTAAAATAATTACTTGATTTTATATAATATATACATATAAATATATGTGAATCAAATTTGGATAGCGTACATACATAGAGTATATTTATTTGAATATTTTATGTTTATCATTAATTAATTATTATTTGCTTCCCGGAAAAATATGCTATTTGTTTGTTTATTATTATTATTATTATTATTATTATTATTATTATTATTACTATTATTACTATTTTGTCACTCTCCTTATTATCATAAGATATACATATTTACGTAACAAAGAAATTATACAAAGAAAAGAAACTTGTTTTGCAAAGCAAACTCATTAGATATTCTTCCACTGTTTACGGATTTAATTTAATTAATATTTAATAGTATTGTAAATTATAGCTATTTATATATTATATAACGCGTAAACTAACAAGTTTAACGAGACGCGTATTAAAGAAGTACAAAGTAAACGCGGTACAATAATTATTGGTACTATTTAATCAAATATTATATTGAAAAATTAAAAGATATTTTGCGATTGTTTATAAATATATGTGTATGTGTCTGCGCGACTGTGTGTGTGCGTGATTGTACGCGTGCATGTGTATATATATATATATGCATACATTAATATATATAATAATAATATAATATATTAATAACGCTAGAGACGTTTAATAAAATAAAAATAGTCTTTAATTTTGTAATTTAATATAAGCTACTATTGATATACAATAAAGATATTAATTGTGTTTTGTAACTACCGTATATAAATGCAAATTACTTATTTTCAACAATTTATTGTTTAAGAATGAGACAGCACGAAATGGAAAATTTAATTGAGGATAATAAGACAAGTTTTGAGCATAACATACGAGAGTGGGTTGAAAATTTTTGAGCCTACCACGAGAAGTACTGAAAAATTTTATGTTCGAATAACGTTTAATGCTTAATATTGTTTTTCTTTTTTTTATTACTTATTTTTATGTATTCTTAATATTTCATTAATGATTTTATGAATCATGAATTTTATCGACGCGTGAAACATTCATTTGTACGTATCGCAGATATTTAAATGTAATATTCGTTAAAAGCGTTAGAATAATAATTAAAAGGAAATGTAATGTGTAATTAACATCTACATGCATTATGTAAAATGTTAAGATATCCGGTAACCCTTGACACTTGGTTTATAATGATAACACGTGCTACGAATATGTATTAAGGATTATGTTATATTTGATGAAACAAAATTCGACGAACAAAAAGAATTTTATTTCTCTCTTTTTTTTTTTTTAAGTATTTTACTTTTAATATTTATATCGTTGCTTTCGTCGTTTCAATTGTAGGGTTCATTCTTGAATGAGAATTTTTCGTTCGTGTTCGTTTCGAAGATACGTGGTATCAAACTTACTATACTAAGAGATACCAAAGCTTCTCTGATAAAAAAAAGAGATCTAAGTAAGATAATAAATGAAATATATTCTAGCATCAAATATAGTTGGTGGTGTTAAAAAGAAAATGTAATTTTTTAATCATTCATAAGTGTTGTTATGTTAACGGCCATTTACGTCATTAACACCTTCGTGCGTACATGTTTAAATCTACGATAGTCGGATTTTATAACGAATCGAATGAAAAATATTACATATCTTTTTTTGCGTTTCATCCCCTTCTTTTTATTTCAGTTTATTGGATCTTCGATCGAATTAAACGAATTTACATCAATATATTAATTGAATTAACGTATTCATTGATATTCCGTATATAAAAAGAAACTGAAAGGAAAGAAAAGGAATATCTAACAATAAAAACAAATGCAAATAACATCGTTTTACCTAATCAGAATAAAAAGATATATTTGAACTTAAGAGTCACCTTTTCATTGATTTATATTAAAATAAATTCAATGGAAATTAGCAAGACTACGCGTTTGCTTACGTGATAGGATGTAGTTCTTGAAATAAGGGGGGGTCAAGACATTGTTATAAAAAGAATGCGCCGTTGACGATTTTAACAATTGTACGAGAATAGTTAATTTCAGTTTCAATTACAGTTCCCAAGTTATATAGTTTATGTTCAAGTTTAAATTTAAGTTTCAGTTTATTATTTTTATACTTTATTTTTTAACGTAAGAAATACAATAAAAAAAAAGATCATCATGAGTGATGAAATTGAAGAAAAGCCGTACAGATACTTCAAATATGAAATTCCAGAACCGGGCGAAGAAGTTGTTATTTCCGGAATCTCTGGTAGATTTCCGGAATCCGATAATGTGGAAGAATTAAAGGAAAATATTTTTAATCGTAAAGATTGTATCACGGATGATGACCGTCGTTGGGCATTAGGTATTGAATATTATATACACATAATATTAGGGTCAACCAAAAATTCGTGCGTTTATAGTGTTGTTTCAGATAGTGCATTAATTTGAAGTCAATAAAATTACTTTATATATGCGAGTGAAATATTAATAATAATAAAAAAAAAAACGCACTTTTGAATTTTTGATTCACCCTAATATAATATATCTATTGTATTTGATCGATCGTGTACAATTAATTGGCCGAAGTTAATATTAAATCAATTAATATTGTATTTAATAAGATCATCCGGAAATTCCAAAACGACATGGAAGAATTAACAACATTGAGAAATTCGACGCATCATTTTTTAACATCGAGTATAAACAAGCCCATACCATGGATCCTATGTGTAGAATGTTACTCGAGCATGCTTACGAAGCTATAGTAGATGCTGGGATTAATCCAAAAGAATTGCGTGGAAAGAGAGTATCTGTAATCATAGGTTCATGTTTCTCCGAATCAGAAAAAACATGGTTCTACGAAAAAATGAAAGTAAGTGAAACGATTAATAAACGATCACTTCTATGATTATACGCTGTTACTTGATTACTAAAAAAAAAAAACACGTAATATTTGTCTTTAACTATAGGTAGACGGATATGGTATCATGGGTTGCAGCAGATCTATGTTGGCGAACAGAATTTCCCAGTGGTTGGGTGTAACTGGATTATCATATACCGTAGATACCGCATGCAGTTCGAGTATATACGCGATGGAACATGCTTACAAATCAATACGTTATGGACAAAGTGATTATGTGATCGTCGGTGGATCTAATCTTTGCCTTCATCCATTCGTTTCACTGCAATTCAGTCGTTTAGGTATTGATTACGGTCAACATGAATGAGTGTTTTACATTTATTTATCTTTACTTTTTTACAAGAACAATTTTCCTTTTCGATAGGTGTATTGTCTCACGATGGTATATGCAAGTGTTTCGACAAAGATGCAAATGGTTACACGCGTAGCGAAACGGTCGCTGTAGCATTTCTGCAAAAATCTCGAACTGCGAAGAGAATTTACGCTACGTTATCACACGCGAAAACTAATTGCGACGGTTACAAGGAAGAGGGAATAACGTTTCCATCCAGCGAGAGACAGAGTCTTCTTCTCCAAGAGTTTTACGAGGAATGTGGTATACCACCGGAAAACGTCCATTACATCGAAGCTCATGGTACCGGAACGAGAGTTGGCGATCCCGAAGAATTGAATGCCATTGATAAAGTTATGTGTCCCAATAGAACTACTCCTCTTAAAGTTGGTTCCATAAAAGCAAATGTTGGTCATACCGAACCAGCCAGTGGAATTGTATCCCTTGCCAAGGTAAACAATATTCTTTTAAACCTAAATACCTAACGTTTTATATTTTTTATTCGTTCATCACATTAATTATCTTCAATATTTTCTAGGCAATCATAGCGTTAGAGACAGGTCTAATAGCACCGAATATTTATTTTAATAATCCACGCGACGATGTGGATTGTTTTAAAGAAAACCGGATAGTGGTTGTTACCGAATCGACACCGTTGGAAGGTTCATACATAGGCATTAATTCATTCGGTTTTGGTGGTGCCAATGGCCACGTTTTACTTCAATCACATCCAAAAACTAAGATCAAAAAATTGCCTAACGATGATTTGCCTAGACTCGTAGCTGTTTCTGGACGTACCGAAGAAGCAGTAGAAACCTTATTGAATAGAGTACGTTAAACGAATATAACAAATTTTCTTTTTTCTGTGTGTTAAAAACACATTAATACGTAATATTTTTCATATATATTTTCTTGATAGATCGAAAAACCACCGGTAAACGTTGAATTAATACGTCTTTTGCATGATCTTCATCGTGAAGAAATATCAGGCCATAGGTATCGAGGCTATATGATAGCAAGTCTTAAAACAACCAACAAGAATATAAGGGAAATAGAAAAGTATTCTGATATTAAGAGGCCAATATGTTACGTATTTTCTGGATTGGGCTCGGAGTGGCCTGGAATGGGTAAGGATATTTTATTTCTTTTTTTTTGTTAATCTTATACTTCGTAAATATTGAAATTATATAGTACAAATAATTGGAAATTGATTAGGTCAAGCTCTGATGAGGTTCACCGTGTTTGCCAAAGCGATAGAAAAATGCGACGCCGTGTTGAAACCTCGCAAATTGAATATTTATGACATTTTGTCTAAAAAGGACAACAGTATATTTGACAATGTCTTGCACTCGTCCGTTGGAATTGCTGCGGTTCAGGTAACATCTGATAAATATTTCCTTCTATAAAATCTGAAAGAGAAGGAGGGAGAGAGAGAGAGAGAGAGAGAGAGAGAGAGAAAATAAAACATTTTACAGATCGGCTTGGTAGATCTTCTAACTACCGTGGGTGTAACACCGGACTACATAATTGGACATTCGATCGGTGAACTTGCTTGTGCGTACGCAGATAAATCTTTGACTCTTGAGGAAGTAATATTGGCAGCTTATTCGCGAGGAGTGGCCCCTATACAAACAAAAATACCATCTGGTTCTATGGCAGTGGTGGAAATTGGTTATAAAAATCTTAAACAATCGTGTCCTGCTGATGTAGACGTAGCAGCTTACAATGGACCGGACAGTTCTATCGTTAGTGGACCGACTGAATCTATAAAAGCATTTCTTAAAAACTTGAAGGTTCGTTTAAAATTAACAGAAATATAATATATATATATATATAATATATATATATATATATATATATATATGTATATATCACGTTATGTTTAACAGGCAAACAAAATTTTGGTGAAAGAAGTATCATGCGGTAATGTACCTTATCATAGTCGTTATATCGCACCAGCTGGACCGAAACTTTTGTCATATTTAAAAGAAGTAATACCAGTAGCGAAACCTCGAAGCGAAAAATGGCTTAGTACTTCGGTACCACGCAACGAATGGTCGACTTCAGCAGCCAGACTCTCGTCGGCCGAGTATCATACCAATAGCTTGTTGAAACCTGTATTTTTTGAGGAAACCTTAGCCCTTATCCCGGACAATGCCGTTACCATTGAAATCGCACCGCATGCTACGCTATCAACGATTTTGAACAAATCATTGAATTCAACTGTAACGAATATTGGATTAATTCAAAAAGATCACACAGATAACGCAGAAGTTTTCCTACAAGGATTAGGAAAGCTTTATAATATTGGTCAGCAACTTGATCTTGCTAAATTATATCCACCTATAGAATTTCCGGTTAGTCGAGGTACTCCAATGATATCCCCTTTGATAAGGTAAGATTCATAAGAATCATGTGGAAAACATGGAAATGTGCTAATTCATTTGAAAGTTGTATGAATGTAATGTAAAAGTTTAATATTCCGACGTGTTCAGATGGGATCATTCGAGCAAGTGGTACGTAACGTCTTTCAAAATACAAGAGAGAATAGTTTCCGGAGAACGAACGGTTAATATAACAATAATCGATGAAGATTTCGAATATATAGTCGGTCACAATATCGACGGGAGAAATTTGTTCCCTGCTACAGGATATTTAGGTTTAGTTTGGGAAACTTTGGGCATGATGATAGGACAGTTGTATACGGAAGTGCCCGTTGTCTTTACAAATGTTAAGTTTTTGCGAGCTACCACCATTCCCAAGGAAGGCAAGGTTGAAATGATTGTAATGATTCAAAAAGGTAATTTACTTTTTTAATTGTATGTGTGTGTTGCTATATAATTTATAAATTATATTGAAAAGTAATTAAATATATGTCTGTCGATCTATAAATGAATAGGTAGCGGTAATTTCGAAGTAATCGAAGGAAATACTGCTATTGTTACCGGAAACATTCGTGTTTCGAATGATATTACAAAGGAGAAAATACCGGATTATGCGAAAAATAATGATGATATTAAAAGCGAAGAACTATTAACGACGAAAGATATTTACAAAGAGTTGAGGCTACGTGGTTACCAATATAGCGGTTTGTTCCGAAGTTTTGTCAATGCATCAATCGACGGACTCCACGGACAAATTGAATGGAAAAAAAATTGGGTAGCGTTCATGGATAACTTATTGCAGTTGAAAATTCTCATGTTTGATACTAGAGGTTTATTCGTACCGACTGGAATTAAAAAGATGATAATAGATACTAAATATCATCAACAATATATCCGTTCTTTGCCTATCGATCAACAATGTAAATACTTTTATAGTTAATGTAATTTGAAGTTATATAAATAATTCCTTTACGCGTCAATTATTTATACTAAATAGTGCGATTTTTTTATTTCAGATATACCCGTACAATATATTAAAAATCTTGACACGGTTATAGGAGGGGGCATAGAAATCCATAATATTTTATCTAATGCGATTGCTCGAAAGAGACCTATCGGTGATCCAGTTATCGAAGAACATAAATTCGTAGCTCATCGCGACAATGAAGTAATGACGTTCCGTGATCTATTAACATTTTCTCTTCACATTTGTTTAGAAAATATACAAACCTTGACGGTGAAAACAATTGAACTAATCGAGGAAAATGATAATATATCAGAAGAGAAACTTGCTTCCCCGTTGATTTTCGACATTTTAGGAAATTTACCATTAATTCAGGCAAACATTAACATATTTGCACCAACACAGAAATTTACCGAAGTAGAGATCCCTGAAAATATCACCGTTTCAGAACTGAAAAAGTTACAATTTGATGATTCCGCGTTATTAACGATTGGATGTAATTTATTAAGCGCGGAAAACAACGACAAGTTGAAAAAGATTACAAAGGCAACTAAATCGCAAGGTTTTATTTTGTCGCGTGAAAATATTAACGCGCCGTTGAATTTATCAATCTTGAAGGAATTAAAATTAGGTTTAATAGCAGAGAAACGTACTTCCGACGAATCTTACGTATTGTTAAGGAAGTTAAGTGATGAAAATGTAAATATATTAGTTTTTCACATTGACAGCAATGAATTTAACTGGTTGGAAAAAGTTAAAACTGCTGTCGACAAAGAAATAGAAAAGGATAACAACGAATTTAAAGTGATACTCGTTGAAGAAGGAAATTTCGAATCTGGTCTTTTAGGATTCATAAATTGCTTACAAAAAGAACCTGGCTGTGAAATGTACCGAGCTGTATTAATTCAAGATTCTAAAGCACCGAAATTTTCTTTAGATTTACCATTGTATTCCGAACAAATCGACCTGGATCTTACCGTCAATGTTCTAAGATCAGGAAATATTTGGGGATCGTATAGGCATTTCTTACTTCCACCCCTCGAGAATCAACCATCCTTTCATGGTCTAGTTAGTCAATCGGTATGTAAAGATATTTATTTAATAAATTTATTAACAAAATATCACGAATTAATAAAATCATATTTTTTAACAGATACGCGGAGATTTAAGTTCGCTATGTTGGGTTAAAGGGTCACTTAAACCTAATGATAAAGAACTTATTAAAATTCATTATTCATCGTTGAATTTCAAAGATGTCATGTTAGCAACAGGTAAACTGGCAGCGGAAGTAATAACGGAGGACAGAAGATTATTAGATTATTTACTTGGATTTGAATATAGTGGAATCAATTGGAAGGGTGAACCTGTTATGGGATTTTGTTTTAGCAGGTAAACTCTCATGACACACAAATGATCGAATTATTGATATTTAATATAATATATATATACGGGGTATCCTGTAAACCCTGAAAATGTAATATGAATACGATTATTTTGTTGTTTGTTTAGATGCCTATCAAATTATACCCCTTACGAACCATATTCTTCATGGATAATACCTAAACATTGGAGTTTGGAGGAGGCAGCGACAATTCCATGTGTATACAGCACATGTATTACTGCTTTTTATTTATGTGCAAACATACAGAAAGGACAAAAAATACTTATTCATGCAGGAACCGGTGGTATCGGTCAAGCCGCTATTAATTTAGCACTTTTCGAAGGTCTTGAAGTATTTGTAACCGTTGGTACACCGGAAAAACGTGCATTCATTAAAAAAACGTTCCCGAGTATTGATGACAATCATATCGGAAATTCTCGAGATACCAGCTTCGAACAAATGATTTTACGTGAAACCAATGGCAAAGGTGTAGACTACGTTCTAAACTCTTTAGCGGAAGAAAAACTTCAAGCATCTCTGCGTTGTTTAGCCGAAGGAGGAGAATTTTTAGAAATCGGAAAGTTCGATATAGCCGCTAATAATACCATAAGCGGGGACTTGTTTAAGAATAATATCTGTTTTCACGCCGTTATGTTAGATAAAATAATAAGTTCAGATGATTTTTTATTAAAGAAGGAAGTCTTTAATAAAGTTAACGAATTGATTAATAAAGGTGCCGTCAAACCGATCAATAGACAAATCTTTCAGAAGGAACAAGTAGAAGAAGCAATTAGATTCATGGCGGCTGGAAAACATATAGGAAAAGTAAGTCGACGTGTGTGTGTGTTTTTTGTTCGAATAGTATTTGACTATAACTATCTTGAATGATAAATTTCCGTTTTATACAAAATTTCGCAGATACTCATACAGATTCGTAAGGAGAGTGACCCACCAGATATGCCAATAAATACTCTACCTATTTATTTATGTGAACCGGATAAAAGTTATATAGTTATTGGTGGCTTAGGAGGTTTTGGCTTGGAATTAATCGATTGGTTGATTCTTCGAGATGCTAAAAATGTTGTCATTACATCGCGAAACGGCATAAAGAATGGTTATCAACGGTTGAGAATTAAAACATGGGAAAGTTACGGAGTTAATATAAAGATCCTTGTTAATCTCGATGCTGGTAAACGAGAAGATTGCGAGCTTATATTGAAAACAGCGATAGATCTAGGTCCTGTCGATGGTATATTCAATTTAGCAGTTTCATTGAAAGATAGTATTTTTAGAAATCAAACTGTAGAAAGTTTTGAAGAATCTTTCAAAGGTAAGGCTTGGCCAACGAAACGTTTGGACGAGATTAGTAGAAAACTATGTCCGAATCTTCGACACTTCGTTGTTTTCTCTTCTGTTTCGTGTGGAAGAGGAAACGCCGGTCAAACAAATTATGGTATGGCTAATTCCGTTATGGAAAGAATATGTGAGAAAAGAGTAGAAGAAGGTTTACCCGGATTAGCTATTCAATGGGGTGCGATTGGAGATGTCGGTCTTGTCGCAGACATGCAGGATAATGATAAAGAAATGATTATTGGTGGTACCCTGCAACAAAAGATATCATCGTGTCTAAAAGAACTCGATCGCTTTTTATTACAAAATAAACCCGTAGTTGCTAGTATGGTAGTCGCTGAAAAACGATTAGGCTCCTATGGTTCAAATAATTGTGTAGATTGTGTCCTAAACATTATGGGTAAGTTTCGTCTAATCTATATTAATATTATTATTATTATTATTGTTATTATTAATCTTAATTATTTCATTTCGTTTCGTGTGTGATATGCTCTTATTTATTAATTATCTTTATCTTCTTAACGCGTACAATTACAGGTATTAAAGATTTGAAGACTGTCAGTCAACAAACTTCCTTGGCAGAACTTGGAATGGATTCTATGATGGCTGTAGAAATAAAACAGACATTAGAGCGTGAATTTGAAATCTTTCTTAATGCTCAAGATATTCGAAACTTAAACTTCGCCAAACTCATTGAAATGAATAATAAAGATGAGAATAAAAGTAATAGCGGCAATAAGAAACGTAAAGAAACGTTGTCTATTACACAAATGTTAATGCAATTGTTCGGTGAAAAGTTAAACAACGATTTAATTTTGCCACTTAAAACGAATCCAGAGGAAGGTCGGAAGGAAATATTTTTCATTCCAGGAATCGAAGGGTATAGTGCTGTTTTCAAGCATTTAGAATCGAAAATTAAGTCGCCTGCGATTTGTTTCCAATTGGGTTCGCATTACGAATTAACAAATATTCCAGACATGACCAATTTCATTCTACCGGTATATATATTATTTGATTAAAAATGAAATATCGAAGTTTAATGTAAAATCACATTAATGTGATGTATTACTTTATATATTATAGCATATATTAAAGAAACTTAACAATCGACGAGATTTTACTGTAGTGGGATATTCATTTGGAACGATAATTTCCCTTGAACTCGCACGACAATTAGAACTCAGAGGATTTAATGGCAAGTTAATATTAATAGACGGTTCTCCTCTTCAAATGAAAGGACTGACAAACCGTGTATATTCGAAATCGATGAAAGAGTTTGAAGTGAACGTTTTGATTGGTATAATTGAGATGATTGATCCTTCTATGGTCGAAAAGGTTTGTATGTTTTTTATTTTACTTCTTAATATTTTTTGCATTTATCGTACTAATTCTAAAACATTACTTTTCAGTCTATAACAGAATTAGAAGAGTTAAATTCATGGGAAGAAAAAGTAAATTACTTCATAAGCATTCTACCTCCTATACATAAGAAATTGTATACTGATGAAGAATGCAAAGCTACTCTTAACTCATATTTTATAAGAATAAAATCAATAACAGATTATGATATAGAATCAGTGCCATTTTTAAAATCACAAATCATATTGTGCAAACCGTTAAACGCGTCTATATATAATATGTCCTATGAATATGGATTACAGAATGTAAGTTACACAAATTCTTATATAGATTGTTAAAATATAAATGCTAATTTACTATTAAATACTTTTATTTTCACAGATGACTGAAAAGAAAGTAAAAGTATATACCATTGAGGGCAATCATGTTACGATGCTAGAAGATGAGAAACTTGCAAAGATAATTAATGGTGAATTAATAGAGGAGGATCCTGAACCGCCTACATCAAATTCCAACTAAATAAAATAAATAAAAACAAAATGAATAAAAGTAATACATAATATATTTACCTAATATTATCAACTTGTTTAACTTTTATTAGTTTTATTTATATTCTGTATAATTTTCATATTTATAGGATAAGATTGCTTGAGGTCCGAAAAAATAGGGTGCATTCAAATTTCAAAGGTGCTGGTAATGTCTCGCCCTGTTTTGTCGACAGTTAGAAGATAATGTACGACGGACCTATCGAATGTTTCTTTATTTTTTTCAAATGACGAAATTACGATTTTTTTTTTGTAATTCATCCTGTATGGCAAATTAAATCGACAAATTTATGAATATGAAAGATCATATTTCTTCTTTTTTTCTTTTTGACTTATTTATTTTATCACTAATATTTGCACATAGAGGGGTATACTATTAAAAGATTATACAATATAATGATAGATATAATAAAACGAAGACAAAGGAATATGATAGAGCTGAATATTTGTAATGTATGAAGAAATAGCATAAAATTCTATCTTATATTCGAATTGTTTTTGTTTTCTTCTTTTTTTTATATATATTTTATGTAATCGTTATACGAATGAAACAATAATAATAATAAGCAAGAAACGAACAAATATTATACTTAATTCCGTAAGAACAATCTATTAAGAATGATGTTTATTATGTTCGCCGAAATGAAATGGGCCATACTTTACAGGTTTTGCACATCAAATTCAATTTTTTGTGAATACAATTGACCTTTCTGCAAAACAAATTCAAACTTTGGCGAATAAAATTTTCATGTAATATTCAGATAATTAATTTGTTCAAAAAATCATTCGAATCGTTTTTTAACAAAAAGATTATTATAATTTTTCCAAGGCATATGACACCAAATTTTAATACATAAATAATTTTGAATTTCTTAATAATAAATTTACATTTAATTTGTTCTTTTTTTAATACAAAAACTTAAAAAGAAATTTGGAATGCAAGACCTGTATATTTCGAATTATGCAAAACCATTAATTATTGCATAATATGCGCGTGGACGTATATAGGCTATATCAAAAGTGTGTGGAGAAAATATGATAATAAGAAGAAAGTATCAGATATAAAGAAAATGATGTTCGTCGTGTAACTGACTGGCTATTTTTATCGTGTAGATCAACCAACGAAGTGGTTGAAATTCATACTATTTGATTGTATAAACATTCACTTTCTTGTTTATTTGAAAATAAGATAAATTAATCACAATATAGCTAAGTCCAATGAAATCAATTTGAATTAAAATCTTTTATCGCGAGCTAAAAATATTTTTTGACGCATCAGTTTGTTAAGTAATAAGAAATATTTAAATATGTATTTCATAATTCCATTGGTTCGAACGAGCTTGTTTGATTTAAATCAGGTATACCATCGCTGTTGTTATTGTTGTTGTTGTTATTATTATTGTCATCTGACGCGTTACGAGCTGGAGTTGGAATATCTCTCGTAGGTAAAATACGAAGATGTTTGCTCGGTGGTTCCCAAAGAACTAATGCCATAGATGGCCTTTCTCTGAAAATATAAATTATAACTATTCTAATATCTATATATGTATTCATATATCAAATCATTATTTCACAGTTAATTTACAATTTGGATAAAAGAGTCGTTGGTAGAATAGATTCGTGTTGTATTCTTTTGAGTTCTTCTGATAGAACTAATCTTGGAGTTTTTATATTTTCAGTATCGACCACGTTGGTTGTTTCAATATCCATCTCTACATTGGAATTTTCAAATTGAGCATTCGCCATTGATGTAGATGGTACAGGATCTTGTGAATGATAACTCGAACTGATATGTAAATCTTGAAAGTGTGCAGCCATTTTTTCTTCCGTTATTAGTTGCTTTGTCTTTCTGCTATCAAAGCGACAAATAATGCACATTACTATATCCATCAAAAAATAGATCTCTTATTCAAGTTGACGGTATTAAAAAAATACCAAAATGAACATTTACATGTCAAGTAAATCTGGTGTTTCTAATTTTCTTTTCTGATGTAGGTTGGACGATACATTTTGTTCGCCTGTAAATCTGATCAATTCTGATTGTTGTACAGATGGTACGCTCCAAGATATGGATAAAGGTAATACTTGAGGCATTTGCGTCCAAGAACCGACTTGTTGAGAGGTACCCTGCTGTATTATCATGTGTTGAAATATCGATGGCGGAGTATGCAGATGTGTACCTCCCATTGTATTCTACAGTAAAAAAATAGGAACAAAGGGAGAAAAGAAAGAAAAAGCATTTATTTAAAATATGACATTTCTAACTGAAATTAACGAATAACGAAACAAGCAAGTTGTTTTAAGTAATTCCTTAAATATTTTAGGTTACTTACTGTCATTTGGAACAACTAAGTAAAAACGCTTGAGCTTTTATATTTCGAACTTAATCTTACAGCGACGAAACACGAAATAAGATATTACATTAAGATAATTATCGGAAAATAATATGGAGCGTTCAAATTTGTAAAAAAAAAAAATAGTTGAAAGTTAAATTTTAATTGTAAACTCGAACAAGAGACGCTAACCTTAGAATTTTTTTCTATACACAAAAAAAATATTGATTTAATATCTTCCTTAGGAACGTATTAAACATTGAAGAAAAATACAGAGATAGAATAATAATAAATTAACGCTTAGATGTTCGGACTCTCTTTGTTATTGTTCGAGTATGTTTCCTTATATTGAAAGAAATAAATTTTCTTTTTCTAGAAAGATTGCGCAAATTCTATCCTCAAGGAAATACTTTTTTCGTTCGACACGCTTTAGTTTGGTTTAATTTGTTGCACACGCACTATGACGAAAGACTGTGGATACAAATTATATTGATAATTACTCTTAAATATTAACATAAAATGCACAATAATTATGATAATTACACGATACGTCAATAATAGAAACACAGCGTACGTTTACTCGCAATCAACGACCAGTACTACCAACATTTGAAAATGAAAAGCATTTCTTGGGTAGTAATTCAAAAATTTCCGATATTAAAACACGCAAAATTATCAATCTATACATTATTTACATCTACGTTTGTGTGCATGCGTAAGTGTAAATGCAAGGGAAAAGGTTTCACATTTCTATCCTACTTACGTTTCCTTGATCTTTAATAATCCAGCCAAGCAAACAGGTATTTCCAGATTAATTTACAAATCTGTCTTGGGTAAAAAAGTCCCCTTTTTTATCTACCCAGATTAACTTTAGTTACTACCGGGTCCACCAGTGAGCGATAGTAGGTACTCAAACGCGATGACGGTACAATACTATCAAAGAATATAGTATTCTATATGATAGTATATGATATATTCTTTGATAGTATATATAGTATAGTTATATATATATATATTGTAATATAATTTTAAATAATTATTTTTAATTTTTAGTGTATAAACATGTGTGTGTGCCTTCAGAAATGCATTTATACAAATATTTTAGAATGAAGCAATTAAAAACGCTCAAATAAAAAGGAATCCAGAAGGTTTGATGATAACTCCAACGATGATCACCTGTAACAAGAAAAAAACTATATTAATCATACAATCAAGTGATAGAATAGCCTAACATATAAGTAGTCCAATTTAAAGATGCACTTTTCATTTGAATACCTTATTTACTTTTATTAAATCTCTATTTACCGTTTGTAAAATAGAATTAAATTAAAACGCGTGATTTTACATTAAAAAATATAATTAATTAAGAAACAGGAAAAGTACAAATATTATAATAAGTTACTAATATAAAAATATTATCCTATTAATTATTATAAAATACTTTTAAACTACGTTATATATAAAAGAAAAATTGCAAATTTAATAAAATACAATAACAGTAAAAAATCTTAAAGGCGAAACAATAAAAAAGAAATGACTGATGTAATATTTACTGAACGTTATTTAAACTTCTAAATTTAATAATACGAGAATTTTAATATTTTTGACTCTAACTAACAAAACTTATGCATCTTCTGGACAATTTAGACACAGATTTGGCGTGCCAAGGAGATGGAATGGTCCATCATCTCCAATTACAACTACAAATTAATGACGAGCAAGCAAGTAACATAATAAAATATAAAATGTGACTAGAGAACTATTCTCGAAAATTTCGAACTTGCTGTTGAACATTTGAAAATAGCTCAATAGTCTATGTAGTTGCCCTCTTCAGCCACATTTAAGTGGGGGCCTCTTCGGCATTTAGCCTCTTCTTTCTTCATGCCCTAAACTCTGCTGTGAGGCTTTTTCTAAACGTATTTTACAATAAAAGTCGTATAGTTATATTTACTCGAATGCCTCAACAGATATTTGATCTAATCGATGAACCTATTATTAACACTTTGCATTTAAAAAATTCAATAGTATCAAAATAAAGCAGAAACTTTGTCATACACACATTTTATGATCTTACTTTTTTACTCGACTACTTTTATCTTCTATCTTTACTCTACTTTGTATTTACTATACATATAAAACAAATGAAGTATTCAGTAGGAATTACTAAAGAGCAAAGCGTTAATATACTTAATATTAAATAAGCATCCAACGTATTCAGCAATCTTCACATTTTCGAAAAAAAATTAATTTTTAAGAAAACGCAAAGACTTTCGAACCGTTCGATACTGATTTATATCTCACAGTACAGAGTATCAGCAATATATGGAAAAAATAAAAGAAATATTTAAATGAGATAAATGAATCTAAAGGTTGCTGAAACTTTGTATAATATCCGGAGAAGAAATTTTTGTAATTTTCACTCCTGAGTGAAAATTACAATCGCGCGACTTCTCCGGTCTCTACCTACTTACAAATTAAATAAACATTCACACCTAAGTATGCTACCTGCCTGTATATTGGCAATATCTAAAAAGATCAAACATACGTACATACCCACCCACTCACTCCACGATTCTCTCACATACCACCAGGGTGCAAAAGCCTAAACTAGAGAGCATGCCCCGGGGCACCTCCGACACCCTAGTTCAAACGCGTGTTTTCTAAACTTATGGGAGTACGTACCAATGCTGTAATCGTCTGTCAAGGCTAGTGATTATTGCAAAAATGACTAATGCAAAAATACAAGTATACACTAGTATATATTGCATACTAGTTATATACGAGTATATCATAGTTTCCACAAATAAATGCGGTAACTCTACTATTCAAAACGATTTTATTACAAAAAAAAAAGTAGAAAAATTTAATATAAATATAAAAATATAGAAACACTCGTATTTGTCATATCACACGTGATATGTAGAAGTAGTGTTCTCAGTATTAAATGATGTATTAATTAAAAAATATCGCGAAACGATGTACAAAACACTTTACCTAATACCCACACACAGGTGTAAAGTACATCGTGCAATCACTAGCACAATGACAGCCGCCAATAGGGGAAAAACTTAAAACTAAACCTATACTAACCGTTTCTCACCCATACGAGTAACACCTGGGCACACGCATAGATGAGAACGCAGAAAGTACAGGGGGGAGAAACGGGAGATTAGTATATTAGAAGCTGAAAATCCTGATCTAAAAAACATGATTAACATATATATATATATGAACACATAAAAACATTTTATTTTATAACATATATCAAAACATTTTATTTCATTTAAGCGGGCTAAGACTTTACAAGTCATTTGGATTTGACTTTTTGATTATGCAAAAATTGCTAAATTTAATTTTTTAATATTTATAATTTTAAAAGAGAAAAATAAATATATATAAACAACCTCGGACGACTCCTTTCATTAAGTTGGCTGTTCTAATAAAAGAACTGGGCTTTGAGCCACCACTTAACTGCTAGAATCTATCCGTCGCGAATGAGTTTGTCTTCTTGCTCATTTATTTATAATATCGAAGTATCGATATATTAAAATTAATCGCGATTAGATAAACTAAGTACGAAGCAATGCATGTAAGACATTTATTACATGCTTTTCTGGACAAAAACGAGTAAATAAATGCTCGATTTCACCACTACTAACCACGAACAAAACACGTAATAAAAAAGAAAGTGCATTTATTAATTGCATTATTAATTAAATGAATTTAACCGGTGAGACAAGAAAACCTATCCTGAACTAATATAAAATATACAATACAATATACAATATAATATACAATTTTCATGAGTAACTCCTAGAAAGGAATTACTCATGTGCTCGTCACTAATTTATTTAAATAATTACAACCAGTAACTCGTGCCGATTAGGACCTTTCATCCTCGACATGATTGAGCACCGGAGGGACTTTAAATTTTAACTCACGGCATAAGAAGTTCTACGATGGCTCCAAAACACTCCTACTTCGCAGCAAGTATTGTAGAATGCGAGTATCGAAGATCCATCGAAGATCCACCGAAGATCCATCGAAGATCCATCGAAGATTCACCGAAGATACATCGAAGATCCATCGAAGATCCATCGAAGATCCATCGAAGAATTCATTCCACATCTTTGATAAGGTAGAAAGTCCGTCGTCATATCTGTAAAATAAAATAGAACAAAACGATAAGTTATTTGCAATATAATCTAAAATCATATAAAATAAAATCGAATAAAATGTAAATAAAAATAGATACTTACAATGCATTCCAATGGGATGAAATTCAATTGCACCATGGCGATGCACCTCGCGTGAATCTAAAAACGCGGTATAAACGAAAATAAGAAACTATAGATGAGTTTCTTATCGCGAAACCGAAATTTTATTATACGACGAACAAAACTGATTCTAATTCGCGTTTGATTTTAATTTGTTTTACGCCCGATCACTGATTCTAAACAACTAATTCAAAGACTGCTTTGCACACAGTCAATGCAAGTAGAAAAATCTTCATTGATGCACTGATTCTAATACGCGAACAGTCTGTGCGACTGTTTAAAGATAAAAATATAACTTTACTCGAACAAACTCTAATGCAATTACTGCCTTGGTCGCAGTTAATTTAATATATATATTTCAAAAATAGTTCGCGAACGCGACGAAATTGAAATAAAAACGAACGAACGTGCTTCTAATCCGTGATTTTAATTATATTTAACGATACAACACTCCCGTATATTGCTTCGCGCACGATAGCAATGCACGAACACTTGCAACACTTCACAAACACAATTCACAAACACTTCCAACACTGATATATTCCCATGATGATCTGAAACAGAAATACAAACAAAATTATAAATATCATTGTTGTAAGTAAAAAAATTATTATAATTATTGAGAAAGTGTTTAAAATAAAAATTGACTTACGTTTATTCTTCATTGATGAATGCACGATGGGTATCCTACCCTTAGGATGACGATGAGCACACGTTTAAACCGAATAAAAGAAACTTACGGAGTTTCTTAACCGAGCAAACGAAACTTTAACATGCGACGATCAACACTGACTTTACTTTCCGATTCTTTTGTATTTTATTTTTACGATGCAACACACGAGTACCTCATTGCCTACGCGCTCGATTGCAATGATGTTCTGAAACAGAAAAAGAAAAATAACAATTAATATCATCGTTATAATAAAAAACCATTAAAGTTATCATAGAAACGTTTAATAGGAAAATATACTTACTTTTAGTCTTCATTGATGACTGCAGGATGGGTATCCTACCCTTAGGATGACGATGAATAAAATAAAATTAAATAAAACTCTGAAAAGCTGAAACATACTAAAAAGATTATAGAACAATATATCCTGTGAATCATTCCTGAAGGCATTGCACACTTTTAAAGATATTTTATCATAAAGAATCAATATAAATTCAAGCAATATTAATTGCCTTTATCTCACTACTTGTATAAAATTACATATAAAGTATTTAATATCAGTAAAAATTTTTAATAAAAATCGATAACGTTATATATATATATAATAGTTTAATACGTCACGTTCGTTAGATCTTAGCTCGTTGAAGGACTGATCAGGAATGAACACGTAATCGCGTCCTTCATGTCGAACGTTCGGCTGTCTTCGTTTTGTTTCCGGCTGTCTTCGTTTCTTCTGTTCTCACTTCGAGAAATTCCTGGAATATACGTACACATTCGTTATTGCCCGTAGATAGAATATTTTATTTTCTTATTTTCTCTCTCTCTCTCTCTCTCTCTCTCTCTCTCTCACTTTCGTTCTCACTCTTTGTATACATTTCTGTATGGTTTAAAAAAAAGAATAACGCTTACCTCGATGAATATGAAGATAAAAAAGAGTAAACACAATTGTTAGACTGAGTATATGTATTCCTGCTGGACTCTCCTAATGCTCGGTACCTAAAAAAGGAAAAAAACAGATTACATTAATATAACATAAAGAAAATCAAATATATGAGTGTATGTGTACGAGCTACCTGTACTTATGCATATATGCCTGTATGTGTGTGTATGTTACAGGAATCGAATTTAATACGAAATACGATCTTTGAATACATAATTATGAAAAATAATTAATTAGAGCATCATTAGAGGTGGTAGTAAATATCGATACCATGAAAAAAGCTGGAAATTAGAAGAAATATTGTTAAGTAACATTGGTGAGATTTGGCGGCACGTCGAGATATATCGATGTTACATTTTCACAGATATCTATCGAACTTTTCAATATTTCGTTTTGAAAACACTCACGTATGAAAATCTTGTGTGTAGCTATCGTTTGATATATAATAGGAAGGTGTAAAATACTTTTCAATTACCTGAGTTAAACGAGATGACAGGTATACAAAATGGTGGTCACGCTCTGCGCGACATCTGCTGCGACCAATGGATACTTGAGATTTTGCATTCTTTCCATCTATTATAAAAAAATATCGAATAGTTAAAAATAGGATATAGGAACATAACAATTGTTGAAATATATACTTTATTAATCCAAACAATAAAAATTGAACATTTTTGACAATTTTATTATCAATTATAATTATCTAATTATTAATCCAATTAATAATTATTCTTATCTAATTTATTTTTCTATTAGGTGTATACGATCCTTGTTAATATTCAAAAAATAACGAGTAAGATAAAGACAATATCCACTAAAAACTTAATCACATTGCAACGTTTTGATATAAACATTCCTTCAATTTTTATGTAATTGTTTAAACTAATATACATTTGTTTTAACGTCCCTGTGCAATGATGACTTTGGATAATAAAATTTTTATCCAGAAAAATATCACATTAATATTATTGTTTTATTAAAACAATTAATAAAACATATATTAATGAAAAATATGAATTATTTTATACATTTACATTACATATGACGGTACATACATAGATCATATATTCCGATCTTTTAGACAACAATAGACATTCCTATCGATTATTTAACAAATATTTTAATATTCTAATGCAATCTCTTTATATTTCATATTGTTTAAACACATATGTACTGGTTTAAACATTACATACTTATTAATATACTTTGAATAAAATATTCATTTTGCATTAGAATATTAAAATATTTGTTAAATAATCGATAGGAATGTCTATTGTTGTCTAAAAGATCGGAATATATGATCTATGTATGTACCGTCATATGTAATGTAAATGTATAAAATAATTCATATTTTTCATTAATATATGTTTTATTAATTGTTTTAATAAAACAATAATATTAATGTGATATTTTTCTGGATAAAAATTTTATTATCCAAAGTCATCATTGCACAGGGACGTTAAAACAAATGTATATTAGTTTAAACAATTACATAAAAATTGAAGGAATGTTTATATCAAAACGTTGCAATGTGATTAAGTTTTTAGTGGATATTGTCTTTATCTTACTCGTTATTTTTTGAATATTAACAAGGATCGTATACACCTAATAGAAAAATAAATTAGATAAGAATAATTATTAATTGGATTAATAATTAGATAATTATAATTGATAATAAAATTGTCAAAAATGTTCAATTTTTATTGTTTGGATTAATAAAGTATACATTTCAACAATTGTTATGTTCCTATATCCTATTTTTAACTATTCGATATTTTTTTATAATAGATGGAAAGAATGCAAAATCTCAAGTATCCATTGGTCGCAGCAGATGTCGCGCAGAGCGTGACCACCATTTTGTATACCTGTCATCTCGTTTAACTCAGGTAATTGAAAAGTATTTTACACCTTCCTATTATATATCAAACGATAGCTACACACAAGATTTTCATACGTGAGTGTTTTCAAAACGAAATATTGAAAAGTTCGATAGATATCTGTGAAAATGTAACATCGATATATCTCGACGTGCCGCCAAATCTCACCAATGTTACTTAACAATATTTCTTCTAATTTCCAGCTTTTTTCATGGTATCGATATTTACTACCACCTCTAATGATGCTCTAATTAATTATTTTTCATAATTATGTATTCAAAGATCGTATTTCGTATTAAATTCGATTCCTGTAACATACACACACATACAGGCATATATGCATAAGTATAGGTAGCTCGTACACATACACTCATATATTTGATTTTCTTTATGTTATATTAATGTAATCTGTTTTTTTCCTTTTTTAGGTACCGAGCATTAGGAGAGTCCAGCAGGAATACATATACTCAGTCTAACAATTGTGTTTACTCTTTTTTATCTTCATATTCATCGAGGTAAGCGTTATTCTTTTTTTTAAACCATACAGAAATGTATACAAAGAGTGAGAACGAAAGTGAGAGAGAGAGAGAGAGAGAGAGAGAAAATAAGAAAAAAAATATTCTATCTACGGGCAATAACGAATGTGTACGTATATTCCAGGAATTTCTCGAAGTGAGAACAGAAGAAACGAAGACAGCCGAAAACAAAACGAAGACAGCCGAACGTTCGACATGAAGGACGCGATTACGTGTTCATTCCTGATCAGTCCTTCAACGAGCTAAGATCTAACGAACGTGACGTATTAAACTATTATATATATATAACGTTATCGATTTTTATTAAAATTTTTACTGATATTAAATACTTTATATGTAATTTTATACAAGTAGTGAGATAAAGGCAATTAATATTGCTTGAATTTATATTGATTCTTTATGATAAAATATCTTTAAAAGTGTGCAATGCCTTCAGGAATGATTCACAGGATATATTGTTCTATAATCTTTTTAGTATGTTTCAGCTTTTCAGAGTTTTATTTAATTTTATTTTATTCATCGTCATCCTAAGGGTAGGATACCCATCCTGCAGTCATCAATGAAGACTAAAAGTAAGTATATTTTCCTATTAAACGTTTCTATGATAACTTTAATGGTTTTTTATTATAACGATGATATTAATTGTTCTTTTTCTTTTTCTGTTTCAGAACATCATTGCAATCGAGCGCGTAGGCAATGAGGTACTCGTGTGTTGCATCGTAAAAATAAAATACAAAAGAATCGGAAAGTAAAGTCAGTGTTGATCGTCGCATGTTAAAGTTTCGTTTGCTCGGTTAAGAAACTCCGTAAGTTTCTTTTATTCGGTTTAAACGTGTGCTCATCGTCATCCTAAGGGTAGGATACCCATCGTGCATTCATCAATGAAGAATAAACGTAAGTCAATTTTTATTTTAAACACTTTCTCAATAATTATAATAATTTTTTTACTTACAACAATGATATTTATAATTTTGTTTTATTTCTGTTTCAGATCATCATGGGAATATATCAGTGTTGGAAGTGTTTGTGAATTGTGTTTGTGAAGTGTTGCAAGTGTTCGTGCATTGCTATCGTGCGCGAAGCAATATACGGGAGTGTTGTATCGTTAAATATAATTAAAATCACGGATTAGAAGCACGTTCGTTCGTTTTATTTCAATTTCGTCGCGTTCGCGAACTATTTTTGAAATATATATATTAAATTAACTGCGACCAAGGCAGTAATTGCATTAGAGTTTGTTCGATAAAGTTATATTTTTATCTTTAAACAGTCGCACAGACTGTTCGCGTATTAGAATCAGTGCATCAATGAAGATTTTTCTACTTGCATTGACTGTGTGCAAAGCAGTCTTTGAATTAGTTGTTTAGAATCAGTGATCGGGCGTAAAACAAATTAAAATCAAACGCGAATTAGAATCAGTTTGTTCGTCGTATAATAAAATTTCGGTTTCGCGATAAGAAACTCATCTATAGTTTCTTATTTTCGTTTATACCGCGTTTTTAGATTCACGCGAGGTGCATCGCCATGGTGCAATTGAATTTCATCCCATTGGAATGCATTGTAAGTATCTATTTTTATTTACATTTTATTCGATTTTATTTTATATGATTTTAGATTATATTGCAATAACTTATCGTTTTGTTCTATTTTATTTTACAGATATGACGACGGACTTTCTACCTTATCAAAGATGTGGAATGAATTCTTCGATGGATCTTCGATGGATCTTCGATGGATCTTCGATGATCTTCGGTGATCTTCGATGGATCTTCGATGGATCTTCGGTGGATCTTCGATGGATCTTCGATGGATCTTCGATACTCGCATTCTACAATACTTGCTGCGAAGTAGGAGTGTTTTGGAGCCATCGTAGAACTTCTTATGCCGTGAGTTAAAATTTAAAGTCCCTCCGGTGCTCAATCATGTCGAGGATGAAAGGTCCTAATCGGCACGAGTTACTGGTTGTAATTATTTAAATAAATTAGTGACGAGCACATGAGTAATTCCTTTCTAGGAGTTACTCATGAAAATTGTATATTATATTGTATATTGTATTGTATATTTTATATTAGTTCAGGATAGGTTTTCTTGTCTCACCGGTTAAATTCATTTAATTAATAATGCAATTAATAAATGCACTTTCTTTTTTATTACGTGTTTTGTTCGTGGTTAGTAGTGGTGAAATCGAGCATTTATTTACTCGTTTTTGTCCAGAAAAGCATGTAATAAATGTCTTACATGCATTGCTTCGTACTTAGTTTATCTAATCGCGATTAATTTTAATATATCGATACTTCGATATTATAAATAAATGAGCAAGAAGACAAACTCATTCGCGACGGATAGATTCTAGCAGTTAAGTGGTGGCTCAAAGCCCAGTTCTTTTATTAGAACAGCCAACTTAATGAAAGGAGTCGTCCGAGGTTGTTTATATATTTATTTTTCTCTTTTAAAATTATAAATATTAAAAAATTAAATTTAGCAATTTTTGCATAATCAAAAAGTCAAATCCAAATGACTTGTAAAGTCTTAGCCCGCTTAAATGAAATAAAATGTTTTGATATATGTTATAAAATAAAATGTTTTTATGTGTTCATATATATATATATATGTTAATCATGTTTTTTAGATCAGGATTTTCAGCTTCTAATATACTAATCTCCCGTTTCTCCCCCCTGTACTTTCTGCGTTCTCATCTATGCGTGTGCCCAGGTGTTACTCGTATGGGTGAGAAACGGTTAGTATAGGTTTAGTTTTAAGTTTTTCCCCTATTGGCGGCTGTCATTGTGCTAGTGATTGCACGATGTACTTTACACCTGTGTGGGTATTAGGTAAAGTGTTTTGTACATCGTTTCGCGATATTTTTTAATTAATACATCATTTAATACTGAGAACACTACTTCTACATATCACGTGTGATATGACAAATACGAGTGTTTCTATATTTTATATTTATATTAAATTTTTCTACTTTTTTTTTTGTAATAAAATCGTTTTGAATAGTAGAGTTACCGCATTTATTTGTGGAAACTATGATATACTCGTATATAACTAGTATGCAATATATACTAGTGTATACTTGTATTTTTGCATTAGTCATTTTTGCAATAATCACTAGCCTTGACAGACGATTACAGCATTGGTACGTACTCCCATAAGTTTAGAAAACACGCGTTTGAACTAGGGTGTCGGAGGTGCCCCGGGGCATGCTCTCTAGTTTAGACTTTTGCACCCTGGTGGTATGTGAGAGAATCGTGGAGTGAGTGGGTGGGTATGTACGTATGTTTGATCTTTTTAGATATTGCCAATATACAGGCAGGTAGCATACTTAGGTGTGAATGTTTATTTAATTTGTAAGTAGGTAGAGACCGGAGAAGTCGCGCGATTGTAATTTTCACTCAGGAGTGAAAATTACAAAAATTTCTTCTCCGGATATTATACAAAGTTTCAGCAACCTTTAGATTCATTTATCTCATTTAAATATTTCTTTTATTTTTTCCATATATTGCTGATACTCTGTACTGTGAGATATAAATCAGTATCGAACGGTTCGAAAGTCTTTGCGTTTTCTTAAAAATTAATTTTTTTTCGAAAATGTGAAGATTGCTGAATACGTTGGATGCTTATTTAATATTAAGTATATTAACGCTTTGCTCTTTAGTAATTCCTACTGAATACTTCATTTGTTTTATATGTATAGTAAATACAAAGTAGAGTAAAGATAGAAGATAAAAGTAGTCGAGTAAAAAAGTAAGATCATAAAATGTGTGTATGACAAAGTTTCTGCTTTATTTTGATACTATTGAATTTTTTAAATGCAAAGTGTTAATAATAGGTTCATCGATTAGATCAAATATCTGTTGAGGCATTCGAGTAAATATAACTATACGACTTTTATTGTAAAATACGTTTAGAAAAAGCCTCACAGCAGAGTTTAGGGCATGAAGAAAGAAGAGGCTAAATGCCGAAGAGGCCCCCACTTAAATGTGGCTGAAGAGGGCAACTACATAGACTATTGAGCTATTTTCAAATGTTCAACAGCAAGTTCGAAATTTTCGAGAATAGTTCTCTAGTCACATTTTATATTTTATTATGTTACTTGCTTGCTCGTCATTAATTTGTAGTTGTAATTGGAGATGATGGACCATTCCATCTCCTTGGCACGCCAAATCTGTGTCTAAATTGTCCAGAAGATGCATAAGTTTTGTTAGTTAGAGTCAAAAATATTAAAATTCTCGTATTATTAAATTTAGAAGTTTAAATAACGTTCAGTAAATATTACATCAGTCATTTCTTTTTTATTGTTTCGCCTTTAAGATTTTTTACTGTTATTGTATTTTATTAAATTTGCAATTTTTCTTTTATATATAACGTAGTTTAAAAGTATTTTATAATAATTAATAGGATAATATTTTTATATTAGTAACTTATTATAATATTTGTACTTTTCCTGTTTCTTAATTAATTATATTTTTAATGTAAAATCACGCGTTTTAATTTAATTCTATTTTACAAACGGTAAATAGAGATTTAATAAAAGTAAATAAGGTATTCAAATGAAAAGTGCATCTTTAAATTGGACTACTTATATGTTAGGCTATTCTATCACTTGATTGTATGATTAATATAGTTTTTTTCTTGTTACAGGTGATCATCGTTGGAGTTATCATCAAACCTTCTGGATTCCTTTTTATTTGAGCGTTTTTAATTGCTTCATTCTAAAATATTTGTATAAATGCATTTCTGAAGGCACACACACATGTTTATACACTAAAAATTAAAAATAATTATTTAAAATTATATTACAATATATATATATATAACTATACTATATATACTATCAAAGAATATATCATATACTATCATATAGAATACTATATTCTTTGATAGTATTGTACCGTCATCGCGTTTGAGTACCTACTATCGCTCACTGGTGGACCCGGTAGTAACTAAAGTTAATCTGGGTAGATAAAAAAGGGGACTTTTTTACCCAAGACAGATTTGTAAATTAATCTGGAAATACCTGTTTGCTTGGCTGGATTATTAAAGATCAAGGAAACGTAAGTAGGATAGAAATGTTAAACCTTTTCCCTTGCATTTACACTTACGCATGCACACAAACGTAGATGTAAATAATGTATAGATTGATAATTTTCATTTTCCTCGATAAAATAATATAAATATGTAAATTAAAATCTCTATAAATCATAAAAATGCTCATTCGAGTATAATCATGTGAATAATAGAAAATTTTAGATGCATTTTAAAATCGTCTCATTATAAGTTTATATTTTCTTATTTCCGATAGACTTTTTAGAAAACCAATTGTATTGTTCCATCGTAGGAAATCGGGTTGATTACGTAGGAATGTCGTGTAACATTTATGTATTACGAAGAAGAACGATTCTCTTTTCATAAATAATAATGTGGTTATTTTCTTTGGGCTTGCTATTTACTTCGGGGTAAGTAGAAGTGATCCGGTTAGAATACAAATAGCCTTCGTTAGGTGTTTATTTACTCTCTTTCTCTTTTTATTTTCTTTGAATATATCGTATAAAAAATAACGAGGAAAATCAGAAGGAATTTCCGTAGTAAACATTAGATATATGCATACTTATATATGTATATGCAAATACTTACGTAGGTTTCATCGAATCTACCATATCCGAATGAATAGTGGAATAGACTTTTCGTTTCTGAAGGATAAAAGGATAAGAACGAAGAAGAACGAAAAAGGAAGAAGGAGGAGGAGGATCGGCGTACTCGGTTATTATGCGATCGACATAGCTTGAAAACGATTAATACTATTGTTATGATTCAGAAATACATCGTGACGTAGACGTATACACTTAAGCACCGATCTATCCCACTAGTAGTCGTTCGAGGTAGTCGTAAAGAAGAGAGATCTTCTCAGTTTACGTCTAAGTAGCGCCGAACTCGCTACCGATTGTAGAAATTTGTAGGTGTGGGTATTGTGTTAATGTGCGAAATGAAGAAAATGTGCTAACATTAGAAAATTCAAATTGACTGATTAGCGTAATGTCGCGAGATAACTCAGGATCGATCGTTAAATCTAAAAGCGTAACAAGCCTAGATCGTATAGAATACGAGAAGGGGGCGAAAAATTATCCGGTAGAACTTGTAATCGGTAAATCGAATAAATCGACGCAAAGCGATATATCTCAATCAAATTGGAGACATAAATCTTATTACGGTGGATTGCAACAACAACAACAACAACAACAGCAGCAGCAACAACAGCAACAGCAACGTTCGACGTCTACGTTGCATTTGCCGAAGCATAGTCAATATCAGATAAGCGAATCGAATTTTTCTAATTACAATCCAAAGAATAACACGCTTAACTCGGCGCAAAGCGAATTGATATTATCGGCTAAAAACAGAGCGAGCAAATATGTCACGTTGGATATGCGATCGAGCATTGCAGGAACACCTCCACCCTCCCATTTTTATCTGCCTTCAAATTCGAATAATTATGCTAGTACATCTGGGGGTATTGTACAACCGTGTAACACGTGTTGTTGCGCCTGCACCGGATCGCAAATTTCTCATACAAATTTACCACTCGTTACAACCCCTTCGATCGAGGAACAGGACGGACCGCAAGGACTTTCCTGGAGAAGATTGCACATGAGCAGAGCAAAACTAAAAGCAACCGCGACTACGTCCGAACTTTTAAGTGGTTTTGCAATGGTAAGCTTCTTTCCCATCTAATTAATGGATAGGAAAAATATCGTATCTCCTTATCTTTTTTCTTACAACACATTCTTTACTTTATTTATTATGATGATTTCATAATAAATTGCCTCTAATGACAAATCTTCAAATTGGTTTATTTTATTTATCATCAGAAATAGAGAAAACGTTGAAAATATGTTACCACGAACAAAGTCTCTATCATTCTAACCGATTACACAACGTTTCCTGAAAATCATTAAATCAACATCAACGACAATTCCGTGTATGATCTTTAAGTTTGATCTCTGATTATGCAAGATGAACGCCGCTTTCTTCTATATATATATTTCGTTATTATTAGTAAGAATTATTTTATGTTGAAAAATTCATTTTAATCGACATTGAGAGAAGAAGATAGCGGCAATATGTGATTAAGCTTTTACCTACTCGACAATCATAAAAAGATTGACGCTCTTAGCATACCTTAGTCATATCACATGAATCGTAAAAAAGAAAAAAGAAAATAAAATCTAAATTTAAAAAAATAAGAACTAATTAGAAGAATGAAAGGTCGTAAATATATTATATTCCCATATTTCTTAGCTCATTTTGTTTCTTTTCTTTTCTTTTTCTCGTATTTTTCGTATCTATTAAATTTGCGTTGAATATTTTTCTGCTTCAGGTCGCAATGGTAGAACTACAAATAAATGATCCAACTGCGGTACCGGAATGGCTATTCGTTATGTTTGCGGTTTGCACGACGGTATTGGTATCAGTGCACATCTTTGCATTAATGATAAGCACGTATCTTTTACCAAATGTCGAAGCTATAAGTAAATTACAAGTGTCGCGTCTGGTAACAGAATCCCCGCACGAAAGAATGCGCGGCTTCATCGAATTGGCCTGGGCATTTTCTACAGTATTAGGATTGTTTTTATTTTTAGTAGAAATAGCGATACTTTGTTGGGTCAAATTTTGGGATTATTCCTTCACTGCTGCTACTGCCAGTACTGTTATAGTAATACCTGTACTTATAGTATTCGTAGCCTTTGCCGTTCACTTTTATCATTCCCTCGTTGTTTACAAATGTGAAACATCGATATCGGATATGAAAGAATTAGAAAGTATCAAGCGAAACTTGGACAATGCAACAATCAATCATTCTACGGTGTAATAACGAATGCCAATAGATAATCTATTTTTTTCTTTTCTTTTAAACAACGAAACTTTTTTTGACTTATTTATTTTTTCTTTTTTTTTTTCTTTTTTTTTATAGAACCAAGTTAAATGTTCCTATCGAATCTAATAATTCCATTTTCGAGAACGATCGTTTCTAAACGTAGTAGTGGTGAAGAAAGTACACGTATAAATCTGTTTAATTAACATTATTAATAAACATTTAATCAATTACTTTTTTTTAACACAGCCAGTAAAGGAAAATGGCTATGCATCGTTATATATAATAAACAAATGTACACGTCGATGTACACGTTTAGAATCGAAATTTGCAACGAAACATGTAGGGGCGCAAAATATTTGTTGTTTTATTTTTATTCAATATTTTTATTATATCGTATGATATTTAATTTCTACTGCGCGATTTAATTTTCAATTCTTCGTTGAAACATGATGATTATTGTAGGTTTACGTCATACGTATCTATAAATTCATTTTTGTTGACTTTGGATTTAAAAAAAAATAACTGAAGAATCATTTTGCGCCTTTGTGTTTCATATATATACATAAATATATGAATCTTTTTATCTTCTCCTTTTAATTTACATAATGAACGGGTTTTTGTTCTCGTCGATCAAATGTTTAGACTTAGCATGAAGGTCCATAATAAATCGTAATTATATTATATCGCTGTTTCCTACGAAAACTAAAGTTCGTTCGCTATATATATATATATATAATTTATATACCTGACTATACATAACGCATTTTCCATTATCGTATCGTAATCTAAGTTGTGATTAAATCGATTTAATTTATATAATATTCGATTATTTTTTTTCTTCTTTCTTCCTTCCTCTTTTTATACAAAAAATAACATATCTTACGAATGAAATTAATATCAAGATGAGAGAACAATGAAATATAAACACTGATGTTATAAATGCTTAATTATTGATAAAAAAAATTACACGGGAGAGAGAGAGGGGGGGGAGACAGGGAGGGATCTCTTTCTAATTGCGGAGATAGATTTTTTTATTAATTAAATTATTTATATCTGATCGAGCAATATATACAGGGTGCCTGAGATTCTTTTCAGCCAATATCTGTCGGCTTTTTCTATGCACGAAAAATTAAAAACAAAAATGTCATACAAATATAGATCTCTTATTTAAAGTTTTATTCAAAAGTTATTATACAAATTGGCGAATCACCTAATATTTTTCTTCTCGTTCAAAGTGCCGACCACCATCACGTAATTGCGAATGCACGTTTGAATGTATCTTGTACAAATTATACGTGTAATAAATATTCCCATATTCTTGATATGAAAGTACTTTCGATATTTCTGTTGTTAGCATTCCGAGGAGAAAACTTAAAGAGAATTGATATTGATTGGGATTACAAAAATCACTTGGGAATAGTAAACAACATAGAAAAGCATAAGAATAGATAAACATAAACGATCGGAAATTTAAAGACAATTCCCCGTTTTACCGAGTAAACACGAATATTTATCATTTACATCTTAACTTTTGAATGCAATATTAAATTACCTGTATTTATATAATACTTGTGTTATTATTTTCGTGCATAGAATACGCCGAGATCATCTGGTTCAATAAACTCTAGACACCCTGTACATGTATATATATATATATATATATATATATATATATATATATATCTCAAATGGTAATCGAAAAATATGCTTGGAATACATATTTTCAAAGAGATTAAGATCTTATTTTTAAGAATGGAAAGAAATTCGTGATGTAAATTTAAATATTCTTAGATTAATATATTATAGATATATATATATATATATATATATCTACATATATATTTACACAATTAAATGATTAATATTCAACTTATGCTCTATATTTATATATATATATGTAGATATTTTTTTTTCTGTTACTTTTCTTTTAATCATATTACACATATAAGTGCTATCGATATATAGTATAAAAAAAATCAAGTTCGAAAAATACTCGTAGAGAGAAATAAATTATTATCTATCGAGAACACGATCCCGATTGAAGACGATGCATTATATTTTGATAACGTATGATATATTATAATGATAAAAAAAAACAGAAAAAATTTGCTTGTGCTATGGACAGGTAGATGATGATGATGATGAGATGATGATGATAATGGTGATGATGATGATAAACAGAAAACAGGAAAAGTGTCGGATTAATATTACGCAAAAATGATATATATATATATATATAATTTATGTACCAAAAAGTGTATTTAATTTAAAATATTTTCACAACTAGACACTTTGGATCTATCGCTAAAAACACCATCAAAGAAGCAAATTGAGAATGAGTGTTATTTCATTTCTAATACATATTATTATGTATATTTATCGTTAAACTGAAATTATAATTCTTCACGATTATATCTCGATAATTGTTCAATGCTTATTTTTTTTGTTCGCATGGCGAGGCTATTTTTAAAACGTATCTTCTCCTTCTTCTTCTAATTATTTTATTTGCATAAATAACAAATAACGCGCCCATCGTATTTTTTCTTTTCCTCCTCTTCTTCTTTTTTCTCATTAGTTTTTCTTCTTCTTTCTTTCTTTTTTTCTTTCTTTTTCTTTATTCTTATTATTTTAAAAACCACATATGCAATAACAATCATATGAGGAAGAAAATGAAATACTTTTTGGTTTACGTTGCTACTGTACAAAATAATTTATCGCTTACTACTACTGTTACTTTTTTACGAACGTAAGGAAGTACTGTTTAAAAAATATAAAGGTGCGCTCAGAAGGAAGCGTGCCGAACCGCTCGATATATTAATTATATCAATATTGCAGATATATCGTACGCAAAAGTGCACGAATAATAATAACTTACATTTAAAAAGGTTCTTCGATATTCGCAATTGTCTTTCAGGAGACCTTTGCAACGCGTATCATGTATATTTAATTAACGCGATTGATTTAAACGCATTTTAACAATCTTGGCAAAATTATATACTTATTTCGAAAACGTAAAATTAAACTCTAGAATCATGATATACAAATAAATCTTTCAACATTTGTTACAATATATAATAACATAATATATTGTATAATAGCATATATATATATATATATATATATATGTTTTAAGGAAATATAAGATAAAATTGTTAATGTCATATACATTTGCTTTACGTAATGTAAGTTCAATTGATAAACACTGATTATTTAATCTGTATGAAATCGCGAATGATTTGATCTGTTTATTATATTGTGTCATAGCATACTGTGTATTATATTATACTATTTTATACTATATCGTATTATACTGCATTAATGTAGTATTATGTATTATAGCATTACACTATGTCAACCTACTATGTTATAAATTGTTGATGCGGGCAAAAAAAGGTTTAAAGAAAATTTCTTCTTCAAAAATCTCTCGATAAATTGATTTTTTATACACATTATTTTCAGTCTTGTCTTTAAATAAACATATATAAAGTCTTTCAAGTATCCTATCCATAGCAAGAGCTTAGGAAGCTATCTCAAAGAATTTATTTTTTTCTTTAAAATTAGGTATACTTCGGAATAAAAACCCAAATATACAGTTCGTCTTTTTAATTATGTTATTTTCATATTATGATTAATTTTTTAAATTAAATAACATTTTTTAATTTCTGTATCGTTCAACGAACAAGAAAGAAAATTCTATAATTTAAGCTTATTCACAATGCCAAAGCGAACTGGAACTCTGAGTTTTCTGTTGTTGTATTTTTTTTTTCCTTTTTTTTCTTTTAAATTATGAAAATGATATATTTACATAAACATTGCTTTTTTTCCCTATATTACTAACCTAATCTCAAATAAAGTCACAACCTACTCACACATATTCACTGAATTTTCGATTAAAATTTTTTAAACAAAATTTTATACTAGTTCAATCGTAACTCGACGTTACGTACAATTCATCTGATGCTCCATAAATATTAAATAAAAAATAATTATTCTACACGCAATGATTTTTGCAGCTGAAGAAGCATCAATATAATAGAGTGGAGTGACTAATAAGTATTTCTCATTTATATTTCCAGATTAATTTTTTCAATGTTTTCAATTTGTACATACATTCTCGTAAAAAATAAAAAGTAAATAATTATAATAATTATAATAACATCGATAAAATTGAAAATATGAAACAAATAAAAATCAATCTTCCAATTAATAACATTTATAGTTTAGCATATCTAAGAAATTTTCGAATATTTATTATTTACTGTCAATTTCATCTACCACATGTAGTCTACTCATACTTGACACCAACAACTTTAAGATACATATAAAGAATGCTGACAAAATACGAGTATTGGCTGGTATTTCGGAAAATACATTTAAAAAAAATATTTCTTTGCCTTATTTTAATGTATAAAAAAATGTATAAAAAAAGACAAAGATAGAAAGAGACAAAAACGAAAAAGGAAAGACAACTTGTGCATAACCGGTACTCCACTCTTAACGTTACGTTTTTGTCCGTGAAAATTAATTCTATATAAGATAAATTTGTAGGTGCACTACATTAATGTTCTAGTTAGTCGTCGAATATGTCGTCAGTTTTTCTCATGAATTAATGGATATTAAAAAACCGTGAATGTGTCATGTATGGAAAATCTTACTTACTTAAAATGATACTGATAAAGACCAGAACTCTAAATTTTCAATGACAATGAATCTTGTGTAATTATTTTTCAAGAGCCATGACTCTTGTCAAACTTCCATGTATATAGAAGGTTGTTGAGATATGAATGGTTCGCTCCACATCCGACGTAAATCTCCCTAAAAAATTATAATCGAATTCTAAAGTATATATACGTAAATGTAAATGATAAAAAATAATCTGCTTAAAATATACCTTTAAATAAGCCATCGTCAGTAGTGGCAGAAGAGTAAAGGGCACAAGATATAATAAGGCAGGCTGTGCAGCTTTGAACACCTCAGAGCTTACAGTAGCAGTGAGTAAACCAAGAAAATAGCCAATCAAGGAGCAATGGAAATAACTAATACGGTTAAAGTGTCGTGGGGGTGGAACTCCTGTTTCACAACCACCAGGCAAGAGCTGACTCTTTTTGTATGCATCATATCTTAACACAAAGCAGAGTAAAAGCCCTGGCATAACAATATCGCCAAGACCTAACATCGAAAAATGTCCCGCTTGATGCATCGAAGGAAACATCAGCTTTCCTGGTAGAGGAAGTTTTGGAGCTTCCCTAGCTACACCACCTAAGTGCAATCTTTTGGCGACAAGACTTACTGGATTATCAGCAGGTCTAGTTGCTACCTACGAAAAGTAATAACACCTAAAATTGTGTCTCCTTAAAGACAAAATTTTGAAAATTTAAAAGTCTATGATTCTTTGACTAAATAGAAATCATGCTTATTTGATTATTATGATAAGAAAACAATTTAAGTGACTTACCTTAACCATTACGTTTGCACTAAATATATAGGACGAAAAGAAGACCCAGAATACATCGTAAATCAAAAGTCCAGTTAATAGCAAAGTAGATACTTTTAAACTTGGTAATCGAACAAATGCAATGAAGGCTACGCAGAGGCCCATGCCCATTGCATCCATGAGCAACCAGTGTCCTGTCAGTACCCATATACATACTATGCTCACGCTGAGTGAAAATGAAAGTAATTCTGCTCCTGTAAATCTTCCACAAATACCAAAGGAAATTTTATTGCCATCTGTGCAGGGTCTAATTATGTATTGACACATGGGTAGTAGAAGAAATGCCAAAGCAACTGTAGCTATAACTAGAAATATAATGAAATATATTTTTTATGTTATTGTTCTATTGACCAATAATAAAATGTTCTTAAAGACAACTATAGGTAAACTTACTTGCTGTACATATTGCTAAGAGCATTTGCATACTATCAAAAAAGAAAAACATGACGAGTAGAGAAATGGAAGCACCAAGAGGTAGACAGAGAGCATGCATTGTATCTAAGGTTTGGATTCTTCCTCCGTTAGCACCACCTGTGTTTCCAGTACCACTAGTACTCGACATCCCATTACGTTCCTTTTCTTTTTCTCTTTCTTTCGCTTCCTGTTCCATATTTAAGGATCGGAAACTGCCATAGACTATCAGTAGAATTGAAATTAGGAAAGTGGATATCCTAGATGAATCCATTATAGAGTAAGCCCTAAAAACCATAAATATAGTTAGAATGCATAAATTAATAAAATAAGATTTGTAAATGCAACTTCTTTGCATGCGAAGAAAACTAACCACTGATAGTCAACTTGATACGTGGCCATGTTTAGCAATGCTTGGCCGTAGCACACAGCGCTATGCTAAGACACTTTGTGTCATTTAGACGTCTTTTAATGTACTTTCCATTTGCACTAACCTATATCATAGATCATCTGTAGAGAAAACCATGAATTAATCCAAAAGATACTACCACTTTCATAATCTGTCATAATCGAATTAATAAATTGAAAAGAACAACAAATATTTACCTATCACACATCACATTAAACATTATTGGCAAAGCGAATTAGGCCGCTTGAGACTTCAGTCACCACCTAGAGAAAAATAAATTATTTCTTTTGCTATTGTAAAAAAATTAAGGAAAATTAAAAACAACAAAGAACACGACTAAGTTACATACGCGTATTTCTATTGGTTAAGATTATATAACATACTAGTAAAGAATAAAAAAAACTTTTTAAAAAAAGAAAAAAAATATAGGGTTATCAATGCAAAGTTAAAAATAAAAACATTCATTAAATGGGGGGAAAATAAATAAGACAGCCATTTTACCGTGTTGCAGGAGAATGTTGTCATCAGCATTAATAATTAAAATCATTTTCAGGTAGTAGTACGGAGTACACGAAACGAGTTTTGGCTTTGTTAATATACGAAGAAACAATAGCAGCAAGTTTCTTTCTTCTACTTTCAAACTTTCGCTCACGACTCCTCGACTGCTCGTTACCAAACCACCACCAAGTGCACAAGGTAAGAAAATCTATGTGTCAAGAGACATCGAAAGTTAAATTAACGGCAGCTGTGAAGTTGAATGTAGAAACGAACGATAATATCACTCGAATTTATGTTTATTCTCGTTAGATTTAACGAACGTCATTTTAATTGGAAATGGAGTGACAATCAAATAACGGAGCGAAATACAAATTTACGAACGGTGAGTGTTCACCATTTTGGTAAACATACGGGGTCACGTGACTGGCCCTGGCCCCAAGAGGTTGCTACTCCCTTACCCTAGATTGTATTTCGACTGGCGATTTTCTTCAATCCATCCACCTGTCTCTCTCTCTCTCTCTCTCTCTTTCTCATTCACTCTCTTACTCTCTCTTTCTCACTCTCTCACTCTCTCACCTGGCCGATGTGATGCCTGGCCCATCAACGATTCTATTCGTCACCTTCATTTATATTATCAACTTCCCATAAGATCAATATATTTTAACAATCGAGTTAGTATAAATGTTTGCAATCCGTGTAAAGAGAGAAATGCGCGATTATTATCGCACGATCGGTCAACCAGCACACTCAACTGTACAGGTCAACCATTCGTGAATGCTGCCGACTACTGGCGACTACTGCTGTTTCTTGACAGGCGCACCTCGCTAAAAATCCGCGTTCACTATACGTTTAATACAAAGAAATTTGACAATTTTCGCACTATTTATCTCGTTAAATTTATTTTAAAAGAATATATTTATTTCTTTATATCCATATGTATTGTACAAATTAACTAGGCAATATATAACTAACAATTGTTAAACTTTTCCTTTCGAAAATCTTAAAATTGCATTCTTATAATGTTAAATTGCTTCTATTATTCTTTTGTATTCTATTATATCTTTTTTATCATTATTCTTACTTTTTTACGATTTCTCTTTATATTTTTTAATATACGATTAATTGAAAAATATAAAAAATAATAATGTAGATAGGAAATACGAAGATTGGCGATAGGAAAAAAACAAATATGCAACACGTGGTTTTGCATTTGAGATACGCGAATCTGTTAAAAATATATTAAATTACATAATTTATTCACAAGTATACACTGTTCTTTTTTAAACAATCATTGTAATATCAAAGAAAAATAATAGTTTTTGTTATTGAATAAAAATGTATGTAAATCCGCCTTGATGCCGCCATGATACCGCCATGATACCGCCGTAATGCCGCCATGATATCGCCGTAATGCCGCCATGATGTCGCCATGATGCATTTGACAATGCGTTCGCAACGCTATCTACTTGCATTAAAAGTGGAAAGTTTCGATATATTACGACAATTCGAGTTAGAAGTTCGAGTTCTTATCTCTGTTCACGGTTTTACTACTTCCTCGTGCTTGCGCGGTCTCTACTTGTTGCACACGTCGTGTTTAACCAATCTTCTTCTTTTCCACTAATTACGAAATAAATTGAATTTCTTTTAACGAGAAATAATACAGAATAATTAGAAAAAATGGCGAGTTATCATAAACCGGAATCTAAAACTATTCAAGAATTAAAAGACATCGCTAATAAATTGAGGATTCATTCGATCGAGGCCACACAAGCTAGCAAATCTGGGTAAGGATTTTTTATACTTGATAATGTGCATTTTAACGAAGAATTATTTATAAAGAATAATCATTTATTATTGATTACGTTAACCTTTTTTCTTTTTTTAATTTTTTTCATCGACGATCATATGGTATGCTTGAAATTTTGGAACTTTCGCGCCTAAAAGATACAGAGTCATCGTGAAAGATCGCGACAATAAATTATTCTTCTTAGCAATGTATGTCGTCGTTAAAATGACCTTCGCTCGTTAGAAAAATCAATTCTGGATTAAAAGTGACGGGCGGTAGAAATGATTGAAACGAACCAACATCACCTTGTAACATATAGCAGCTAAGAGAGTAATTGTTTGCGCATCCATCTTTGAAATCGTACGACAATATGTATGATAAGCGAAATTACTGCCACATTTACAGATATCGTCGATAATAGAAATGAATGCTGGAAATATCGAGTCCCAGGATCGCGAATTATTTGATTTTCTTGGAATAGAAAATCTCTGTGTTGTTTTTTTTTTTTGTCGCGAATATAGAAACTTTTTCATACTACCGGCATTGTTACAAACACGCACGTACACTTTCTTTTCTTTTAGTCTCTCTATATAATCTTTTTTTTTTTTATACGATAGACAATTTTTGTTCAACAAATATTTTATTTGTATAAATTTCATTTGGTTCCTATTCGATTCAGTAAATCTTGTAATATTTATTTCTGCATTTATAATTTTGTTTTTTTCTCGAGACCACCGGGATCAAAATAGTCTTGTAAAGCCTATATCGTATTTATGTATTTTTTAAGAGTGTCAAGACATTACGTCATTACTTCAATGTAATGCAACGTATTTTTTATGCGTACTTTTAAACCGTTTCAATGTTCATCGTTTCAAAGAAACCACTAGATTATCGTGTGTGTTCTCCCAGATTAGTTAACAATGACATTACACATACACGCGCGCGCGCACGCGCATATACGAATCATTTAACGAATGTAATTACCATAATAATTAACATTTCTCATCAATAAAGGTTTTACCATATTTTTACGATAAAAAATAACTCGTTTTTTTATAAGTTTATTATTTTTTGATAAAAAAAATGCTTCGTAACAATGGAATTTCACTTCCACGTGTCTTCGTACATATATGTTACGTAATATTTATACATAATACATGGATATGCTCGTGCAAATGAAAAATCACGTGTTACAGTCTCATATAATTAAGACGATTTAAAAATATAAATGTTTAATTGAAAAAGAATTGAAATTATATTGTTGAAATACGAAAAGCGAAGTTACGATGTAAGCAATGAAATTTCACATTTTTAGTCAACTTGACAGAAAATGCGAGTCATCGAATTAGCTTAGTAATTTCTTTTTTCTTTCTTTTTCTTTTACTAATAAATTGTTTTTATATTAATACGAAGAGAATACTGTAAAAAAAAGATAATTAATTTCGTCTTTAAATCACTATGTGTTTTCTACAAATTTATACAGATTTTTATTAATGATATTTGACATTTATTAGGTAATAACATAATTTCAAGTTAAATCCCGATAAATCTGTAAAATGAAATCGACGAGTAAAAACAATTAGTAATTTGTTGCACAAATATGACTAGACTAAAACGTGTAAAAAGAAAAAAAGGAAATGAGTGGAAAATAATTGATATTGAAGTGTATACTAAATATAGAATCGTTAAAATCATGAATTGTTGTAACGGTACGTGTAAAACCGGATGTTCAACGATCAGTTTAACGTAAGCGAATAATGTATAATCAGTGGTAGGAAAGTGAAATAGTAGGGGAAATTTACAATTCAGAGGTATGTAACTCGTCGAATCTGTTACCGGCTTTTAGTCATTCAATACTTCTTGTGGAATACATTTGTTAAAATTTGTTAACGCTCCAAAATTCAAGATGGTATCTTCGACGGAGGTAACTAAGTTACAGGACTTAGCAACTAAACTTCGTTTGCATTCCATACAAGCGACCGAGGCATCGAAAAGCGGGTTTGTTTTTAATTACAATTATTACAATATCTTTTATGTTACATGTAAACCAATATAGTTTTTCTTTTTTGCAATTATCGTTCACGATGTTTCGTTGTTTTTTTTTTCGCGCGCCCTTATATTGAACGTCATTTTGTTAATAATTATCGATAAATATTAGATCCTTCGATTGTAGAACGTTCTTATTTGTTTTATAATTATATTTCTTATTACACGTAATACTTGTTTAAACAATAATTGATTGGTATTCACACATGATGTTCGTTATATGTGTTTCGTCGTTTTTCACACGTATGTATTAAACACGATAATTATTAATATTAAGAGAGTACTAAAAATAGTAATCTATGCATAATTTTGCATATGTAACAATTATAAAGGATTTATAGATTTATTTATAATATATATACTTGTTTCTTTCTTGACTTAATTATTTTTATTCGAGGTTATACATAACCTCGTATTCGTTATGCTCACGATATGATTACGAATTTTTTATTACGTTATTCTTTATTATTATATTGTTTAATTATTACTATTATTAGTGTTAGGTACACTAATGTGCATTTTCAATCCTCTAATTAATGTCCTTTATTTGACCTGACACATCACGCCAGTGAGATAAGTAGCACTTTGACCCTGATAAGAACTTCTGATTGTAGATATAAATATGATCTTCGCATAAAGATCCTTGATAGTTTCTATTTTTTTCTTTGTAACTCTTTCTTATCTACCCTTTCTTATTATTTATGTAATTTATATAATTGGAATGTATTTATTGTCTAGTTGTTTGCTTGATTAGGAAGAATAGAATTAGGGAAATAATATGTTTATTTCTATTATTATAGACATCCAACATCATGTTCTTCGATGGCAGAAATTATGTCTGTTCTATTCTTCCATACGATGCGTTACAAAGTATCTGCACCACGTGACCCAAGTAGTGACAGATTTATACTCAGCAAAGGCCATGCTGCGCCTATTCTTTATGCAGGTAAAATATTATAATGACGATACTGAAAATGTGATTTAATAGAATGAAAGAAAATTACAAAAATATTTTTTTTTACTTCATAGCTTGGGCAGAGGCTGGTCTATTCCCTGCTAGCGAGTTATTGAACTTGCGTAAGTTTGACAGCGATTTGGAAGGCCATCCTACTCCGAGGCTCAATTTCATAGATGTAGGAACAGGTTCTTTAGGTCAAGGTCTTTCCGTTGCAGCAGGCATGGCTTATGTGGGAAAGAATTTTGATAAGGCTAGCTACCGGTATGCATAATAACATTCCAATTATTTTTTAAGCTGTTTACTCATTAGCAAAAGTTTATAATTTTATTTTTTTCTTAGAGTGTACTGTTTAATTGGCGATGGAGAAGCAGCAGAGGGTTCTATCTGGGAAGCATTGCATTTTTCTTCTTATTATAAATTAGATAACTTGTGCGCTATATTTGATATTAATCGTTTGGGACAAAGTGAACCTACTTCTCTTCAACATAACATGGAAGTTTATCGTAAAAGACTTGAAGCTTTTGGTTTCAACGCTTTGGTCGTTGACGGTCATGATGTTGAAGAACTTGCTAAGGTATATAAATGAATTTACAAATAAGAAATTCTCACGATATACAATTTTAATATTTAAATGAATAAATTAATTTTGCTTCTAGGCATTCCATGAAGCACAAAATACAAAGGGACGTCCGACTGCCATTTTGGCTAAAACATTTAAGGGTAAACATTTTCCTAATATTGAAGATTTAGAGAATTGGCATGGAAAGCCACTTGGTACTAAAGCTAATGAAGTAACCCAGGTATAATATCTTGAGTTATATCACCGATATATTCGTTGATAATAATCGTTTGTGTTTTATTGATTAGATGTTTAATTTCATTTTTAGTATTTGACCGGACTTTTAAAAAATTCTGGTCCTTTGGGATTACACCCTCAGAAACCACTAGTGGACGATGCTCCCGTAATAGACATTAGTAATGTTAAATTGGCCTCACCTCCAAGTTATAAACTCGGAGAACAAGTAGCTACTAGATTAGCTTATGGTACTGCTCTTGCCAAGGTTTGTCTATTTATATTGGTCTATTTATATCAGGGGTTAATTACACCTACAGTTTATTTTTATTTTTATTTTATTTTGTTTTGTGATTTTTTCTTTTCATTAGCTAGCGAAGAATAATCCACGTGTGATAGCTTTAGATGGCGACACCAAGAATTCTACTTTTGCTGAGAAAATAAAGACTGTAGATCCAAGTAGGTTCATCGAAGGTTTCATAGCCGAACAAAACGTTGTTGGTGTTGCCATCGGTGCTGCTTGCAGAGATCGAACTGTTGCTTTTGTTTCTGCATTTGCTACATTCTTTACACGTGCCTTTGATCAGGTAAAAGTTGCATTATTATTTTTATTATTATTATTATTCTGTCAAATATCTGATTTATGTAATCCATTAACATTATTCATTTTTAATGATATAGATTCGTATGGGAGCTATTTCTCAAACGAATGTAAACTTTGTTGGTTCACATTGTGGTGTATCCATTGGTGAGGATGGACCATCACAAATGGGTTTGGAGGATATTGCAATGTTCCGTACGGTACCTGGATCAACAGTATTTTATCCGTGCGATGCTGTATCTGCTGAACGTGCCGTTGAATTAGCTGCTAATACGAAAGGCATTTGTTTCATTCGTACCTCGCGTCCAGCTACAGCTGTTGTCTATAAAAACGAAGAAACATTTGCCCCTGGTAAAGCTAAAGTATTGAGATCTACTGCAAAAGATCAAGTTCTTGTTATCGGTGCTGGAGTAACTATCCATGAAGCACTAAAAGCAGCAGACGAGTTAGTAAAGGCTGGTATAAATGTTCGCGTGATTGATCCATTCACTATTAAACCTCTTGATGCACAAACAATTATTAAGAATGCTAAAGAGACCGGTGGTAGAATCGTAACCGTTGAAGATCATTATGCTGAAGGTGGCTTAGGAGAAGCAGTAACTTCTGCCGTTTCTTTGGAACGTAATATTATTGTTAAAAAACTTGCTGTACCTGAAGTACCACGATCTGGTCCTCCGAATGTCTTAATTGACAACTATGGTATTAGTGCTCGTAAGATCACTTCTGCGATACAAGATATTTTGAAGTTGTAATTTTATATATATATATATATATATATTTGTTCTCTATTGATAGTCATAATATGAATTGGCATTGGTCACAAGAGATGTGTTCATTTATATATATATATATATATATATATATATATATTACATTTATAGATTTCTATGCAAAAAGATTTCAGAATTCATTTAATGAAGTAAAATTTTTGGTTTATTAACGTTATCATTTATATAGAAATATAAATTTTTCAATGCATAATATTAAGTCAAGGAAAGCTTAAAAAAAAGAGATAAGTTAAAGTTGTTATTGAGAGTCAATTAATATATGGGAAATCGTATTTTACTCCATATGTATATTTTCTACATTCATGAAAATAATAAGCGAAAGAAACATTTTCTATTATATTTTTACAAGTTTATATTGTATATATATATAGATTTATGAGCATACATGAACTTGATATATATATATATATATATATATCTATTTGTAGTTTAAAAATTGTTACTACTATTTTCATTATAATTTTTCATTATAAAATTAACAGAGATATGGTAAGAAAATAAAAATACTTTGTTCTGTAACCTTTCAAAATTCCACTGCCATCTGATGGATTCTTTCGTAATCACTGGCCACTGGCTTCGCACGTATTCGAGGTTATATTCATGTGCGCTACGAGTTTCTTCGTGTTTATCAGTTATGTGTTAAATTTTCGATTAAAATTTTAATTAAGTTATTTTAATTAAGTGTTAAAACGATCATTATGGAAAAGATTGAACACTTGTGGAATGTAACTCAATATTTGACAAAATTCAAATGTCCAGAAGCGAATAGATTACAGAACCATTATATGTAAGTATAAACATAACCTTTTCTTCATTATTTAGGATTACAATTAAATTAATTCAAATTGAATACTTTTAGAGAACGTTGTAGAAATTTAGCTAAGGAAGTTGAATTACCAAAATTATATTTTGGTCCTTCAACGATGTGTTCTCATTGCGGCTCACTTTGGGCTACTACGAATCATCAAGTAAGAATATTACCTGGTAAAAAAATGTCCCGCTCTGTTGGTAAGATGATTAAAACTAATACCGATGAGAATAAAATATCCAAACTACAAGCTAAATTAATTAAAAAATGCAAAAAGAATGAAATGAATAAAATGTCTATAAGATGTTTTGCATGTTTGCGTTGCACTGAAGTTCGATTTACTAAACCGAAAAGAATAGTTAAGACTTCTGAAAATGCGTTAGAGAAATCTAATATTCAACAGAAAAAAAAAAAGAGAAAAGGAAAAGATAAAACGGTTGGATTAAATATTTCTGGAAATTTAAATTCAAAATTACAATCTAGCGGAAGTCAAAAAACTCCTGTAACGAATAAAACAAATCAATCTAAAATGAATTTAAATAAACCGAAAATAAAGAAATTGAATATAAATAAATTGAAAGATATAGTAAATCAAGGTATGACGCCACCTAGTAGAAAGAGTTTAACAAATTTTTTAAAAGAACTTTCATAAAAGAAATGAAAAATCTTTTCTCATCCTATTGCACTAAACCACGATTTATGCCTATATGTATAGTAATTTATTGAGTATTGCATTACTTCCTACATGCGGCTGATAAAATATGTAAATAATAATGACTTCATTAAAGTACGTAGAAGTTAGATTTTCTCTAGAATCTTGAAGGTTCTTTCGCATCTTTATTTCCTATTATTCCAGTGGAATTTCCTTTTGTACAATCTGTAAAATAGTAATACATCCATGTGGTATGGACAACTTTAATATGAAAGATTAATGTAATAAATAAATAAATATAAAAAGAAAAGTATATGCGAAAGCATATAAGCTCATCTTTGATGATAAAAAAAGTAAAGTTAGTTTGATTTTTAGTATATTAATTTAAGTATAATATCTATGTTCTTTATTTACAATAGATTAATCTCGATGGAAGGATTAAGACGAAAGGAAAGGATAGGAATATTGTTAGTCACCTGAATACACGCCTGGAGATAATCCTGTTCGGACATTTCCTGGTCCTTCGCAGGGGGAACTTTTCCCCGTCGGCGCAACTCTTGCTTGGCGTCGTTCAAGTCAAAGATGGCAACAGGGTCCAGCTTGTTTTTGAGTACCAGGCCCGCCAAGTATTCAATGTAGTGCTGCCTGCGGGGAAAAGTACCCAGATGTTAGTCGTATCTTGTACACTTTTTTCTTTTTACCTCCTTCAGATCATTCCTGTAGTTTTCTGGGTCACGCCCGTACCAATTTGGAGGTAGCTTTAAGCCGCTTCGTTTAACGCAAGTCTCGAGATCGTCAACATTCAACAGCGGAAGAGGTTCCAGCTGCATCGAACGTATCTTTCGAACGAGATACTCGACGTAATGGATCCTGAATATATTGGACAACTTGTTAGTATCTTAGGATTAGATTATTAATTAATTAAGGATTATTTTTAGGATCGGGAGATTCGCAGGAAACATAGATTTATTTTTTTCGAATGTTCTCCTTGCGTCGCTTAAACTTACCTAATTTTTTTATTTTTCACCTTTATGATTAATTTTTAAAATGTAATATTTAATGAGTGATTGTTAAAATGAACGTGAAGCAAATGTTCAACCTGCATAAACCAGCTTGTCCCTCGACGACGTCCGAATTGCAAATGGTATCGACAACACCTCCTGGGGTTTCCTTTTGCAATTGTACTTTACATTTCCTTTCCCCTGCCGGTCCTTCCGTATCATAATTAATGCCATTGTCCTTGAGTAATTGTTGCAATTGTGCGGGTTCCTTGTCGCGTAGATAGAAGAGGCAATTGCGAGGATGATGAGCGTGAAGGCCAAGTTTAGCGCAATATGGACTAGTCGAGCATTTAGCACCCATAAGAAAGGCTTTACCACAACCACAACAAAATTCATATTTGCATTGACTGCAAGTGAAATGCATGCAACCTGTAAAAATATTTTATATATTAAGAATCTTGTGAAATTATTTTTTCTAAACATGTATTTTGTCTTTTTGTTTGTTTTTTTTTTATTCATTTTTTAAATTGTACCTCCTCGAGATAAAGAATATCGGAATTTACACTTGGGACAATCAATGCCATTGTCGGCCAAGTGTTTTGCCAAACCAGCAGCTTGATTGTCCGGATCGTTTTCATCTTTCCAAGCTGCGAATTGTTTGCAAGTTATACCTTCGTGTTGTTTCTCCCACTGTGAATAATTTCAGTCGTTACGTTAGTTGTTACAACTATTAAATGTTAACATTTGTTTTCTTTTTACATACGGGTTTCCGACAAAACGCACAAGTTATAGATCTACAGTCAGGACAGATGAGTCTTTTGTGTTCCGGATCTGCATAAAAGCCACTCGAGCACTAAAAGATAGTTTACTTGATTAAATATTTATCTTTCTTTTTAAAATAGCTATATTTCAATGATGCCGAACGTTACCTGAATACACCATTTAAAATTAGGATCTTGCATGAGAGTACGGTCTCTTAATTTTCTTTGAAAAAGTTCATGAATTGGGGGATCCAAAAGTGACTTCAATTGAATATCTAGATTACTAAAATATTCTAGAACATCGTCTTCGTTCGCATCCCTTAAATTTGGTTCTTTGCAAAACGGACATACGGCGTCTATGATATTTCTGTCGCTTATCTGTATGGTGAAATAATTTTTTGCGCACTCGTTGCAACATCGATGCGTGCATTTCAACATGGATATCATCTGAAATGTTTATACGTATATTTTATTTTATTTTTTGATTATTTTTAAAACATTGATTGTATTTTAGTTGATACACTGACCTGACTCATCGCGTAACGTCCGGTACAAAGTTCGCATTCTTGTTGTAAGAATGCTAGAGCAGATTCAACGCTACCACATTCCTTGGCAGCATGAATAGCTTCTGCATCTCCAAATTTAAGAGCCAATAAACTGGCAGCTACTTCGGCCTCCTCGTAATTCGATGCACGTCCTTCGGCTAATAATCTACGCGCCGTTCTCTGCAAAATTAACATAAATGATATCAAATTAAATTTCTAATACGTCTATCTTTTTCTTACAAATCACATTTTTCGATAAACGACTCGATAAAGGATCGATTTCAAAAAAATATTTACAATTATATATGTTAAACTTTCTAATGAACATGCTGCAAAGTTAGCTTGATATGACAGAATGATGATCGAGTGATAGAAAATGTGAGTAAATAGCGAAAGAATGTGTAAGCCATCATGCAAGATAAAAATGTTCGGCACCAACGTCTAGAAACGAGCTCCTTCAATTAATTTGTTTATTACGATTTGATAGAAGAAAAAGTAGAATATCATTTGAAAGCGTGAAAGAATATATGTACATTTAAATGTCGTATGTATGGAAAGATGTTGGTCAGATGGTACGTGTAATACTTTTAGTATACGATTTTTTTCCTTTTTTTTTTTTTCTATTTAATAGGATGCCTTATTCTTATAACATTTAACCCTTTCGTTAGGGCACGTTTTAATACGAGTATCGTTCTATATAGATTATCTCGTACATACTCATCGTCAATTTAGTTATACGAAAGGGTTAAAGTGTTAATTATTTGTTACAAGGAAAATTCTACTTACCCTAGATAAACTCTACCCTAAAAAATAATAGAGGAGAGACAGAGAGATAGAGAGAGAAAGATTATTACTAGTAAGTTATTACTATAATTAAAAGAAAAGTAAATAAATGAAATCAGGCCACTCTTCGTTTTAATTTGAATTAGCTCGAGCATGTTTGTAGACATTGGGCTATCAGCATCGTAGGATAATTAAATAGTCAGGTTCTTTTTTTGGTTTGTTGGTTTGGTTTGTTGTTTTGTTGTTTTTAATCGTTTTACTGACCTCCCTTTCCGTTTTGGGAGATCCCTCTCTTCTCGTAGCGTTGTTGACATTTTCAACTTCGTTACGTTTCCTTTCGGTTTTATCTTCACCCTCGAATCGACGAATACAACTGGCTACCAAAGAAAATCTTTTACCACTCGTGTCCCGTGGACTTTCCTTATCTTTCTTTTTTTTCATTTTATCGTTTATATCGACCTCTCGCAACGTTCTAACATTTTTCATCATTTTCACGTCTTTCGTATTATTCACTTCGCGCGAATCCTTTTTTTCTAACTTGATTACTTTTATCGTATTTCTTTTCTTCATTTCATTGACTTTGCTCGTACTATCATCGTCGTCGTAATCTTTCGATGAATTACTTTTTATTTTTGTTTTTAATACTTTATTTATTTCTTTAGATTTAGAATTAGTTTCCATCGTTTCTTCGTTGGGTACTTCGATCGACGTACTTTCCACAATTTTGGTTAATAAATTATTTTCAATAATTTCCGTTTTATCCATCTTTGTTATATTTGTCGTATCAATGGATTCCTCTCCACCGGATATCGCTTCCTCAAATATTTCGTCGCTTAGAGAAGAGGAATCTTCATTTTCCGTTTCCCTTTTCGTATCTCTTTCATCCTCTTTCAAATCCTCGTTTTCCTCTAATTCGTCAGACTCGTAATTTGACAATTCCGCTCTTATTGCTTGCAATGTCTTTTCTATTTGATCTTCTACGTTGAACAGACTCTCGTCTTCTAAGTTACTTTCGTTCGAACCAGACTTTGGAACTTCTCTCATTAGCACGGTAAAATTTTCCGACTCTTCCGAGGAACTATCGAAAATTGAACTCGATCCTTCGATATCTGAAATATCTTGTTCCGTTTCATCTTCTTCATTTTTTTCATCATCATCGTCATCATCATCATCATCATCATCATCATCGTGATCGCGTTTCGAAACTGATTCATCACCGTTTTCGCTGTTATTAGATCGTTCCACTTTAGTTTCGATCTCTAATGTTTCCAACTTATTTTCTAATTTTTCTTTCTCCTTTCTACAATTAACTTCATCATCATCATTATCATCGTTGTCGTCGTCGTCGTCGTTGTTGCTGCTCTCAATTTTTTTATCCGACTCGTTGTCCACCGTTCGATTAATTGCAATTGATTTGGTATCCTTTTCAACAATTTCCTTATTAACATTTTTTACAACACTCAACGTACTCGTTGCTTTCAAATTAGTTTTGAATATAGTTTTACTCGCTATCGGTAATTTCGTTGGCATCGATCCCAAAATAATATGATTTAATTTCATTGGTTTATCCTTCAACGTTGTTTTACGTTGAATATTTTCTTTAGAACGAATTTTCGATTGCTCAGTCAAAATTGGGATTTTCGATACGAATTTGATTTTCGTTTTATTTTTATCAACGCATTGATCTTTTTCGTCTTTTTCATTTGTAATTTCGTTAGATCGATCCAATTTCAATGAATTAGATTTTTCATCGATAGATTTAATTGTCTTCTCATTATCATTCAATGTTTTCATCGGTTTAAACGTATTTTTATCCGATTTCTTGCTACTACGATCGTTTCTAATAAGTTCGTTTGATCGTTGTTTAGATCTATGCGCGTGTTCGATCTGTTGTTGTGTGATACTTTTCGATGAGATTGCTTTCCTCGTTGTTTCACCGGCTACATTTTTACCTTTCACGAGATTATTGTTTCGCGGAATTACGTTGATTTTTGTCGACACTTTCTTAGGTACAATCGTACCAGTTTTCTTGACGATCTTAACGGGTGATTTTCTTCTCATGATTTTTTTAACAGGCGACTTGGAACGTTCCTTGATACGAACGGTTTCTATTAAATTTCTTCTTTCTATCTCATTCGAATCAGCGTATTCGATTTTATCGGAAATCATAACGTTGTTTAAATCCTCGTCAATGTTATCAATTATTTTTTCATCCGATTTCAACGAATCTAAATTTGTGTCAGCTACTTTGATCGGTGCGCAATCATTCACTGCAATGATCGGGGACTCGGATATGTTGATTTCGATGATACCAGCTGACACGTCGTTGATATTCGATTGTAAAAATATTTTCGAAGAATTTTCGTTAAAGTTAGAGTTTTGAACGAACGACGAGGATGGGGGCTGGTTTACCTCGTAAGAAAGTTTTTCATCCTGTAACATTTCCTCAACCGTTTGTACGTCCTTTAATAACGGCGATAAAATAACTTCGCTAATAAATTCGACATCTTCGTAATTCGTATCTTTACGATTTATCGAATCGCACGATTTATTATTATCATTAATATTTTCTAATATTTTACTTTCTACGATTATTGTAGTAACATCAGAAGCGTTTGATTTAATTTGATTCAACGACGAACCGTTAGCCAAACTTTCACAATTGTTGTTATTATTATTATTATTATTATTATTATTATTATTATTATTATTATTATTATTATTATTAGCCGAATCTATAAGATAGTTCGATTCTAATCTCGACGACAAATCGAACGATTCGTCAAGATTAGAATTGAAATCTATAAAGGACGAAATGGAATCTTGAAAAATATCATTCTCCAAATCTTCTTTCTCAAGATCAAAAATATCTATCAAATTAGATTCACGATTATCTGAGGATATTTTCGTCGGTTTCAATATCGGCGCGTCTAGTATCAATTCGTCTTTAAATTCGATCAAATTCCTACTCTCGTTAGAATAATTATCGTTGCAAATACGTTTCTCCAAAATTTCCTTAGACGTTGCATCTATCTGTTTGTTATCGTTAAACGTTAAGTCGATCATGGGATGGTTATGGGGTAATGTGACGGAACCATTGGAAGAGTTATTAGCATCCTTTGAAAATGATTTTGCGTTTATGGTTGATTCATCGATCATCGATGTTTTATTTAGATGCGATCGATCATTGGAATGTTCATTAATTATACGTGAAATTACATTCGATAGTTCATCCTCCAGTTCAATCGATTCTTTATTATTATTATTATTATTATTATTATTATTATTATTATTATTTTCTATTAGTGTTTCTTCGATCATTAGAAAATTATTTTCAAGATTGATCAATTCAATATTCGAGTTCTCATCATCATCATCATCATTATCATCATCATCATTTAGAACAATTTCGGAATGCATGTCCACGTATTTATCGATGATTGTTCGCGATTGAAAATTATGATTCAATGACTGTGCGTTTGTTAATGATGTTGTGTCCTTAAGTTTGGAAGTTTGATCTATGATCGTCGTGTTCTGTGCCATGTTAGTTAGCGCAGTATTAGATTCAATTTGATCCGTACCTACCGCTCGGAAATCCTTCTGTTGTTCTTCACTCGAATCCTTTTCTTCTAATCTCACTGTTACGTTATTCGATTTCGTTATATATTTATTTTCGTTAACATTTGTCGATTCTAAAGTCATTTTTATTTCGTTATTGTCTAATACAGTTTTATCGATATATCGATTCTCTTCCCTTTCGTCTGTGGATTTGGAACTCGTATTTTTGATTTCATTATTTTCGTTTTTTATATTTATATCGATCGATTGATTTTTATTCTCTTTCTTGTTCGATCCAGTAAGGGTATTTTTCATTTCGTTATTATTTACAATTGTTCCAAAAATCGATATAGTTTTTTTCTCTTCATCCGGGGATTTAGAAATTGTATTTTTTATTTCATTATTATTTGAAACGGTCTCGCCAATCGGTGATGATACTTTTTTAATATTTTCTTCATTCGATTTGGAAATATCGTTTATCTTTATTTCGTTAGTTTTTTCTAATGCAGTATTATTTATCGATTGATTTTCTTCGTCACACTTTGCGGATGATCCAGTAATGATATTTTTTACTTTACTATTGTCCGACACACTTAAATCATTTTGTTTATTTTCAATAATAGATTCCAATGTATTAGTTAAATCGTTGTTTTCATTTTCATCGGTATTATTAATCGAAACTTTGGGTGACAACATTTTCATAGCCGCTACGAAGGGACCAATCATTTGTTCCGGCAATGATTTAAAAGCGGACACGAATAATTCCATAGTTTTAGATTGATTATTGGATACAACATTTGCTTGTGCTTCCGAATTTGATTCGTTCGAAGAAGAATTTTCGTTTTTAAATAAATTATTTTCTATTACGGAATTGGACGTTTCGTTTATTATATTCAAATCTAATTGTCCGATGCTATTTTTATCTTTTCGAATGGAAGAGGAGGAGGAGGAGGAGGAGGAAGGTTCTTGAGAAATATTTTTGGTAGCCTCCGGCAAAGTTTCGTTACGAAAGAAAAGGCTTCTTCTTTCATCGTCCAATTGTTGTGGTATTTTATTTTCACTCATCGATATTTCATTCTCATTCGTCATTTCTTTATTATCAATTCTTCCTTTCGTAACATCTTCATCATCGGATTTCTCTATTACCGTAGTCGTAACAGTAGTAGTATATCTTTCCGAATTGAAATCTTCTTCTTCGTTCGAAATTACTACGGTTTCTCTCGAAGTTACTATCGTTGTATCAATGGAATTATTATTTCGATCATCTTTATCAAGATGTTCTATTTCTTTCAACGATTCATTCCTAACAATGATTTCTTTCGTTAGATTTTCATTATTAAATTTTTCCTGTTCAACGATTTCCAATTTTTGATCATTCGTTAATCTCGTATTATTATTATTATTATTATTATTATTATTATTATTATTATTATTATTATTATTATTTATTACATTTGCATCATTGTCATTTTTTTGTTCACCTATTAATTTTGTCGTCGATTCATTTTTAACATCCAATTGATTATTTCGTTCATAATCCTTGTTATTTTCCGTATTATCCGTTAATCCAATATCATTTAGTATTAAATGTTGATTAATATTGTCTAAAGATTTTGGTAATAGGATTTCGTTGATGGTTGGATCTTCGCCGTTCGAGCTGCCGAGCAAATCAACCGAATTATTACCTCGAGTATTGTTTAGAGGGTCTTTCTCGTATTCCCAATTATAAGTCATTTGTCTTAGCGCCGCCAGCTGTTTCGTAAAGTCGGTCTGCAATGCGACGAAATTGTCAATAATTGGTGACATTACCTGCTTCTTCGCCTCCGTATCCGTAACATTGGTTATCTGTTCGAGAATCCTTGTTGCACCACCAACAATACCTGCCGCATCTGTGCAAATAGAAACATTAATTATAACATACATGTATATATAATATAATAGTTTTATTTTTCTATTACTGTAGGATTCGTGAAAAAATTGGACCGTTGGACCGACTGGACCGGAATTCGAACCCGGATCTTCCGCTTTCCGGGCGACTGACTGCTCTTTAACCATTGAGCTATCCAGAGCCCACCGTCCAATCTCCTCACGAATTCCTATTTAAGTGTTTGGCTTGGAGGCGCTCGCATTCCGCATTACTAATCTTGAAAATTTTAACAACGTATTTATAGTATTGTAATAATGTATGTATATATGAACAAAACAAATCTGACCTCCTTGTGGTGCAGCCCCATCGTTTTCAACCCCGACCGGAGGACCCCAGATCCTCATTAAAAATGGTTTCAATTGATTTTTTTGTAATTCGAGTAATGCCGCATCTATTATGCCGTCGTTGTTATCGAGTGCTTTAACAACATCGGCCATCGTAAAATTGCCCTTTGTCAGAATTTCTGCTGTCTAAATAATGAAATTTTTGTATAGAAGAAGAAAAAACAAGAATAATAATAATAATAATAATAATAATAATAATAATAATAATAATAATAAGAAGAAGAAGAAGAAGAAGAAGAAGAAGAAGAAGAGAATCATTGATTACGTGTAAATATTAAATGTACCTTGTGTTGTCTACGTTGAGCAGCAATGGTGACAGCATTCCAAACGTCACCTTTGCAGGATCTCAATGCATCCTTAGCTTCGTTCACAGAAATGACACCGATATTATTCTCCCTCTGTTCCTTTCCCTGAGTGCTTACCAAGATTTGAACGGCCTCGATCGAATGTGGCCATTGCGTTTTTAACCATTCCAAAGGATTGGACGCGTTCTGCGTCAAGGCCATCTGTACGTCGTCCGTTGAAAATCCTTGTCTTTCGGCTTCTCGCAAAAGTTCGACTATTTCTAATCCTTGACGAGTCAACGTAGATACACCTTGAGATGACGTACTAGGACCTGCTGTTTCTATACCGTATCTCGGTTGGCTAGGTTCCTGTATCGATACAAATATATCAATCTTAGATTAGACTTTATTTTTATTTATGATTTTTAATTGATTTCAAATAAAAGCGGCCACAAGCTTTAACCAGTTATCTCAGTTTAGAAATATTTGATTTATGAAACTAAACGAAAAGTATTTAATTAAAACTAATGCCTGCTAGTGTCTAATTTATTACGTATAAAAACATAAATAATATATATTGTATATACATGAAAGAAATAATGAAAAATAAAAATGAAGGAATAATAGGATTATTATCGTCCTTGCCTACCTACGTTCACACCGAGGACACAAAGTTGTTAGAGTAACTGTTGGGTTAAACAAAAAACGAAAAAGAACTATCATTACTTAGCACAACTAACGACAACGACAACAACAAAATACATCGGGCTAAGAATGTTAAGCAATTAGCGGTTGTTCTTGGATTTGTTTTTTTGTTTTTTGTTTTTTTTTTTTTTTTTTACCCTAGAGCGATAATAAAGATGGCTCGAATCGATGGAATTTCTTCGAGTTCGATCTCTGCTCTGACTTGACATCGTTTGACGTAGATATTGTTCTTGTATCGTTCGTGGATAAAGATCGGGACTATTCGTAAATCGGTTTGCCTCCTGTAACAGATGCTTCGTAACGTTTTTTTAACAATAATAATAATAATAATAATAATAATAATTATTTGTATGATCGTCGACCTTCGACAAGGTTTGTTACATTTTTTTTATTAACTCTTTCGTTACACTGCACGCGTCTTACGTTCTGTATAAATTCGTTCCTATATCAATATATATTTATTTATATGGGGATCGGTAGTTCATATGGGACGACTCGTATATGGGGGTAGGAGGAGGTATGGTCATTAGTAACGAAATGGTTAATGATCAATCTGATCCAGTTTAACTTTCATCCGTTTAATCCGGAGAACGATTTTTTCATATTAAATTCAATTGATTTGGAATATAATTCTATAGAAATTGAAATAAGAAAAAAAACGGATGATAGTTAAAGTGTGCCCTAATCTTTTACCTCTGCCTCGCTATCTTCGTAGGACAAAAATCCTTTGGAAGTCGACAATGATCTACGAAGCGTACCACTACCACCTCGTGGAAGATAATCGTACGTCTGAAACATTTATTTATTTATCTTTCTTTCCCCATTTACAAATTTACAATTAAAAAAAGAAACTAATTCGTTATTTTCTTTTGTATTCTCTCTTTTTCTTTTTTTTTTTCTTCTTTTTTTTTTATTATTCGATTCTGTCATATCATCAACAAAAATGTCGGGGAACAATCATTTTTCGATTAGGCTTACTTGAGTTGAGATACTTTGAGGCGGCGGAGAGGTTCCCGTCGATACTTTACGAGTTTCTTCGATTTTTTCATTAGATTGCAATAATTTTCCAATTTGTTTGATAGATTCATCGTTATTTTCAGGAGTCGTTGTTCCTTTTGACAAGGATGACGTTTGGGTCGATAATGTTGTCCGAGTTCTCATGCTTTCGTCGTTTTCCTCTTTTTTCTCGAATTTCATTGCAGTCGTTTCCGGTAATTTGACATCGAGTATCGTTTCTGTCGTATTTTCCGTCAGGCTTACATCTGTAACAAAATCGTACGAGAAACTACATTTCCCATGTGACAAAATTATTTCAGTTTATTTTGAAATAGCCCCTTTTATCGTTTTTATTTTCAACTATTCGTTTAATTGAAACGTCGATAACGTTGATGTAAAATCTTTCGCAATTGCGCGATTCGATTTAAAAAAAAGAAAAAAAGAAACAAAGTTTCTGACAAAATTTAATTCGTTTATAATTTGTTGTATATTAATTTTCTTTTTTTTTTTTCTTTTTTTGTTGGAGTAAAGGAAAATATATCCACAAGTCAAATGCGTATTCGTTGTTGAAACAAAATTTTCATTTTCAACGTAAACTTGAATGAATAATAATAATAATAATAATAATAATAATATTAATAATAATAATAACAATAATAATAATAAAGAATAATTTTTACTGATGATTCATATAGTGAAATTTCAAATACGCTTACGCATTTGACTTTCCACGATAGACGTGAGAAACAGTTTAGCATGCTTCTTTATTATTCATTCAAGGATACACATGTAACGATGAGGAACAATTAATCGATCGTTTATTGTTGATTAGAAGAAGAACGGTAAAAAAATAATTAGAAACATATTGCAATCTCTCGCGAATCGGACGAACAGTGTGGGGTGGGTGCGAACGAGGGGTGGTTGTCTAATTATTATTAACGAAAATCAACGAGCGGAAAAAAAAAGATTGAGTTGATTCAACAACGAGAACACGTTTAATCAAATGTCATTTGGGTAACTTGGTACCAAAAGAAAAGCTGATTTTTCGTCCCGTTCTACCTTTGTTCTTAGTAGATCCACTGTCACCACTTTCCTCGCTGTTAGAAATTTTCAAAAGATTTGTTTTCTTTTCCAAATCGGGATTAGGATCTTCGCTTGTACTGGACACTCGTTGTTGTTGTTGTTGTTGTTTGTCAACATTTTCGATAGCTCTCTCGATTTCTTCGATATTCGTTTGAATATTTTCCGATGCGTTTTCTTCCGGTGGCAACGCACTGCTTCTGGTTTTGCAACATATCACGCAAACCTTTTCGGTGATTTTGTTAATGAAAGTACAGTGCTCGCATGGCCACTCGTCGGCAGGTAATTCGATCGTACCTTTACGATTTTCACGAGATTTCGTCTTGTTATCCGTGTTAGATTTTGTCTCGATTGTATCAATCGAATTGCCATTGTTATTGTTGCTGTTAATTTGAGTACCTTGATGTAAACTTTTATTCCTCGTAGAAAGTATCCTGTCGTCGTCTTCCCTTGTTCGCGATATTTCACGCGGTGATATCTTTTTCGTATCATTTTCTAACGTTTGATCAATCGAGTCCTCTCTTTTAAAGGACGACGAGGACGACGTTCTCCTCTTCGTGGATACGTTATCTTCCTTTTTTCTTAATTCCTCGTTTCTGATAGAAGATTCGTAATCCGTGGCGGCGGTGGAGGTGGCGTCACGTTTCAAGGTAAACGAATCACGAGATCCCAAATTTAGTCTATCCGATTCGATCGAAGTTCTCCTCGAAGTTTTATGACCGACGGATCTTCTCGAATCGTCGTCTCTGATTCCACGAAATGAATTCTTCTTCGATAATATTTCATTCTTCTTTTTCTCCTCCTCCTCCTCCTTCTCCTTCTCCTTTTCGTCGTCGTCGTCGTCGTCGTCGTAAAACAAAGTCGTACGTTTATCCGATCTTTCGAAATGATCGTCCGAAGAACTGGTGATTCTCGTTTTACCCGTTGTAGTAGCAGTCAGATTAGATTTTCTATCGGACAATTCCTCGTCCGTACTTTTACGTGTACGCCTTGATTCGCGTCGTTGATCATCACGGTAACTTCCATTTTCAATTTTTCGCAATCGAGAATCTATTGTGTTACGACGAGAATCCTCGTAACAACCCCGAGAGGACACGGAATAACGTCTGCTCGATTGATTTTCCGACCATTGTTCCTCGTTGCTGGTCATCCTATCCTCCGATGTTAGCCTCCTACAAAATTGAACCCGATGATGATGAATACATGATACATACTTAGGAATTATTTGACACTACTAGCCATGTTAATGTCATTTGCTAATTTCCATAAAAATGATAAGCAATACGAAACCTATGCATGGGTTGATTGCTAATAACGAAACGATTTGCTCGAATCTACGAGTCTGTGAATTATTATTTTTTTAATCAACTTCAATAAGAATATATTTCATTCGAAACATTTGACATTGTTTATTCCGAAAGTTATTGATTTTCGTTCGCAATCCCGTTTTGATGAATTCACTCAACTCTTTGAGGCACGGTGGAATTAAAAGTGTCCCACCTTTTCGATACACCGTAATGCATGCTGGGACGTTTTTAATCCCACCCAATAACAACAAATTTCATTAAACTATTACTATTCTTTTTTAAGATTTTTACATTATGTGTATAAAAACATACCAATTTTGTTTTATTTAAAATGCAATGAAATGTTTATGCAAGACAGGGCTATTTTATTATCATCTGAAATCCCGTGCCGCAAAGAGTTCAAGATTTCAAATCATTTTAGCCAGTAGGGTTAAAATATTACTATCGTAACTACGAACAACTTACTCTCGACGTGATCGAGACAGTAAACTCCTGGAAGTATCGTTATCCTGATAACTTCTCTGCCTGTTACTTCTCGTAACGCTACCCCTTCTGATGGTCCTGGATCCACGTGAAAGTCTATCGTCAAAATCGGATTCCTCGGAATCCTCGGAACTGGCATCGGACGGTGATCCCGGTGAAATTCTCGATCTCGATCTCGAAACGATAGACTTTCGTGATTTTATACTGGGCGACGGGGAGGGTGGTCTTGATCTTCTGTTCTGTGATTTTAAACTCCTGGCCGGACTGTGAGCTCTCGATAAAGTACCCGGATAATGGGGCGGTAACATTTGAGATGGATGATATCCCATGGGATATGCCCATAAAGCAGCCGGTGGTGGGTGATTTAAACTCAAAGTCGAACCACTGATCGAACCGTCCCAAGGATTGTTCGTTGGGTACCACATCATTGGCATACCACCGGGATTTAACTGCGCCATGGATTGTGCCTAACATCAACAGAATTTGATAAATTCGATCATTATAATCACCAATTCGATATAAAATCCATGTGTTTTATTATCCTATTGGAATTACATACCTGATGCATTCCAAGATTCCACATATGCGGTGCCGAGAGATCGCACACGCTGGTAGATTGCATCATAGATCTGGGAGGTGGTGGTGGTGGTGGTAATGGTTGTTGTTGTAAAGATGGTGTCCCTCTATTACTACCAATGCTAAGTGGTCTGGGACTGGTAGTGTCTCTCGAAGAAGCATCCGAAGGTGTACGTCTTCGTCGATTTGCATCTTGCGCTCTCATTGCTTCCTGATATCTCCTGTATCTTTCCTGAAATATGTTCATTTTTCAAACTTTTATACGAACTTCAATTAAATGAAACATTTTCGTTAAGCGTCATGGAACACGACAATTCAATAGAATTGTCGCTAGTAATGAATGGGGTTAAAATAAATTAAAATAAAAGAAACATACCTGTAAGGTAGACATCTTGTCGGTACTCGATCCCGATCCTTCGATCGTTGTATTATTCGTAGATCGTGTAATCTTCGATCCTTGAAAATTAGTCTCCCTAGTTGTCGTGGATGATCCTCCACTAGTGTTGAAAAGATCACTTCTCTTGGTAGTACTTCCACCTTTCTCGATCAATGATCGATTCGTAGCTCCTTGATTCTGCGTGAGTTTGGCCTAAGCGCGAAACTTTAGCTTACACCCTTGTGTGGATTTTCACATTTTCCTAATACCAATCCAATTTCTTTTTTTTTGTTCTCTTTTTCTTTATATAATATTTATTTGCTTGCTTTTAAAAATTCGAATTAATAAATTCGCTTCGTTTGATCACACGCACCAGGAGAGAAGGATTTTAAACGAAATGCGAATCCCGACTCCTACGAATTAAATTTCTTTTTTTGTTTTTATTTTTATTTTTTTTTTTGTTTTTTTTTTTTGTTTTTAAACGCTGCAATCGAATTTATCTGACAAAATGAGAAATATTGTACGAAAAGGTCGACGGGCAGATGCTGCTGCAAATAATTCAAATGTAGGCATATGTTTCTGCGTATTAAATATCATCCTGTAGGAAGATTAAGGATAGATCAAGGAAGGTACCAGTAACGGTACGGAAAAGATAACTAGAGTGGTTTATGAAAAATGATCGTGTTACCGTGTTCTATAACCCTAACCTGCCATATTCACTGTGTTTCAACGAAACGATTTGTATCTTCGTTGAAATTTTTCTATTCTTTTTGTTTCTATTTTTATATTTAATCATGATGACTTTGGCAAAGTTCTTTTCCACGCCGTTACCTTCAAACGGAAATGGTGATAAGAGAAAGAGAGAGAGAGAGAGAGAGAGAGAGAAGAGAGTGAGTGAAAGAGAGAGAGAGAGAACGGGTTCAGTGAATACGGCAGTCATCTGTTTCGGTAACATGGTGTATTAGAAAAAACAATACGAGGGTAATACAATAAAATCTGTAAAACAATGCAACGATAATAAAATATCTGAGGGTAATAAAACAATCTTCGTGACCTCGGTGTGTGACGTTTGGTAGTGACAATGAATCATAAAACGTGAACGTGTTTTTCGTCAAAGTATAGTAAGTTGGCAATAGTAATAATACGAGTTTATAGATTACGTATAAAGATCCGTCGTTATAATAATTAATTAAAGGTATCTGCAGATTTTCGGAATTAGGGTATTATCGGTAAAGGATAAACAGAGTTGATTGAGTGAAAAGGGAATATAATGGAGAAAAATAGTCGTCGTTTTCTTTTTTTTCCTTATTTTTTTTTCTTCTAAAAGGAATTACGTTCTCGTAGTTAGGATAATAAGGAATCAGGATAGGATGCAGCCTACCTGAGTGCTTTTGCGATTTCTTCTCGGCGGTGGTACGGGAGGTGGACCAGCTAGATTTTCACCTTTCGGTGGTAAAGGTGGTCGATTTTTAGCAGCAGTCTCGGTCACGATCCTCCTCCTAACGTGGGACCTTCTCTTGGGATGTTTGTGATTCATGTCGTCGCAGGCTTCGCAATAATTCTCTTTGCAGGTGTCGCATCTCGCAAATACATTCTCCGTACCGCAGAGAGCACATTTGCTATGCTTCGTAACGGACGTTAGGTTGCTCGACATTGGATTTGTTTTCTGGGGTGTTCCTCGGATCGGAAATTCAATGATCTCGTAATCTGGGTCACCACAATCTCCGGAAAGGGATGGTGGTGGTATCTTTGGTGGGGTTGGTATTCGTTCCTTCTGTTCCTCCATGTCCTTCTGTTGTTGTGCCTTTTTTTGGGAAAACATTAATCTCGTCAACATTCGATTCGTATATCATTTCTTTTTGTTTTAATATTAAAATCATTAGGAAATATTGTCAATATCATTCAATATGATGAATTAATTGAATACCAATTCTGTCGAGTCAATTTTGTTTTAATAATCGTTTAATATCTTTTATAAAAATGTTTATTATGTAAAACGTACCAATACCCAATGGGGCATGGTCCGTGCCATACGCAATCGAGTGGATGGATTCGAGATGGCCATGGGCCGCCATTTTTCACCTCCCGGATTCTGCAAATTTCGTTAGAAGAAAAATAGATGTTGAAAGTTTTATAGCTTCTTCATCTTCTTCTTCTTCTTCTTCTCCTTCTTCTTCTTCCTTGCAACACCGGATGTTAAAAAGGGAACGCCCATTTTTTCGATACTTCGTGTAATATTTACAGGCTCTCTGGTCAATGACGAAAAATGTCTGCGTGTTCCGCGTCCAAAAATAAAAACGAAACGTGTCGTCATCTCGCGACACAACATTCCACGTCGACGTATTCTGGGACACGTGTATTATAATAATATACGCGTTATACGTAACATATGAATGAGATTCGATAATAATTTATTTAGAAAAGTAATCATATCGTAGTAAATATATATATATATGTATACGAAATAACGTAACATTTTTCAACACATTTCATTTTTTTTTTAAATCGCGAAAACGTGCTGCTCGTATTATAAGACACGTTACAAATGTATGTGAATTAGATTCTCGAATTAGATGGTATCTTTAGAACGCGTTTACTCCTTCTCTTTTCTTTCTAAGCTGAGGCACGGGTATCTCTTTTGTGTTCACCGTCAGTTATACTGTTTTGGACGACTATAAACAAATTTCGCCCGGGCCAAACGGCGTATATAGGTCTCTAATAAAAGTTTCACAAAAATCTCGGCTCTTTATTACATTAATATATAATAATAATAATTGTTACTCGTCCAATCATTGTTCAACGTTAAATAGGAACGTCATTCTCTCGTCTACTTTGCTGCAAAACTATGCGGCATGGAACAAATCGTTGCGTTCTGACTCACCGTACTTCGATTAGCAACGAAAGGGAACGAAAATAAAGAAGAAGAAGAAGAAGAAGAAGAAGTAGAAGAAGGATGGGGGGGGAAAAAAAATAGAAGAAGAACTTGACGAGGATTGTTTCCTCGATGAAATTACTGAAGGCCCCGAGCAAGTTGGAATTATTCCAAATTCTAGATAGACAAGCTAATGTTGTCCGATGTATAATGCTTTTTTATTCGATGATAATGAAATTTTGTCTAACGTTTCAAAAATTACTTTGCACGTCTATCGAATTTCTTTTCTTTTTCTACGATAATGAAAAACGACAAAAAGTATGCTAGCAAAAAGTAAGTCAGCTTGACGTTGAAAATTTCTCTCTCTCTCTCTCTCTCTTTCTCTTTCTTTCCTTCAGTACGATGCACTGGACTAAAATAGAGCAGAGTCGTTCTATTCTCGCGGATATTTACACGAACTTCTGTGGAAAACTTCACGAATGTATCGAGAGTAAATTTCGTCTATTCCCCGTCCCCTTCTCCCGCCCCTCTTAGATGATCTCTCCTCTTGTTAGATTATTTTTGTTCTTTTCAATGACTTTTTTTTTTTCTTGTTTTGTTACTCGTCAAATATTCACATCTTACGTAAACACAAATAATATTGAAAATATCAATCGCATGATCGTATTTATCGAGAAAATCACTTCTCGATTATCGTTGAGGATATTTTGTCGTTGTTTAAGGGCTCGTTTTTCGACACTCACGTTCATGTGTTGTTCGCGGAGTCGGATATTGTTGTTGCTCCCCGGGATATTTTCCTCGAGAACTGGCCGACGCGTTACTGATCTTCTTCCTCTTGACGGTCTAACGTTTTGCCTACGAGAAAAGCCCCCGTTGCATTACCAGCGCCGAAATCTATTTCCGTAACGTGGTTGCTGGACCGATGCCACCATCCTTTCCACCGGAGTCTCCCCGTTCGCGTAAATATATCACGATGCTAAACGAAAACTTTGAAACAAGAACTTTCGGACGTATTTCTCTATCTTCTTTCTTTCTTATTATTTCTTATTATTTCTTTCTCTTATTATTCGAAATTGTACGAGACAAGTCTCTTTAAATGATCGCTAGGGTAAATGATCTCGGCTTCGAACACGTCATGTTTTTATTTTTTTTTACAGTAATTCCGATAATCGAATTAATTAAATAGATGTATAGGATAAATTTGATTAAAATTAAATAAAAATACTAATTGCAATTAATTGAATCGGATTTATAGAACGCAAAATATATAAATAATTTATTATATTTATTTATTTTGAAATTCTGTTTATTACGTTGAGAGTATAATTATTTATATTTTATAAAATTCTCTCAACACGTATTGTTTTATTTTTTCTTGAAACTAATTGAATTAATTAGAAACACATATGTATATATATATATCTGTGTCACGGTGAATGTATTCATTCTTAATTATTTCGACGGAAGATTGTATTCTAACGATTATTGATCTCGTTACAAAAAAAAAATAAATCATGGCATTTGTTTTTTATCGCAGTTGCATAAATTTGAATTCATAGTAAAAATTCCGCAAAATCTTGTTGTCTCGAGTCACCGAGTGAATCGCTGATCATTCTTGTTAATTGCTTTTATCGTGGCTCGGTTTTACCGCAAGAATCTAGCGTTGCACACGTTCGTGAGAAAGATCGCATCGTAAACGTCCTGATCAGAAGTACGGCGTGTTGGTTCTAAGAAAATGTCATGAGAATTGAGATTATGGTTAGTTGGTACGAATATCTACATATTTTCTTTTCAATTCGCGTTAACACGCGTCATCGATAATTTTAATATAACGAGTTTACTCCTAATGGGAATTCCAAGGTTGACGAAAAATGTAACACATGAAATCATATATGATTATATATTTACAACAACTTTATACATATCCAACGAGAATTAGGAAGACAACAAATTTGCATCGGGTACGGGTGGGTGTCTACGTAATCCAGTTTTATACGTAGGAAGATTCGATGTGGTAAGTGTTGATGAAACCTACGCGTTCAAATACCCGTTTTAATTGGAGCCTCGATGAGAATGATCGATGATCACCATAGCTGAAAGAAAGCAATGGGGTTCCTGTAACGTTATGGCACATGGTCAAAATTGAATGATATCCGTTCGGTTAGGTAACAGGAGTTGCAAGAGGATTATCCACTTTTTCTTGACTTTCATCGTTAACCGAGCGAAGGTAGGTGGGCAGGTAGATAGAAAGGAAAGCAAGGAAAGCAGCAAGGAAGGAAGGAAGGAAGGAAAGAAAGAAAGAAAGAAAGAAGGAAAGAAAGAAAGAAGGATGAATTAAAGGGGAAAATTAGATCATTGAGAAAGGCAAGCATGTTAGATGATGTTCACGATACGAGGGCCTGTTTGAGAGTGATCGGAACACATACCACTCCCGAGGACGGGTTCTCGAATCGTAGCGCCACCTGCGTTAACCGTGATACCTCAAAATGGCCGTCCCTCTCACCTCAGACCTTCTCGGAACGTCGAAGGAGGCAGGTGTGGACGATTAGAAGTTTAATCGTCTTCGTTTAACTTGTCGCGATCGTTCAAAATATTATTTGTCTTCTTATACATTTTGTTGTTTTTGTTTCTTTAGTTTTCGGTTCGATTTACTTTTGCCGGTTTATTGTCTTTGATCGTATAACAAGGAGTTTTTATTGACGGTTGAAAAGTTTCACGAAGAAGGGCACATTTGCGCACGCACGCACGCACGCACTTACGAAGTGAGGCCCTTTAAGAAAACACGTCGAACAGCATCTTTGTCCCAGATAGATCAAAGGTTTCGATTCCGGACAGGTGGCTGGCTGACTGACTGACTGGCTGGTTGGTTGGTTGGTTGGTTGGTTGGTTAGTTGGTTGGCCGGTATTGGACACGCTCTCTTTTATCTCGACCTTCCGTATTTTTGTCCTTCCTGCTTTCCATTAATCCGAACTTGTTCATGTACGACGGCTGGTATGCGGGAAGAAAGTGGTGCGAACTGCGGAGATTAATTTCGGTGCGGTTACCAGAGATAGTAGGATATTCAGTTGGACTACATACGCGGTAACGTTCGGTGATTTCAACGCACGGTCGTTCGTAACCATCGCGGCCGTAACCGGAAGAAACAAGTCAACCAGAAGAAGAAGAAGAAGAAGAAGAACAATAACAACAACAACAACAACAAGAATAATAATAATAATAAGAAGAAGAATATTTCAGGAAAGGTGTTGTTCATTTCGATGTTGTTTTATTGGCATCGATCATTGCGAGAAGATATAAAGAACAATAATCTTCATTCGTTAGATGCAAAATCTGTCTCCTTTTAAAAAAAAAAAAGAGCAAACCACAGGATGTTGTTGCACGTAATAGAAGAGGATACGGTTCGGTCAAAGGACGAGCAAGGATTATGAAAACGCGTAGGTATTTTTGAAGGAACGTGTAGCGTTCTCAGTGTTGCTGCTGCTGCTGCTGCTGCTGTTTCCTCGCGTTCTCCAAGAGTAGCAAAGCAAGCAAGCAAGCAAGCAAGCAAGCAAAAGCAAGCAATCAAAGAGGTAGGCTGAGGTTCTCTCTCTCGCGCGCGCGCGTTCATTCGCGGGGGGGAGGAGGAGGAGGTTGTGGAGGTGGGAGGGGATCGGCTGGGGTGGGAAGAAGAATCTGACCTTGCGTCGATGGTAGCCTCCTTCTTTTTTTCCTTTATCGTGCTCCAATTGCTTCGCGTTCGCAAGCAAGCACGTTCGTCACTAAGTAAGTAAGTAAGTAAGTAAGTAAGTAAGTAAGTAAACTAGCAAGTAAGTAAGCAAGCAAGCAAGCAAGCAAGTAAGTAAGTAAGTAAGTAAGTAAGTGAGTGAGTGAGTGAATAAGGGGAAAAAAGAAAGAGAGAATTTACGTAGGATGATCTTAACTCGAACGATTCGAAAGATCTCAGGTAGAGGGAAAGAGAGAGGATTTCTCGAAATGAGAGTTTCTCCTCGCGTTTTCTTTCTCGCTACGCGCGCGTCTTTTAAGGTCGAGGAGGAGAAAAGAGAAAGAGAGAAAGAGAGAGAGAGAGAGACTATCGGCAAAAACGGGAATTCGAATCCCCACGATGATCGTTGATTCTTCTCCAACGAAAATCTTGCACTTTTGTGTAACCGGGTTAAGAAGTCGCGAAGTTAGTGTGTTTGTGTGTGTGTGTGTGTGTGTGTGTGTACGCACGCGAGCGATATGAGTGTGTGTGCAGAGACACTGAAGGACCCCCCTTCCCCCCACCCCTAGTCTCCCCACTATACTACCACTACTACTTTATCGTCTTCCTTAACGTTTCCCTCTTCTTTATATCTCTTCTATTCCTTTTGGAATTCCTTCTCTCCGACGAGAGAAGAAGGAATTCCATTGAGGAGAAACTCACGAAGAATGAGGAGGAGGAAGAGGAGGAGGAAGAGGAGGAGGAGGAGGAGGAGTATGTTAACGGTCATTTTAGCGAGCGTTAAGTAACACCGTAAATAATTCTAATTTTCTTTTCTTCCTGTTCTCGTTGTTGTGTCGATGCCATTGATTCATTTTTTTATTATATTCATAGTTGCACGAATGTTTTATTTATCTTTCAACGCGTTATCGCTTAATTATTAATAATTCATCGAAATATTATTTTTATTCATTTATTTTATCGAATATGGAATTTTCTAAAAATGAAGTTGAAAAGATCTAAGCTTCTTAAACAAGAAAAAGAAATTAAAATTAAAATTAAAATTAAAATTAAAATTAACAACAAGTTCGACCGATAATAAAATTGTTTCCTAATGTTTTAACATATAAAACTTATCAATCCGTTCGCGTAAAATAAAACAACAAGTATCGTATGCGTACAAAAATCTTGCTTTAAAATAAAAAAATCACATACACACACACACACACACGTACATATATATATATATTTACACGAATGCATAACGAAGTGACCTCCATACAGGATCTCTTTTTCGAAGAAAATTTTCTCTTTCATCTTAAAGATTACTCCTCTTCCGCCCCCCTCCCCCTCACCCCTCTCCCTACCCACCCTGATGGCACGTGCGTGCTCGTTCGCGTGCATCGAGTATACTAAGTAACTACTTATTATGTTCTTACTATACACCTTTGCATACTTACACCTAGTTTTAGCTAGTTGGAAAAGGTGACCTCGAGCATCACGAATGTTTTACTCGCGTACGGTTATCGGAATGCCCCGTACGTGAATAATTAATGTGAAAGCTTCTTACATAGAGGGTCGAGTTTATTAAATAATATTAAAGAAATAATACTCTCTCTTATCTAATAAAATTAATAAATTTAATTTGAAAAATAATATTTTTATTCATCGTTATGCGAGATGATTTCAAAAGAAAAAAAAAAACCATATAGGATCTTTATCAAATCTCAAGAGTTTTTTTAAAAAAAATTCGTAATGAGATTTATAAATAATCGTATACATGTAAATAATGTGTTTTTTAGTATCTCTGATTTCGATTCGAAATCGTTCTTTTGTTTTTTTTCTTTTCTTTTCTTTTCTTTTCTTTTTTGTTTTCGTACCAACGAACATTCGCATAAGTTTTAACGAAGAGGAAGTTTGCCTCGACGATTTCGATCGTACGATTTCGCGCGTAAAAAGCAACACCCGTGTGTTGTGTATTGTGTGTTTTTTCTTTTCTTTTCTTTTTTTTTTCTTTTTTTTTCGTTATTTATCCCTACTTCCGTAAAAAGAACTTCCACATCATAGAAAGCGGGAGGGCATTCTATCGGAAAGGATTTCTCCTAAAATCGTTGCGGTTAATTACGCGCGACGACGACTGCGATGATGCAGCCGATTATTTTGCGAAAGAAAGTAGTTGTTCTTGTTCATATTTCTGTTATTTTTTGTTCTTCTTCTTTCAAATACAAACGAAAAGACGGCTAGTACATTGCTCTTATTTTTATTTATTTATTATCGATGTAATTTGTACGTGAGACAGAGAGAGAGAGAGAGATAGATTAATATTTTCACCCTATTGCACTTGGAGCTTTTTCTTGCTATGGTGTTTTATACATTTGTATATTTTTAAAAGGACTAATATTTAAAATTGAAATGATGTGTAACCGAGAGATAAAAATTAAATGAATTTATTAATGTTAATTATTAATGTAAATTAAATCCAATGGTATTATTCGAAGTATTAGTTCGAGTATTGGTGTTCTTAGGATGTTGGGAAAAAAAAGGAAGACAAAAATTGCATTCGAGGATATAAACAAATTTTTAAATAGTCTTTCTACTTCTTGCTGAAGTATTCGAATCTTTCAGAGAGTATTCCAAGACATTCCGAAGATTCCGGAAGTAGTATATCTCTTACTTTATTTCTTTCTCTTTTTCTTTTCGCTCTCTCATTATTTTGGATTTCCACGAACGACTGCACCCGTAAGTTTAGCCTCGCCTATTCAATTATGCATAAACTCGGACGATAAGTGATATTTCTACGTGTTGCAATTTTCTCGAAGATATTCCGCGTTATTCAGAATAATAATAATAATAATTCGTACCACTTATACAATTGAACGGGTGTCGAGATAAAAAAAAAAGAATAAGATTTGATTTAAAATAAAATAAAAACATTGCACCCTTTAGTAAGGGAATAAACAAATGTCAACGAATATTCGATATTCATTAAATGCAATGTGCTATAACAAATTTTTATATATCAAATTATGTGTATGGTATTTTATAAAAATCATGGTGCATTAAACAAAAAAAATAGAATAGAGTAATGTGATTCTATAGAAGGATGGTGGGGTGCATCAACAAACTCGCTGAACAAAAATGATTTGTTCGAGTTTCATCAATTTTTGTAACAATTTTCAAACAAAATGTGATCCACCATAACCAAGTGTGTGTCGCAAAAATATTAATCTTTCCCCCCATTGAACAAAATCATTAAATTAATAATCATTCTAATTGATATATATAAAAAAAAGAAAAACAAAAATGATTTCGAATGATTGTGGGATTAGAAAGAAAAAGAAAAAAAAGAAACAAGAAAGAGTTGCATCAAGATTTTTGTCGTTGTCGTTGTTAAAAGTGCATAAATGCGTGCATAGATATGCATATAGATTGAAATAGGGTGCATTAAGAAGAAGAAGAAGAGAAACAACAACAACAACAACGGAACAATAAACACAAGAGAACAATCGGGTTGTTGGTAGAGAGAAGAAGAAAGCAGAGAAGAATAAAAGTCGCGTGGCGAAGTAGATTAACGAGAAGAAAGGAGGATGATCATTATCATCGGAACAGACGCGACATGCATACGTCGACGTTTTGCTCACGAAAATAACGAACGAAATGCTTTCTCTCGATGCGCTTCGGTATGCAAGCGGCTTGCGTGTTCGTTCTTCGGAAGAGAGCAGCAACTTTCTGAAACGTCTATCTATTTCTCTCTCTCTCTCTCTCTTTTTATTCTTTTCTTTTTCTATTTCTTTTTCTATTTTCTTTTACAATATAAACGTGAATTAATACCAATTATATTTTTTTTTACATTTTATTTATTAACATTCCTGTTGATGCATATCACCAATCTTTGGGGTATCTTAATTTCGCGTATAATAAGATCATAGAATTTGTTTAATATTTTTTTTGTAAATTACATTTTAGCTCTTAGTTATTTTTATTATAATAATCTAGTTATTAATTATAAAAATTATATATAATATATATATACAATATATATATAATATTTTATTATTTTTTTTTTATTTTATATTATATACCTATCTTTATTTTTTTCTTTTTCTATTTTCTTTTACAATATAAACGTAAATTAATGCCAATTATATTTTTTTTTACATTTTATTTATTAACATTCCTGTTGATGCATATCACCAATCTTTGGGGTATCTTAATTTCGCGTATAATAAGATCATAGAATTTGTTTAATTTTTTTTTAAAATTACATTTTAGCTCTTAGTTATTTTTATTATAATAATCTAGTTATTAATTATAAAAATTATATACATAATATTTTACTATATTATTTTTTTTTTAATTTTATATTATACATATTTATATTATATACATAACATATATATACAATTATTAATATTAAATCTAGTTATTATTATTATAAATCTAGGATTATAGATTGAATCGATTTATAACTATACACTTTTTGTTGTTGTTGTTAAACTATATAACGTATACGTGTATAGTAATCGAGGACGCAACTGTATTCGCGACGAGCTCGAGTTTAAACTAACGATAAGGGAAACAGGTTGCCGGATCAATTTCAATTGGATTCTGTCCTGATACTGTTAGAGGAGGATATGTTCTCGGTTTTCAAAGCTCGTTTTAGTACTGCATCGTGAAAGAAAGAAAGAGAGAAAGAGAGAGAGAGAGAGACTGATAGCTAGATGAACAGATAGACAGATAGATAGATGGATAGTAAGAGAAACAACAAAAAGAAAAAAAAAATAGACAAGTATGGCGTATAGATGGGCGGGAAGTCCGTTTGGTTCGTTGGAAAAATACGATGCGGTGATGCGTGAGAGAGTTTCGCTTGGTTGCTGCAGTTTCGCTCTATATGGTTGTCAACCGTGTCGTAATTTCTATTGTCGCACTCTCGACTACGTATTCGAAGATGAATTGCAAAAGATAGAACGAGAGAGAAAGAGAGAGAGAGAGAGAGAGAAAAAAATTCAGTATGTTCCTTTCGTTACATTTTGTTTCTCTATTTGGATTAACATTAACACGTAACATTTAAATTTAACACCGTTCTTCGCTTCTAAATTTGAAATTAATCACTAAAATATATTTATTAACCGTTTAATAGAATTCACATGTACGTAGAACTGCATATACGTACACACACTTATACAGATACGTAGGAGAGAAGTACCGTTGTTAATCTTTTATGAAATTGATTAATTGGCTTTCGCGTAATAAAAGGAACAACGATGAAACGTTAACTGTTTATAATATAGTGAGGAAAGATTTGAATTGAGAAAGAAAGAAAGAAAGAAAGAAAGAAAGAGAGAGAGAGATAGAAAATCCTGGTGGTCTCGATTCTTTCGGCATATCGCGGTCATTAAAAACGTGTGTTGTAATTGCTACTGCAATAGCAGACCACCCACCCACCCACCTTAGCGTATTTCTACCGAGCTACGAAATAATCGAGAATGAAAAATAATGAAAACGGTAGAAGAGAAGAGATTATCGACGATGATTTCTATTGCAAAAGAAAGAAGAAGGTGGTAGTAGGAGTAAGTGTGTGTGTGTGTGTGTGTGTGTGTGTGTGTGTGTTGGGTGGTAGGAAAGTGTCGGCGAATATGAACGGCGGCCTCTTTATCTAACTTATTCCGCCTCCTCCTCCTCCTTCCCCTCCTCCTCCTCCTATTACGTTCGTCATTGGTTCGTAATACGATGACACAATCCTTCCGGAAATGATTTTCTTTCGTCCATTGAACGTATTTCTCTTACGTAAAAAGTTATATCGCGTTATAATAACGCGTACTTATTTCGAGTAACGCATACTTTGGATTATGATCATGCGTATGTTTAGTAACGTTAAAAATAATAGTAAAGTGATAGAGAGGGTGGGGGGAGGGATCTTCTCCAGACGAGATTTGATTGGTCGTTTAAATTATTTTAACATCGGCACGAGTAGTTTAATATAATAGGAATATATATTTTTTTTTTAAATAGAGATTGTTATATTTAAAATATAAAAAATTAAATTATATTATATATATTATTATAATATATATAAAATTAAATATATTAAATTATATAATATTATATATAAAATAATTTGATGTGAAATATTTGTAGGTCGCACTAACGGCGTCGTATTCGGAGGATTGAAAGTAGTAAACGTGAATTGGATTCACGGTTAAAGTATAAAAGATATATATGCGAGAGAGAAAGATATAGAGAGATATATATATCATGTATCGACCAAATTTCTACGAGAGTACGTGCCTGAGATGCGCCCAGACGGTTTATCAGGTCGACAGGGTCGGCCCTTTGAAGGATTTCACGTTCTTCCATTCTGGTTGTTTTAAGTGCGCGATCTGTGGTACGAAGTTAACCCTGAAGACTTATTACAACAATCAGCACACGATAAACGACAAGGAGGTTTATTGTAGCAGTCACGTGCCGAAACCAGGACCGGGTACGTTGGATGGTTCGAGTGTTGGTATAAGAAGTGCTTTGAACGTACCGAGAAGTGGTTACGTCAACGAACAAATCAGAGCTGGTGGTGCGTCACCACGTGCCGCTTATCCACCTTGGTAAGCTCATTTTCTTTCTTTCTTTCTTTTTTTTCATTACCATTTTTATTATTGCAATATTATATACAGTTAAACGATATTCTACAAATGATCTGTTCTAAACGATACGAACTATTGCGTTGGTATGTAACATCGCGATTGTTCGTTTCAAAAATAATGATTAGCGTCGTTTATTAACCCCTATTCGTTAATTACATCCTTTCAACGCCGAGTATATTGTCTCATAGAAATTTCTTTTCTTATTATATATACCGTAGCATGACTCTCATATGGGTCAGTCATTCGTACGGGACCTTTGCATGGACTACCCGAACCCATGATGTATCGTTGATTGTTTTTTTTCTTCTTCTTTTTTTTTCATTAAAACTGTTAACGGTAAAAATATATTATTTTGGATTTATTTACGATTGAGAGATGTAATATCATTCCATTAGGAATCTCAAATCCTAAAGGAGGTTATATTAATGATTGTGATGTTACATACTATTATTGGCCAACTTGTGAATACTTCCACGTAAAAGAACTTTTCCTTCTTCACAATCAAATGAGATTTGCCGTTTCGATGTTTCACCAAGCGAGTCGATATAATCTAGCTACGAGTTCCTCGCTTTCCCTTCCTCCCTTTCTCTCTCCCTCTTCGTTTTACCTTTTACAGAGGAATCGTTGAAGCATGATAGAAACACGAAACTACTCTACTATTCATCCCGATCATCTTCCTTAACGTTAAATTAACTGTGTAAACTTCTCATAGACGTTATCCTCCATTTACCAAGTTCCTTCTTCCATCTCCCCCTCTCCCCTCACCCCTCCCTCTTATTTTTTACACTCTCCTTACTTGTACCAACTAATTACGCAAGGAAACACTATGATCGATGAAAGTAAGTTACTTTCTTATAGGAATTTTACCTGAAATCTTTCATCTCAACACTACGTCACACCTTTGTTTTAATCTTTTGTTTGTTCAACGCTCATAATATTTTCTATGCATAATTTTCACATATACATATACATATATATATATATGCATACGTACTATATGCACATTGCATTCTTTTTATTTCGCGTAGGAGACGCATAAGGAATAAAGGAAAATCTTCTTCCTTTGCCGTTTCAATCAATCGATGATGCCATTTTATTATCCAACTTTTTCTCCTTGCAGTTGCACAAAAGTTCTGATGCATTTATGCATCTAAACTTTGGTACGAAATTACGAAGTAATACGTGTATAATATTTACACGAAGAATTTTGATAATTTTCGTATCAGATATTACATCTTTCTTTTTCTTTCTTTCTTTCTCTCGTTCGTATTATTTATTTAATAAAATAAATTTATTAAAAATAAAACAGCTACGTGAAGAAAGAAAGATCGAATGAATACTCGTTATACGTGATTGGATGTTTTAAGAACTCACCGTTATACCGTGAGTTCGTTGTAATTCATTTTTAAAATCAATTACAAATTTACTAATCGACTAGAAACGTTGTAATAGAAAAACTTTTGGATTCCCCGTTTCTTTTTACGTATATATTATTTTTCTCTCAATGTTTGTACACTCAGTCGTTATTTTTATTTTTAAAAAATATTTTTCTGTTGCTTCTTTTTTTACTTTTTCTTTTTCTTTTTTTCCTACCACGAATTGATGTTTCAGAAAGTCACGTTTGTACACGGTAGAACGAGTACGTTGTAATTAATTTTTAAAATCAACTAGAAATTTTTGGGCCCCGTATAAACGAAACGCGAATATAAAAACTTTTGACCCTTCCTGTATATTTTTCGTTGTTGTTTGTACGTAGGCGTTGTTCTCTCCTTTTATCTTTTTTTTTTTTTATTTCCATGCATGTATAACACGATAGTATGTATTTTTACTTCTGCGTGAGAGAGAGAGAGAGAGAAAGAGTGAGTTCATATCTACAGCATATATAAGTGAATGAACGACCTCCCGAGAATTGTTGTTACATCGTAACACGTCAGAAAGAGACAGAGGTGGAATATTTTTCTCACGATGTTTTATGTACACAGCTCGAACGTTTCATACGAATGATTTTATACGATACGTAGATAATACGCCACCGGCTAAAAGTTTGACCAATACACCCGGTACACTGTGTGCAATTTAAGCACAAACTACCGCGAGAAAGGATCGGTCGAAAAAGTTTTTGCCAAAATATTATTAAATACAAATATTTATATTAAAAAAGCTATTATATTCGGTAATGGCGTTTAACGATACCGATGATTGTTAAAATCTCATCTAACGCGTTTTAATAATTGTTGATTAATTAAGGAACATTCCGTTTGATTGTATTTGTAGATAGGAATAGAATCGAATGGATTATGATGTATGTGTGTGTGTGTGTGTGTGGAAAAACAACTTGGCAGGTATTTAGAATTGTAAGGGATGCCGAGGGAAACGTTAAACGCGACTGCCTTTCTCATTAAAACGTGTTACACCAAGTTTCAAATAGAAGGACAACTTTGTGCATTCGTTGTCAGATATAGAAAGAGATGGAATATACTATTCAAACTAATACACATAGAACACCCACATACAAATAATTATATATACGAGTAGAACACGTTGCTAACTAAGCCGATACTAACTATACGTAGGCACTTACTATTTAAACGATACTCTTCTACCTGTTGCTTGCACAATAAAACTAATTTTACGCTAGAGAAGTTATGTGGACTCTTCTACCTGTACACACGCTATATACTGAAAAATCAAATAATTTATTGTATCTACGTTTATTTTGATTTAATTCTTCGTAGGATTGTTCTCCTTTTTTCTTTTTTTTTTTTCTTGTTTTTCAAAAATTCCCATCAATTTTTCCGTGAACAAAATCGAATTGGAATTAATTTCGTGTTCTTCTTTTTTTTTTTTCATTTCGAGATAACACGATCGCGACGTGAAAATACGAAGAATAAATAAAAGTAAAAAATAATGTAAAAAACATATTACAAAAGTATATACACCCCGTATGATTTATGGTTGCAGTTACGACAACGTAGACTCGCCTAATTATGGTAGGCACTTGAACGGACACGGTTCACCCCCAGCTACGAATTCGTCGTCCCAAGGGAGAGATTATCACGGGGGTGGTAGCGGTGGTGCATCGTCTCCGTATAACAGCCACCATCAACAGCATCATCACCATAATCATCATGCACAGGACGGAAGTTACCAGTATGGTAGATTCGATGCTAGCGCGTTACACATTGCGCATGCTCTCAAGCAAACGGAACTTCAAAAGGGTTATAGCAAGGCTCGCGAGAAGCCCATCGATTATTATCTGGTGAGTCATTCTACCCATTATGTATATATTTCTATATGTGTACGTGTGTGTATGTGTACGTAGTAAAAAATATTATCTACGAATAAGTGCGCGCGCGTGTGTGTGTGTGTAAAATACGTAGGACTACTTTGAATTCACCTATTATGCATTTCTATATGTACTCGTGTGTATGTGTACGTAGTAAAATATTATACACAAATGTGTGTGTGTGTGTGTGTAAAATATTTAGAGACTACTCTGTGAACGCGTAATGCGTTACGTTTGCGTGTGTATTTGGGCGTGTGTGTGTGTTACGTTCTCTTGGCACGAGAGGTGGGGGTTGGGGGGATTGGGGGGTGGGTTGAGGAGAGCCTGTGGTCATCGCCGTATTAGGACGAGAGAGTTTACTATGTCGAGTCCCTCTTCGTTCGACTCGAACCACTCTTGCACGCGGCCTCCTTATTTTCCTTCGAGCAAATACTCCTCGCGTGTTTCGCTCACGACCATGAAATAATTCAACAATTCAAACGTTATAATGTTTTTTTTTTCTTTTTAATCTCTAATCAATCCGGCAGATCGGTTGCGAAAGAAACAAAATATATTGCGTATTATAAATGTTAAATGAAAAATTATTTGTTTTTAATTGGAAAGAATGAAGATGTTGCTGTTATTTATTTCATCATTATTTTTGTTCAATGTTCATTCATTAATTTCGTGGTATTTATAATTTATATTTTTATATATTATATGTAAATAATATAATAAATATTAACATTTAATATCAGTGATTAATTAAATAAAATATATATATATATATAGATATATAATATATATATATTATAGATATAGAAATATATATAAAAATATATAAAAATATATAAAAATATAAATAAAAAATATAAATAAAATATAAATAAATATATATATAAAATAATATATATATATATAAATATTAATTAATATTTCATATATTTCATATAATAAATATAAAATATATAATTTCATATAATAATTATTATAATTATATAATTATAATTAATTTATTAATATATATATAAATAAAAGATAATTTATATTTTATATATTATATATATAAATAATATAATAAATATTAACATTTAATATTAGTGATTAATTAATTAATTAATATATATATATATAAAGAAGAATGTGTGTGCTTATTAATGATTATTGTTTTGTTATTTATGATTAGAATAAAATTGACCGAATGAATGTTAGGAAAATAATGAATACTTCTTAATTTTTGTTTTCTATGTTAGGTAAAAGAATATTTGAATTTTTCTTATGTTAGATATGTAAGTATTCGCGTGTAATATATGAGAAACTTATTTATAATAGATAGACGATCTTATCCTCTCTCAACGTTATCTTAAACAGGTTCTGTATATTAAAACGCATAAATGTTTCTACTTGCGATTCTCTAGCGGTACTCTTCTTCTTCTTCTTCTTCTTCTTTTTCTTCTTCTTCTACCACACGCATAGGTTTCCCATAAAACGATGATATTTTTTTTTTCCAGCGATTTTATAAAAACGATCGTTCGTTATATTCGCGTGTTATCTAAACGTACGATATATTTTATGTGTCATATTAAACAATAATTAACACATTTCTTTTTGGGTCAATACGAAGATTACACAAAAACGCGACAGAGAAAAAATTACGTTTATATTCGTAAATAAAAGTTACGATATATATATATTTGAGAGGATTTTTGCTATTTATTTAAATTATAGAAACTGCATGATCATCATCGAACCGTATCGCAATTTTCTTTTTCCTAAAAGAAAATATAAAACCAAAAATATCGTATTTTTCAATACGATCGAATATGCGATAAGAGTGAGTTGCTACTTTCTTCTCGTTAGAACAACAACAACAACAACAACAACAACAACAAAGAAAAACAGGAAGATCCGAAGTAAATTTAGTCATTTTCTTTTCTAATAATTCCTACTTTTTTTTTATTTTCTTCTGTGCTCCCACCATTCGTTCGACTTGAAAAGAGAAACAAAAAAGAAAAAATATAAAAAAAAAGAAAAATAAAAAAAATCGAAAGAAGAAAAAAAAGAAGCTGGAGATAAATCGTTCTCGGAGTGTAAACCGGTCCTGGAAGTTTCAAGAGACGACGAGCGTGGAATCCTACGTGCGTTTCTGTGAGGAACTTCGAAGAGAGGAGAGAGAGAGAGAGATAGACAGACAGACAGAAAAAAATGGCCGATGTCTTTACAAAAAAAAAAAACCGAAAAAACCAAAAAAGAAAAAAAAAAGAAAAGAAAAAGAACAAAATTTCACATCGATTCGTTGAAATGTTTCCGATCGGTTTTGATTGGTGGAATGTGTAACGCATACTCGACGCATAACTCGTAGGGGGACGATGTTTACATGAAAATGAGTTTGCCGTTTTTCCCATCGTGGGGTCTCTTGAAGAATTGCAAATGGGGAAGAGAAGAAGAAGAAGGAAGAAGAAGAAGAGGAAGAAGAAGAAGAGGAGGAGGAGGAGGAGGAGGAGAAGAACAAACCGCTAGTCGGTCTACTATCGAAACGTTTTCTCTTATAATCCGCTTTCGCGTGTTGCTTGTTCAGCAAAATACGATTTGGTGGATTGCCATTTTGCGAGATATCTTGTGAATGCCATGAGAAAGAGAGAGAGAGAGACACCATACTATGTATGGGTATGCGTAAAAGGAACGAAAAACAACGTGGGCACCGATGACGCGAGATACACGCGCGTGTATTACGTTTATTCTCGACAGATTTCTTATTTTTTTTTTTTCTTTTTGTAAGTTAATATCAATACCGGATATCTCATTCAAATGAGATTTCGATATAATATAGCGTAGGTGATTACGATTTAAATTTATATTCCTTTTTTTTTTTCATTTATCAATTCACCACCGTGTATCACCATCTACACCCGTAATATTCACATTTATTTATCGTATTTATATGAAAAATCTCTAAATTGATCTATATTAATGGTTATAGAAAAATCGTGATATGAACAAATTATTATTAACGTTGTTGACAATTTTAATGATCAATATTGTATTATTAATTTTTCATTTTATTTCCAAGACGAGGAAAAAATAAAAAACACGCGTGTGTGTGTGTGTGTGTATTGTGCATTCGACGGAATAATTTACTATACTTATTGATAAACAAACGTGTATATATTTTAATTAATTTTTTCTTTGATTACTTTTTTTCTTTGTAATGAGATTATGAATCACGTTTTAAAAATAGAAAAAAAAAATACTCGAAGAGAAAATCTAGTTCTGCCTGGCCTCCCCTCTCCCCTCTCCCCTCTTCCCCCACCCACGCCCCTCTTCTTTTATAGAAGATTTCTTGGGGGCTTACTTTTCTTGGTGTAAGAAGAACAAAATCGATAGATTCTCAAGCGAAGATTCTTTTCTTTTCTTTCTTGGTTAGGAAAAAGGAAAAAAGAATAAAAAAAAACAAGACAATGAGTTTCCCTCGTTACTCAAATCGTTAGTACGAGGAAGCAGAGTAGCGTGCAATAACTTTTCTCCTTTGCTTTTCCTGATACTTCGAAAGCGGAAGGAAGGAAGGAAGAGCTTTCTTTATGTTCATCACGCGAAAGGGAATCATTTCCGTTGTTGATTCTAATTACAAAATTACAACAAGATTCGCATTTAAATGCACGAGTTTTACCTTCCTTTTTTTTATCTTTTCTTCTTCTTCTTCTTCTTATTTTTATTCTTATTTTCGAATTGTAATTTGTAAAAGGAAAAAACAAAATGTAATTTTAAAAATAATATCTCTTTTGCAAGAAGCGCAATGTTTTTTTGATCAGAGAGACAAATTTACGAATGAAAATCTTATTTAAGAATAATAATTAATTACGTTCACATACACGCACACAAATACACACATATAGAGACATAAATATTTATTTAATATTTTTATTTTAATCAAATTGATGGATATCGAATATGGAAGATAAAAAAATCAAATAATCTATTCAAACATTTTTAATTATTTTTCATTTGTTCATTATTCGAACGTCATTCAAGTATTATTATATCTTGATTAGAAAGAAAAAAAAACAGGAGTACAAACACATACACACATATACAACTATAACAGAATTAATAAAACGTAGAGAAGAGAAGATAAGAATGGAATGTTTTATTCATATATTTTTTTTTCTATTACCGATATTGAATTGAGAATAAGAATAAGAAGAAGAAGAATAAAAAAGAATAAAGGAAAGGTGTATGAAAGAAAATGATGTATTTATAAGTTGGATGTACTTGCTTTCGTAGAAAAGCCAATGTTCTCGGTTCTCGTCTTATTCTCATTCGCGGTTATTCGAACGAACGTGTTCGTATGTGTGTGACGTAATCGTTGCGTGGGTATTTCTCTCTCTCTCTTTCTCTATATTTCTCTTTCTCTCTTTGCCATTTCTTCATAGCAACGCTCGGTAACGTAACCCACACGACGAAATTACTGTTATAGAATCAACGATATTATTTTAAAACGAACGTTCGACGAAAAAATAAGTCAATTCGTTGCTTCTGAATTTTTGGACAATCTCGAAAATCGAATATCGATAATAACGAGACAAATGAACAGGATTTATTCGCGAGGAAGAAAATTGTGTATCCTCTTTTATCATTTTCTCGTTCGTGAATAACAAAAAATAATATATGTTACACACAAATTTTCTTTTCTTTTCGCTATTTGATTTCTCATTTACAAATATAAAAAAAAAAGATTTATTATAGAAGATAGAATTGGATTTTCCGACGAATGAATATTTGTGCGAGGAAAAAAATCAAAAAAAAAATCATTGTCTCCTCTTTTCTATTACTTTTATTTTGAAGAATCAGGACAAAAATATTATTATCAAAGTAAACCACACACGATTTTCTAATTGGATATATATATATATTTGAATGGAAAAAATAAAAATTGTCCAACTCTTTCCCCCCGCCCCCGATTATCAATTTTTCCAAATCGAAAGGAGATCAATTATCGAAATTAGAACTCTCTTTAAAGAGATCTAGATGATAGATAGAAGAAAGCAGTAACCAAGCTGTGAAAGTAGTTTTAGTAAAAACTTGACGACCGAGCTCTACTACGTTGGCTACGAACATTCATTGTGACAAATAAAGAATATAAAAACGTTTAACACGTTGCGTTTATATTTCTGTGAATTTTTATACGTATTATCTCCGTGTGCGTTTCTCAATGTTCTGATTACGTATATTTGTGTGTATATGTTTATATGTATAAGTATAAATAATATTGTATAGTATCGTAACGATGGTTTAATTGCAACCTGCAGTAGAGAAACCTGTTATTGATAGATAGAATCGATCGGTTAGAAGTTAATGTTAGAAACAGTGTTAGTTCGAACGTGCCAGAGAAACTTTTCCAAATTTTCTATCCCCCCGTGCAATTAAAGGAAAAGTCTAAAACCATCAAACTTATCGGAAGAGTAGGTTCAATGATTAGGAGACTTCGAGAGGACTTGGATGTCCTCGAAACGATTCATTTGGTGAACGATGTGAAACAGATGTTTGCTTTCCTCGACAAATTTGTTAGTTTTCGATCGAATTTTAACATCCTTATGTTATTTTAAATAGAATGACTTGAAAACTTTTCTACCACGCTAAAAGATAAATCTTCATTTGATCTGATAAAATAACATTGAATATTTTATTGTTTTCTGTTCAAAAGTACAAAGTTCAATAATTTACTCAACCCATACACAAGTATATGTAATAAATAAGTGTGTCTGTCTCTGTATAATTAAATCAAATTAAACAAAATATTTCATTTAATGTGATAAATAATAAACGAATTAAAATAATGTTTGTTAACAGGATCGAGATGAGCAAACGCGTTTGGAGATGAAACATCGCAAGGAGGAAGACGATTTGTACAGAAAGTTTGCTCATTATCGAGAAGAGGAGGATCGACGAATCAGAGAAGAATTTAGAGTACGTACGACAGTGTACTTTATTTTTATATAATTATTATTATTATTATTATTGATTTACCTCTGTAAACAAAATTATTCATACATATATATAATATTTTTGTATTGTTTCGTTTTTTGTTAACTTAATCAAATGGGAATATAAAAAACAAAAAAAAGGACGAATGGGAAAAGGAGTTAGAACAATTATCGGCAAGATGGGAACGAGAGAAGGGAGGAAGAACGCGTACCCAACAATTTCAACAGGAGAAGGAAGACTTGGAGAAAAACATGACTCTTAGGAGAGACAAAAAGAAGGAAAGTCTCACGAGGAAAATGTTGGAGCACGAGCGGTAAGTTTATATTATCTAATTAAGATGGCAGATGGTTTATCATTAAAGTGATGTCTTACTTGCATAATACTCGGTTAATGTCGAGCGTTTATTTAGAATAGAACAGACCCACACCAACCAACTTACCAACGATTCTCTAATTAACTATTACCACGGTACATTATTTTAATGAAAAACCAGAAATATATCCGTTTCGCAAATTATGTTCCATAACGAATGACCCCTGCCTGTTAAATAAAATTCAAATTTTCTAGTCGAAAACAACAAATAATCTTATAAAAAATGTGAAACGAGATTTAAAAATAAATAAAACTAACGGCTACACTATTTTTACATTTACGATGCAATTGCAAGATTGATTTGTATTGATTTATTTATTAAAAACAGGAAATAAACATATGAAATGTGAAATCAAATTTAAAAACAAATAAAACTAACACACCTACTATTATTACATTTACGATGATATACAATTGAATTGAATTATTGATTTATTTATTGTCAGTTATTATTGTTAATGAATTTCTAGAGCTGCAACGGCAGCATTGGTCGAGAAGCAAAGTTCCGAAATGTTGGAGTTAATAAACGAGGCAAGAAGCGAGTATATGCTTCAAGAGAGTTTGTATCTTGACGAGGGTGACGGTTATACACAAGAAGCACCACCCCCCTATCCATCACGAGCACCCCCACCCCAACCACCGGCTTTAGCTAAGTATCACATTTACAACGATCCCATGGAATTTGCAGATATGGACCAAATTGCGATCTCGGTGAGAATAAATTCGTCCAAAAAATTTAAGAACAAAAGTTAATCGATATATTCATTTAGTTTCTCTATTATTTTGAGAATAATATTTTTGTTGATAGGTCGCTCAAGAAGATCAAAAGACGTTTACAGATTTGGTACGTCAATTGGTTAGCAGATGTGGCTCGGATATCGAAAAGGCAAGAACGATATTTCGATGGATTACCGTTAAGAATTTAAATACCATGCAATTTGATGAAAATTTGAGAGGCGACACGCCTATGGGACTTTTGAGAGGAATCAAACATGGCACCGAGAGCTATCACGTTCTTTTTAAACGATTGTGCAGGTAGAATCGAAATCAAAACTTAACGAATTTTCTTTTTTGATATTGTTTGTTTATTAAATGAATATTATATTGTTTTAGCTACGCTGGCTTGCACTGCGTGGTTATCAAAGGGTACAGTAAGTCTGCCGGTTATCAGCCAGGTGTATGTTTCGAGGATAACAGGTTCAGGAATAGTTGGAACGCAGTTTACGTTGCCGGTGCGTGGAGATTCGTTCAGTGCAATTGGGGAGCTCGACATCTCGTAAATGCCAAAGAAGTTCCACGTCCTGGTCAACCAAAAGCTAAGAACGATAGTCTAAGGTATTACACGAATACTCTGTTGAAATCTTATCGAGTATATATATATATACTGGGTTGGATAAGATAAAAAATCAAAGATTATTTATTAATCAATATTGATTCGGTATATTTGAATTATGATTAAACGTAAATAAATATAATTTAGGTACGAATACGACGATCATTATTTTCTCACGGATCCGAGAGAATTCATTTACGAATTTTTCCCGCTGCAAGAGGATTGGCAATTGTTGAAACAACCGATCACGTTGAAAGATTTCGAAGAATTACCTTTCGTACGGTCGTTATTCTTCAGGTACATTTTTTTGACTAATTTCAATCATATTTAGTTTATAAATCATTAGATAGATAAGAAATCGAAATAGATCAGAATTATTTACACGATATAGTTTGATAAACGATTTGAAAAGATCAAAGGATTTAACCAACAACGCCATTACAAACGAGAGACGTACAAACCGTTCGGCGAAAAGTACCGTTTCGTATAAATTCTGTGCTTGCAGATATGGCCTTTATTTTCCGGATACGAACACAAATGCCGTTATGTATACGGATTCGACCGGTGCTGCGACCGTAAGAATAGCGATGCCCGCACACATGCAATCGTCCCTCATTTTTCATTATAATCTCAAATTTTACGATAACGACGGGGACGGATACGACGGGGTCTCTTTGAAACGTTTCGTCATGCAGGTAAGAAAAAGTAATATAAATCAAACGCGTAGAAAGTTGTTCGTCAATCTTAAAAACAAAAAGAAAAAAAGAAAAAAAAACAAACGATTAACTTAATTTTTCAAATGTTTTTTTCTTCACAAACGAAACGTTATCGTATTTTTCTTTTCTTTTATTTTCACGCCGACAAAATATAAAATGATTTGTAATGATTGAAATGATCGATCGGAAAAATATTTGCAGTCGGTCGTTGGTAATATCGTTGCATTTCGAGTGCACGCCCCTTGCTCGGGTGCATTCCTCTTGGACATATTTGCGAACGCGGTCACGCCGAAGGAGTACTTGACGGGTGAGCCAATGAAGTTTAAGAGCGTGTGCAAATTTAAAATCGCTTGCGAGGAACTTCAGACGGTGATGGTGCCACTTCCGGATTGTGCCAGTGGCGAGTGGGGTCCTACCAAGGCTACCAGACTATTTGGATTGATACCGATCACTCATCAGGTTTCTGTTTTTTATTTTTGTTTTTTTTTTACATTTTTTTCTCTTAACCCAATTTATACTTTTTTTCTCTCTCCCCCCTCCCTCCTCTTTCCCCGTGCTCGGACAAAAAGAAAAAGTAGCGTTAGTAGAAAAAAATTGTCAACTTAAATCGTCGACGTGCAATGTGAAATAATATTTGAAATATTATCTTTTGCAATATATAAATAAATATTTTGTGCAAGTGCAAGTGCATCGACAATCGATCGACAATTTTTTTTGAGAGATGCGTTTGCGTATGTGGAAGAACGAGTTGAGTGGGGATGAAAATATTCTCTGAAAATGTTCTATATATTTTAAATGATTGTTAATTAATCCAAGAAAGTGTATATTGTTGTTTAAATACACCTAGTATAAGATCGATGTATTGTTCTTCTTCGAAATCCACCGTTGAACCGGGTCATTGTCCTCTGTTAAAGTTCTTTTGTTAAATGTTGTTTATATGACTTTACGAAGGCTTATACGCATGTCTGTGTATTGAAAATTACGTTTGAAAAGTAATAGAAACAACATTCGATAAAAGAACTTTCATAGAGGACAACGTGCCAGTCTGAAGGTGGATTCCGAGGAGGACGGTACATTGATCGTATACTCCGAGCTTGTAAGCAACAATAGACACTTCTATCGATTAATTAACAATTAATTAAGGTAAATTGAACGCAATACTTTATTCTAATAATATTTGAAATTGTTTTAACGTTCCCGATCAGTGATTGCATTGAGTTGAATATTTTTATCTGACAAAATATCTAATCGGAATTGTTTATTCGAGGTAGAGGTAATTTTTAAACAAATTTACTTTGCATTGTTCTTATTTTTAATGAATATATAAAGTGATTCTGTGTGATATTAAATAATATTTAAATTATAGTCAAAACGAAGGGTGTCCCCAATTGTTAGACACGAACAAATTATTTTTACAGATATATTAATGTACGGATACATTACTTTCGTATTAGTTTAATCCACTTTTTATAAATAAAACTTTCATGTAGTTGTACTAAATGTATTTACGATTTTAAGAGACACTGATTGTACGCGTGAAACGTATCGATTATTATTTTCCACGCGATAATCTCGCGAATTTCACTTTTGTCCTGCATGACAAAAAGAAAATAATTCTGTTTAATTTTAAAATGTATCTTTTTGTATTTATTTATTTATTTATTTATTTATTTATTCGCAATTGTGGTTCATATTTGGATATATTGTTTAACGATTTTCGTTTTTTTTTCCTTTTGTTTTTTATTTGTAGGAAGCTTTAGTATTCGCAGGAAGAGAATTGGAAATACAATTTCGGATGTCGCGACCATTGACCGATTTCATGGCAACCCTGCACAAAAATGGCATAGAAGAAAAAAGATTGTCGAAGTTTGTTGCCCATTCGATAGCAGACGACGACGCGGTTACTTTTTCGATAAGTTTCCCGGAGGAAGGACAATACGGTTTAGATATTTACACGAGAGAATCAACTGGACCAACTACAACGCAGCACGACGTTACCGGTGAAAAACACTTGTTGACCCATTGTTGCAAGTATCTCATCAATTCGAGCAAACGTAATTGAGAAGAGATGAGAAGATATGAGAATAGAATAGAATAGAATAAAATAGAATTAGAATAGAATAGAATAGAAAAGAAGAGAAGAGAAAAAAAAGAAGAAGAATTTTCTTTTCTCCTGGTATGACCAAAATAATAAGAAAAATAATTTTTATACATATTTTTTTTTTTTTTTTTATTTTTTATTATTCGTTTCGTTTCGTTTCTTTCTTTCTCTCTTGTACGGATTATCTTCCTCTTGTTCTTCTAGTTTGTTTTTAAAACGAACAATATTTGGAATGGGAATAATCCTTTCCCCTCCCCCCCTTTTTTTTCTTTTTAATAGAAATGAAGAACTCGTCGTCAATTAGTCGTCTGCGAGTTCATTAACAATCATCATCCGTCTCTTCTTACTAACGCTTGTTTTCATTTCAAATTCTTACGACAAAAGTGGCAATTACGTTCTCGAATAAACCGGTCGGGTAATATCCAGGTGACAACGTGCGATTTATTTATCTCTCTCTCTCTCTCTTTCTCATTCTTTCTCTAGTTTATTTTCTGTTTTTTCTTTTTTGGAACACGTTTCAAAAATTATACCAACTAAAAGAAATTAAGATAATCAATGTTATTCAACTTGTCTCGTTTCGTAATGACTTTTACCAACGATTACTAATCCTGTCCCATTTGAATTTAGAAATTTTGTTTCCTTTTTTGTTTATTGTTTTTTTTTCTTTTTTTTTTAGAGAGAACAAGGATTTTCGTTCGCGTACATTTTAGAGAAATTATTATTTTATAATTATTATTATTATTATTATTATTTATTTATTTATTTATTTAGACTCACGATGGAAGAAGAAAATTAACGAGCTACCTCCAGAGATTTGTGTATAGTAATTAATAGAAATATTTAGATACTTCATAAATCTAACAACAGAGGGAAAGAGAGAAAGAAAGAGAGAGAGAGAGAGAGCACTTAATTTTTCAGTAGATATGAAGAAATTAGTATAACATAGTAGAAAGTGTGGCTGGTATGATAAAAAAATGATTTTCCTGTTGGAGTAGCGATGAAAAATACAGCATAAGCTTTTATCAAATATTTTGTCGAGTGGTTTTATAAAAAACGAATACGCACAAACACAGACACACATACAAATCTATAAAATCGTAGTGGTATCGAGTTTCATGTTATAATGACGAATAAAAGCGTTCGGATACAATACACATTTACACATTGTACACATATTCGTGTTTTTTTCTTTCTTTTTCTTTTTTTCTTTTTTTTTTTTTACGAGCTCTCGATAAAAAGGGGCTCACTTTGTATTTTTATATTTTGCTCTATGTTCCTCCGTGCTGTATTTTAATCGTTATTGCAACAATATATTTGAAAATATTTATTCATTTATATATATATATATAATTCCCTATATTCGTTTTTTAAATTTATAATTCTCGTAGCGTTTCCGATTAATCTTTTCATATCTACTCGTAAATTAAAAAAGGGAAAAAAAAAGGGAAAATATATTCAGGAAGATAACAAAAAAAAGAAAGAAAGAAAGAAACGCACTTGTATTCAATAAGAATAAGTTTTCGTAATATTTTTACAATCCTACTGTTGGTACCTAAAGAAAAAAAAAAAAAGAAGAAAAGGAAAAAAAATGCGCAAACGTATATCAGAGTTTGTACGGAAAGTAATTTCGTTTTTTTCACTTGGTCAGATATTTTCGTTAATCGCGTTTACCGATACGAAACTTTGCTTTAAACCTTCAAAACATTTGATATTCTAATAAAAGACACTTTAGAAGTGATTTAGAATCTTGTTGCGTTTCGATCCGTTGAATCCGTCTTTTTTTTTTTGACAAGATCGAAAAATATTTTTATTATCGTAAGGATCGTTGCGTTCAAATGCAACGAAACGATTCATCGAGTGAACTTGCAATAATTTAAGGAACGAAATTTATCAAATTTGATCTTTTAAGTATTAACAAATGAAAAAAAAGAACAATTACTTTCCGAAACTTACAATCAGTATGCGTTTATAATGATCGATCGTTCCACCAAATGTATACCTCGAATTTCGAACGAACGATTTAATTATTGCGTTAGAAAATGAATTTAGAAGTCAGAGAAGAAGAGAGAATTTCAAGTATAAACGAGGAGACTTTAAGTTAACCTAAATATATAAAAATATAAAAATCGCGTATACATATATATATATATATATATATATATTTTATACATATATAAATGTAAGGAAAAAAGTTAAATGCGCTTTCGTAAGAAAAATTCGTCGTCCTTCAAAGAAGCGTATTTAAAGCAGCTCAGGCTCGTTTGTTTTTTTTTTTTTCTCTTTTTTCAAGGCTTTTTAGAGGTGGCTGGAAATACGAAAAGGTGCTCGTCTACGACGTTCATGTACATAAGTTTATTTATGCACGTTATATACTTAAGGCACGTGTGTTATACCATTCTAAAACGTTTCAAAACGATGCACACATAGTTGGAAAATGAGAACGCGACGAGGAGTTTCACCGTGGCAATGATTCTTAAGAGAAACCATTCACTCACACATACGTTTATTCCAACATTCATACACACACACACATACATACATACACAACCAAGAGAAACAGATATAGAGGTGCTATAGTTTATCCTATCTCTCGTTCGTACTTATTCTATTGTTTTTATTTTGTCTTGTTAATTTTATTTTCTATCTTTTTTGTTGTTAATAAAACAAATTCTAACGACGCTTATGGGAGAATAATAAGATTAAGAATAAGAAGAAGAAGAAAAGGAAGAGGAAGAGGAAGAAGAAGAATTAAATGAGGTGGATGTGTGACCGTTTTTGTTCACCGTTTGTCTAACTCGAGCTTATGAATTATTGTCTCACCTTGTTCATTATTTTAACTCATTTCGATATAGTCCGATATGTAAAATAATTTCTTTTTTTTTTTTTTTTTTTTTTTTTTATAATATTAGTATTAAGGATATATTTAAAAATATAAATATAATTATATTAGATATTTTTGATTAAATAGAAAAGAGAGTTGGAGAGAGAGAGTGAGAGAGAGAGAGGGAGAGAGAGAGATGGTATTCTTGTATAAAGATTAAATAAAAATAAAAATTAAATTGAATGCCAAGGAATTTGATAACAGAGATTAGGATGATAATACAACAGAAATCTTTTCTATCGTCCTAACAACGAACTACAAACGTTACAGAATTTTGTAGTACTTAACAGTAGGTAAGGAAGATACCAATTTAATGGGGGAAAGAATATTATATAAAATCCCTATAAAAATCGAACGGGAACAATTGGAAAAATATGTTATTTGCCGAAAAAATCGCATTTAAAAAAGAAGACGTGTTCGCATAAACGATTAAATTTCATTTTGTGGATTTTGATTGAGAAAATTTGATTTGGTTTGCCAAGCAAAGCATTCAATTCATTTCTACATTGTAATAATTCATATTTTTATTAATTAAGATTATGATGATGTATTAAAGAACAATGTAAAAATAATATTATTCAATTTGCCGTTTTTTCTTCTTCGTACGAGTTAATAAGATGTTTTGCGATGAATTAAATTCCGAAGAATATTTTCTTTGAATTTAAACGAAACGAAAACGGGGAAAAACGATAAAATGCAATTATTATATTATAATAAATAAATTAATATGTCACGAAAAGACAAAAAGGTAAGAACGAGAGAGAGAGAGAGAGAGAGAGAGAGAGAGAGAGAGAGAGATATTCATCTTTTTCTGATTAAAAACTCTCGTTGAAACGATTCGTTGGTGGAAAATATAACCCGGGGAAAGCTTTGGGTAAAAGTTTAGCAAAGAGAACGCGTAAATAAAAAGAAGAAGAAGAAGAAGAATAAAAAGAAAAGAAATAAATAAAGAAAAGGGTTTTCTCGAACGCGTTATTCTCTAGTTTTTTGTTTATCTACTTTTAACGTCTTTCACATTAAAATGTTGGGGTAGAAGAGAGAGAGAAAGAGAGAGAGAGAGAACGTTGTTATTATGAAAACTAGGTAATTATTGGATTCGCTTCGTGCATTAGTTCAACGAACGAATCGTTATTTGCGGTATGGATCTTGTTTTTTTTTTCTTTTTTCCCCTCTTTACTTTCCTCTTTCGTTTCTTTTTTTCTTTTATTTTATTTTTATTTTATTTCCCTCCTCCTTTCCTTCCTTCCTTTCGACGAGCTAATTGCTACGAAAAGAAGGAAGAAAGAAAGAAAGAAAGAGAGAAAGAGAGAGAGAGAGAGAGAGTGCTATTTGCGCATTAATTAAATGGCCTGCCCTCCTTTTCACCACCTCCCCCTTCCTCCTCCTCCTCCTCCTCCTCCTCCTCCTTCTCCTCTTTACTAACTTCCGGAATACGACTGGCTCGGAATCGGAGAGAAAAAGAGAGGACGAGCTAAAGAAGTTTTTCTTAACTTCCATCTTCTTGTTCGTTCGTTTCGCGAATTTTTATCATGGGGGGGACAATTTAATAATTCAATCTAGCAATTCCTATGAGATTTATCGTATATCTCATTGAGAGGAATTGCAATTTCAAATTAACCAGTTTTCCACAAGTCTCCCATTAATTTCTTACGATCGTACACAGTTGAATATATTATATGTGTGTGTTTATACTTATTACTTAAGTTATTGGGGTTAACGGGGTACGCGGGGAGCTGAGAAACGTTTTGATAATATTAGAGAATGGACACCATAATTTATGACGTTCAATAAATTCTTATTGTTTATGTAATATGAAGGGTTAACGAAATATCTTTTTTTTGGGGGGGGGGGTTGAGGGAGGAATTTTATTTCACTTTATCACACAGTTCGCATACGCACGGTTAGAGTACACATTTCTATTTTATATATTATAATACTTTGTTTTGTTTATTAACGCAAATTTTTATCTCCAAAGCAGGACATTTGTGAAAAAACAAAATAAAAGAAAAAGAAAAAAAGAAAAAAAGCAGCAAAGAATTATTCCGATAAAAAGTTATTTGTTTTTACAAGATGGGGAAGCGAGAGCATGGTATAGATTGTTTTTTTTATATTCAATGAAAATTAATATCAAGGTATCATTCGAACTTTTTGTTTTACATTATTTTCCCTGTAATTAAAAATCAATTAATTTGTTATAATAGTAACTTTTTCTTCGAAAAAAAAAAAAAAATCGTACAAATAAAAAGAATCGAATTATCGTTAGAAAGAAAAAGGGGACGTAAAATTAAAATTTAATTAAGAGAAAGCCACAAAAAAAATTGTAAGAAGAAGAAGAAGAAGAAGAAATAGAATTGAAATCGTAATGGACGATACGAACGAAAGGAAAGGAAAGGATAGGAAAATAATATTGAAATTATTGTTATTATTCGGAACACGAATCGAATAAATTTTCCTATTGATAATACGCATTTGTTACATAGGGTGGGTTCACTTTGAATATGCATTAAGTGTAAGAGTGAGTGAGAAAGAGAGAGAGAGAGAGTCAGAGTGAGAGTGAGAGAGATAGAAAGTGAATCTTTAGTCATCGATCGATCGATTCAGCCAATTCGAGTTAATTTCTCTATCGACAGGAAACAAACACACGTTCTCGTTCGACTCGATCGAACATTGACTCTCTCTCTCTCTCTCTCTCTCACTCAAGAACATAACTCGAGGCTCTCCTGATTATTCACCCTCTATTGCTGATTCTCCTTGCGAAAGGGAACACCTGTTAAGCTCGGCTAATTTCCGATAAACCCACAAGGCGAAAGACCGTTCGGCATTTAAAATGCCAAACGCGAACCAACTTCACCCCCCAGTCCCCCACCCCCAGAACTCACCCTTCCATTCCAATTGCTATCCCCCATCTACTCGCACTTACCGTGCCTTAAATCAACCTACGGTATGACACGACAAAAAAATGAGAAAAAAAAAGTAGCGCGAGAAGAGGGGTTGGAAAGAAGAAGAAGAAGAAGAAGGAAACAAAAAGGAAAATGAAAGAGTAACGTTAAGTAGAAAACGTTAATCGTGTATTCGATTGAAATCGTGGATAGAAAATGGGACGACGAGAGTCCTTTTTTTTTTTTTAAATTATTATTTTGATTACTCGGGGTGTTTGATCGTTTCGTTCGTTTGTTAAAAGATTATTATTATTAAACTATCATCATTGTAGTAGGGGTAGGAGTCCTATGTATGTTCTTACTTACTTACTTACTTACGTTTCGAAATTTAACTTGACAAATCAAATTTTCGTTGGCGTAGTTTAACGCGTTAAACTTTCGGTGTCAACAATAATATTTCCCGCGGTTTGGTTATATGCTCGGTTCCGATATTTATTTAACGTTAGAATTATATGAGAGTTAATAATTATGTTTTGTGTCGTTAATGGAAATCCTGTTTATTTTCGGATTCGTTCGATTGTTTATTTTTTATTTTTCTTTTTTTTCTTTTTTGCTACTACTTTTACAACGTATACACGTTGCATCGATAAAAGGCGTTGAACGAAAAATATACGATTTTGTTAGAAATGAATTTATCGCGATAAAAATAATTATTAAAATGAATTCGATATTAAAATGAATATTCGATAATTCTACAGTAAAAGCAAAAAAAAAAGGGGAAGGGGGTGGTAAAACGCGAAAAAATATAGAAGAAGGAAAGTATAAGAATAATTTAGAAAGAAGCCGCCACCCCTAGGCAGTCTTGGCACGCATCCTCGAATATTTCGTTTGCATGATTGATGGGGAGGGAGAGTGGGGGTGCAGGATTCCAGAGAAAACTCTCTAACCGCATCCTTCGCTAATATTATATATTCCGTAACGATTCGTGTTGCATTTTCTCTTTCCAAATAACGCGACGGGCAAAGAAAAAAAGGGTGGGTGTATTATACGAGGGGTGAAAACGTTATCGCGATTTCGTGAACGAAAGTAAGTAACATTTGTCAAAGTGGGAAAAGTAATGGTGGTGGGTTAGTTATGGTGGTGATATTGTTATTGTTGTTGGTGGTGGTGGTGGTGGTGGTGGTTGCCTCACGCCCAGTCGGCTTTTCTAATCTCGGAAGTCTAGCCGAGCATCTATAATGCATGCCGGCTGTGTTAGGGTATTTCTAATCCCACACAAGTAGCAACAGCGGTTCAACCCCTCGTAGAAACTTTCGAGATAGTCGAAATGTATATCGAGAGCATCGATAGAACCACCCCCCCCATCCCACGGGCCCTTTTCTCTCTCCCATCTTCTTTTTACACGGATGAGTCACTTGTTTTATTTCTTCTCTCTCTCTTTCTCATACTTTTGCAATGGCATTTCGTTCCCTGCAAAAGAAAAAAATGTCATTTATTTTTAATACGGAAAAGTATAATTCTTTCTCTATTTCTCTTTTTCACGAGGAAAGATAATAGGGGGAGTGGGGAATGGTTTCACGCTCGACCATAATATTTATCTACAAATTCGGTTGTGTTCCCGTTTTGCAACATCGGCTGACAAAGAGGGATAACGTATTATATTTTATGGGGGTCTGGGTCGACGGATTTAATGATATTTTCATGATCTCAATAAAGTCAAGAATGGTTTATTTTTAAATCGGATAAATCAATAATTAATCGTTTCTACTTTTTTTCTTTTTTTTTTTTCTTTGGAGAAGGGGAGATGAGGGAAAGGTTGAAAGATTCGAATCACAATTCGTCTATCTCTGTCTATTTATCTATCTATCTATCTATCTCTAGCTCACTCTTGTTGAGAGCTAACGGTATGCATGGTATGAGACTGGTCGTGCTCGAAATTTCTCAGCTATGGAACGCCATACCGAAAATTCTTCGAACTAACATCGACGTACAATTTTCGAATGCAAATTACCAATAGGGAAAGATTAACTTTGGACGATTCAAATATACACAGGCACACAAAAACGCACACGTACACACACGGGACACTCGTACACGTTATTTCGTAATGACGTGTAAAAAAAGATATCGTTAAAAAAAAAGAAACAAAAAAAGAAAGAAAGAAAGAAAAAATTAATTGATCTCAGAACGGTGCAACTTCTTTCTATCCGTGTTTTTCGTTTTTTTTCTTTTTCGGAGGGGGCAGATGTTTCGGGATTTTCGAGAGATGACGACGGACCGATAACGCGGCCTTAGGAAATGGAAAATGCAGAGAAAGAGAGAAAGAGAGAGAGAGAGAGAGATGCAGCCGGCCAGTTTTTCGAAACACGTTTCTAAACCAAGTGGGTAAAAGTCATTTGATGATGGAATGAATTCTACGTTCTAGCATTACTACTTTGTTTTTCGATCCTTCCTCCCTCCCTTCCTTCCTTCCTTCCTTCCTTCCTTTTCCAAATGAAACTAAACATGGACGAAAATACGGTTTAATAAACTAACGCGGGAGAGATTTTAAATTAAAGATAACGTTTTAATTATTTAGAATCATATTTTGCTTGGTAACGTTGTAACATTAGAAATAACATTTTCATTCACGCGAAAGAAATGTTGGATGAAACGTTCGATCGATGCTCACATACATACGCAAATTCTCGTATTTCGTATTAAAATATATAAAGAAATAGATCTATAAATAAAATAAATTTCAAAAGTCGGATATAAATTTGGTATAAATCGTGTTAAATACTTACGGTTACTTTTATTCGAAAATATAAAATTAGATATCGATCGATTGAATTTTCTTTCTTATATTTTATTTTTTTTTGCCATAGGAAAAAATAGGAGAACAAAAATAAAGTAATAGATAGATAGATAGATAGATGTAGAGAGAGATAGAGATAGAGAGATAGAGAATTAGTTGGAAATAAACACGTTTTTAGTTGACTTTTTCGAGAGAAAGAAACCATGCAAAATATTTCCATATTGAAACGGAAGGGAAGAGAAGAGAAGGGAAGGGAAGGGAAGGGAACGAAAGGGAACGAAACGTAACGTAACGTAACGAAACATTTGCTCTTGTTATTTTGGACATAACATACACGCATGTACGAGCAAAAATGAATATCAATCTTTTTCCTGCTTTCGAAAAAGTGCGTCACGGCTATCTCTCTCTCTCTTTGGCTCTCTTTCTCTTTCTCTCTCTCTCTCTCTCATACTTTTTCTCTTTTTTCGTTTCGGGAACCATTATGGCGATATAATGTACAGAGACGCCTCAGACTTTTTTACGATGGAGCGTGCAAAATTTATGTGCAATATGTGGCACATCTCGTGTGCTGCGCAGAGAAATGGGCTGGAGGAAGTGGTGGTGGGGGAGGGAGGGTGGACGTAGAAGGAAGGAAAGAAAGAAAGAAAGAAAAAAAAAGAAAAGGAAAAGGAAAGAAAAGAAAAGTAAATAAAAAATGGAGAGAATTCGCATAAGCATAGTCGTATAATATCGACGACAAGTGTGAGACACACGGAGAAAAGTATAGAGAATGAGGAAGAGTTGAAATATATTACGTGCTTAGTGATTTATGATAAAATGAAATAAATCCTCGACTCAATTTAATTGGATTTTCGAGAAGAAGAAGAAGAAGAAGAAGAAGAAGAAGATCACAAATGTTCATTTTGACTTTTCATTTATGAACAAATCGCGCAGATCTCGATACGATTTAGTTGCATTTCTATAGAAATTTTGTAAAAGGTAGACAGGGAGGGAGAAGAGGAATGGGGGAGTGGGGAAGGGGAACGGGGTTTTAGGTAGAAGAAAGGATTCGTCGTATTGTTTAAATTACTATCCTACCAAAGCGGATATTCTCGTTCTCTCTAAACCGGATTGTAATTGTAAATAGCATTTGTAAACACCGGTGACCTGTTTTCATGAACGTACTGGAACAATAGGAGTACCCTATCTACTCTACACTACCTAGAGCTCACGTAGAGACAGAGAGAGAGAGAGAGAGAGAGTAGTTGTGTAGTTACCAGGAACGAGTAACGAGACGATAAACTCCATCGTACTCTTCTAAATATACGTATAGTTTTTATTTTTTATTTAATAAATTGTTATTCATACACTTAACGACGTATAACGATATTTCTTATTACGTGTAAGAATATGCTTTATCACAACTTGTGTGTGTGTGTATGTATGTTTTTGTGGTTTATTATTATTTATATTAATTATATATATTTAATAAATTATAATTTATCTATTTAATATATATCAAATTGTATATTAGCACAAGGACAAATTTTACTTGCATAGTAATATTTTAATTGACATATATATAATATCAATAATGGTGATATTATTTTTTTATTCCTCTCGATGATTTGACTTCAATCAAGGAGGAAACAATGCAATAGCTAACTGTTGTAAGGTAGTTTTCCATAATTCAGTAATATCGATTCGTAGGATACGTACAGTTGAAATGGTTTGTAATAGTAGATACTTTCGATAGTTTCGTTTCACATCGATGTGAGTATATCGAGTTGGAACAAAAGGTCGGCTTGCGAATCTATCTCTATATATATATATATATATATATATGTGGTATATGTATGTGCGTAAACGTTTATGTATATACATACATACATACATACATACGTAAAATGCATATGCCCTCTCGCGAATTAAACCGACGATGCGAACCGAAGTTGGATCATAGCACGAGTTACGTTCCCATTTCGACATCTCGCACGGTTGAACTTACACGAGAGAGGAGCCTTGCGCTTGATGCAGTTGCTATCATTGGGGCATAATTCGTCATATTTTCAACTACGACCAACAGGACCAACAGGCAGGAGGAGGAGGAGGAGGAGGAGGAGGTAGAGATCAGAACGAGATTGGAAGTTTTACGCTATCGAATATCTACAAAATTAAACATTTCTCTGTGTTATTTATTATTGGGTCAGTAATTTATTATATTCTCATTTTTTTCTTTTTTCTTTTTTTTTTTAATCAGTATTTTATTAATAAATATCGTCAGTATTTTTGAATAAAATATAATATCTCTCTGAGAGAGAGAGAGAGAGAGAGAGGGAATTTTTAATATCCTATTGAGATTAATACAAAAATATTCGATTGTATTTAAAAATGCAATTCATATCCCACTTATTACAAATACTTAATCATCCGTATGAAACATTAATATTTATATCGAACGAAAAACGTTTATTTGAACTATTTATTATAAAATAATAATAATAATAATAATAATAATAATGAAAGTGTACGAATATCATTTTTTAACGTTTCATCGTTCTTCTTTTGGAAAAAATTATTTTTTGTCTACGAAAGAAATTGTTCTCTTTTTTTTTCCCCGAAGCATTCATTGTACATTCCGTTTTAGTTGTTAGTTTAAAAAAAAATCAAAAAATGTGAACACATTAGTAGATACTCTGATTATATATGACTCGCTCGGAAAACTAGCTTGTGCACAAGGATTCAAATCTTCTTATCCGTTAGAAAGAGAGAGACAGAAAGAGTCACATACACCATCACCAAATGATCCATTTAACGAACGGCTTTGCGTTTGTAATCGTGTGATACAGAAAAAACTCATTTCGAGATACTCCTCTTCGTTGCCATTATACCTTTTCCGAATCCCAAAGACTTTCTATCTCTCTCTCTCTTATTCATGTTTTCTCTACTCTATGCATTCCCCTGACCCTTCTCCCTTTCTCTCCCCACCCTTCTCTTTTCGTCCATTTTATCCAGGAAAAGCGATTCCGAGCATTGGGATTGCGGGTCAGCTGTCATTTCCCAGACAGAATAAACAGCCGTTTCGACCGTCATGATCTTTCTTTATCTTTCTCTCTCTCTCTCTCTCTCTCTCTCTCTCTCTCTCTCTCTCTCTTTATTTCATTTTGCTTCTCGCGAAAAAGCATCGTTTTGTTCGAGCATCGGTCAATTTCAGAAACGCGAAACGTTTTGGTTGCTTATGATACGCGATCTTTTTTCGTCAAAACTCGCATGATATTACTCAGCAGACACGTTACCGAGTGACAACAAATCGTATCTTGTTTCTGGCATCGATACTACTACCGTCAAATTAAATCTTTTTATATCTTTTATCAAATTAACGTTTTAACTATTCCCCGTTGTTCGTTCGTTCGTTCGTTTGTTCGTTCGTTTGTTTGTTTGTTTGTTTGTATTTTTATTGAATTTATTTCGTTGACATATTATGCTTGACACGAGCAAACGAAATCCATCAAGTTTACCTTTTAGAATCGATTGTAAATTTTTCGTTTTGTTTTTTTTCCCCGATTTAATAATCATTTCTCACGTAATTATTATTATTATATATTATTTTATTATTATTATTATTAATTATATCGTTATATATTTAAATGAAATATTTTATGATAATATAAATGTGATATATTACGTATATAAATTACATTTGAAATAATACATATTGAAAAATAAATTTTACTAATATATTTCATTGATTTTATTTTATTTTCTCTGTCGAGGTGTTAAATAACTTCGTTGTTTCATTTTAAAAAGATTGATTTTTTTTTTCTTATAAAAAGATCGATTGATTGATGAGAGAGAGAGAGAGAGAGAGGAATAGATGAGAGAGTCATGATAATAAAACAACATCGGTCAAGTTGATGCCAAGTTGGCGAGTCATTTAGCGTTAGGATAGTTTCGATTTGGTTTCTTGCTGAGAATCGTACACGAGTGAAGGACGATGAAGTGTGTGTGTGTGTGTGTATAAGTGAAGATGGTAGGCCGCTTGATAACCGGTTTTTATCGAGACCGATTATCGAACTTTTTAACAATCCATTCATACGAAACGGTTTTGTCGACTGATTTCGTGGAATCCTTGGACTGACAGCTGTCCGTTAAGTTTAACATATACACTCGGATTTTTTTCTTTTTTTTTTTCTGATTGCACGAACTGGACGACGTCTTCTCACCTGGCCCAATCAGGCCCATCCTTTTTCGCAATTACACGGAAAGCTTATCTCCCCTCTTTCTAGATTTTTTCTTTTCTCTCTTTCGTAAGAATATGTGCGAGATACGTGTGGTGTGACTTTTATCGGCTTGATAATTAAGTTTGATCAAAAAGGACGATACCAGCACGCACGCGCTTGCGTGAAACTCCAAGAGGATTCTTTTTCTTTCCCTTTATTTTTCTTTTTTTTTTTGTTGTAGTTTTGTGACGTCATAAATTAATACAACTTTATAACACCTACCAAGATGAAAATACTTTGGGGCGTTAATATTTTTGCTTGTAATTCGAGGGTTCTCGTATCGTTGAAAATTTGTTATTTCAAATAATAGTAATGTTACTTATATATAAATATAAAATATTTTTCAATTTCAATTTGAATGGATGGGTCAGTTTCTTCTTGTTCATGTTCGATCAATGTTAGCAGTGTTAGATACGGAATGCGAGTTAGAATATGATATTTTTTAAAGACGAGCAAACGGAACGTTTCACTTTAAAGGATACCATTCTACTTTCTCTCTCTCTCAATAATACTACTTTACTATCTTTTTTTCTGACAATAAGAGAAAGAAATATGAGGAAAGAAAGAAAGCCGAGCACGGTGTTATTAAAAATGAAAGGATTCGATCTCGGGCGCAAAGCTACACTTAATAACGGATACTCAATTATTAATCCCGGTTGCGTGACTTTACTTTCGAATCTTATCGTCTTTCGTGAAAGATCACGTTCCCGATTTTTCTTCTTTATCGCGATTCGTTCGTTATCACGAGCAAAAGAAAAAGAAAATCCTCGTAGAAATCACCAAATCCCAAAACACCTCTCACACACTCATCCCACACGCACGCATGTACGCACGTACACACGTACACACAACACTAAATATAGGAAAGAGATGATACGATTTTAGTTGGGAAATCTTTCGTTACCGATTCTGGCTTTCGTAAATTGAAATTTGCTAGCTGTTTGATAATCCATGACACGATCGATCACTCACACGGGGTTTTATCGCATGGTGGATTCTCTCTCTCTCTCTTTCTCTCTCTCTCTCTCTCTCTCTTTCTCTTTCATTCGACGATTTGCATCTCATGAGCATGGAAATTCACTTCGTTTATTGAATGGCTCACCGAGCTGTAAGCCAAAGCAACCGATCGATATTCTCTCCCGGTTTCTATTTGAAATCGATTCTCTCGAATACAGTAGTGGGTATCGAGTATATCGATAATACCTATTTCGATTCCTCATTTTCACTTTTATCCTCTTATTCGACTAATTCGACGAAAGGGAACATTCATCTGACTCGGTTCTTGATTTGTTATAATTTATTATTATCCAATTACATATAGAAAAAATGATCTTAACTTTTCTACGAACTTACCATTCGTGCGTGAAAAAAAAAAGAAGAAAAATTATCATCATCTTCGATAACGTTTTCTTTTTTCCCTTTCCTTTTCCTTTTTTCAAAATCAATCCTCACGAAATTTTGATTCCATCCATTTGTATGAATTAAATTTGGCCCGTTCCTCCTCCTCCTCCTCCTCCCCCTACCCCATATCTCTTGGAAGATACTTTCTCGCAGTAGGGGAGTTGAAAATCTCGTAGCAGTCGACAATGAAAGTTAAATTCGAGCGTTACCCTTCCTTCTTCTTCTTCATCTTCTTCTTTTCCTTCAGTCTGTAGCCGCAGAATGAGAAGAAACCTCGACCTTTTTCTTTAGTGGTAGTGGTGGTGGTGGTGGTGGTGGTGGTGTTTGGGTGGGAAGAAGAAGAAGAAGAAGAAGAAGAAAAGAAAAAAGTGTTGGTGACCGTGAAGAAACCTCTCGATAGAAAGAGAAAGAAAAAAAAACAGAAAGAGAGAGAGAGAAAGAGAGATCAGCGGACGCGTATAAACAGAGTCGAATACACAGGGTGGGTTATAAAAAGGATCGAAAAAAGGATGATGAAGAAAGGAGACTACAATGAGAGGAATAAGGGTATCTCATTGGTGTTGGTTGCACCCTGCTGCCCGTCAACCGCCACAAACTTCTTACGTTTTGTGTCACCGCGGTAGACCATTTTATACAAACATGCTTATATGTTTTCTTCTAACTTCTTACCTGCCATAGGCACGCTCGAAACGTCTCTCCCTATATTTATGAATATCCACATGTGTATATATACACGCGTATGTTTGCCTGTATGTGTATGCGGATGCTTGAATTCATCGCTACCAAACGAAAAAATCTATAATTTAATGCCTCCTACATGGTAGACAACGATTACGACGACGAATACTCGAACGTCGTCCACTGGGAACTTCAGTAATCTAGATGAGATACGAATCAGAAATCCTTGTAATATTTACAAGGAATATTTTCTTATGGGGGATGGGGGATGGGGGTGGGGTAAACTTAAGATTACTTTAAGAAAAGGTATGTGTTCTTCTAATTGATTTTTAGAACGAACACAACAATCATGGGAATAACTTATTCATTTTATTTTTATTTTCTTTTTTTTTTAAATCCAACATCTGTCGCAACCGTGAATAAAACCGTGTAGACAAAAAGTATATTTTTAAGATGCATCTTTTTTAGGATACTTTCTTTTTGTTTATAATATTATATAAAATCATTTTAGAGTCTACTAAAATAATTTACAAAGTGGAACGTAGTATTATTTTTAGTGACATTCTATCGAAGATTTTTCACACCGAAGAGAAGGGATCAGGATTAGTAGGACTTCTTGAAAATTCCTTGTAATTCTTGTAATATTTATAAGGAATATTTTCTTATGGGGGATGGGGGTGGGGTAAACTTAAGATTACTTTAAGGGAAGGTATGTGTTCTTCTAATTGATTTTTAGAACGAACATAACAATCATGGGAATAACTTGTTCAATTTTATTTTTCTTTCTTTTTTTTTTTTAAATCCAACATCTGTCGCAACCGTGAATAAAAGTGTAGACAAAAAGTATATTTTTGAGATGCATCTTTTTGTTTATAATATATATAAAATCATTTTAAAGTCTACTAAAATAATTTACAAAGTGGAACGTAGTATTATCTTTAGTGACATTCTATTGAAGATTTTTCACACCGAAGAGAAGGGATCAGGATTAGTAGGACTTCTTGAAAATTTTTGTAATCCTTGTAATATTTACAAGGAATATTTTCTTATGGGGGATGGGGGTGGGGTAAACTTAAGATTACTTTAAGGGGAGGTATGTGTTCTTCTAATTGATTTTTAGAACGAACACAACAATCATGGGAATAACTTGTTCAATTTTTTTTTTTTTTTTTTTTTTTTTAAATCCAACATCTGTCGCAACCGTGAATAAAAGTGTAGACAAAAAGTATATTTTTGAGATGCATCTTTTTGTTTATAATATTATATAAAATCATTTTAGAGTCTACTAGAATAATTTACAAAGTGGAACGTAGTATTATTTTTAGTGACATTCTATTGAAGATTTTTCACACCGAAGAGAAGGGATCAGGATTAGTAGGACTTCTTGAAAATTTTTTGTAATCCTTGTAATATTTACAAGGAATATTTTCTTATGGGGGATGGGGGTGGGGTAAACTTAAGATTACTTTAAGGGGAGGTATGTGTTCTTCTAATTGATTTTTAGAACGAACACAACAATCATGGGAATAACTTGTTCAATTTTATTTTTCTTTTGTTTTTTTTTTTTAAATCCAACATCTGTCGCAACCGTGAATAAAGTGTAGACAAAAAGTATATTTTTGAGATGCATCTTTTTGTTTATAAATTATATAAAATCATTTTAGAGTCTACTAGAATAATTTACAAAGTGGAACGTAGTATTATTTTTAGTGACATTCTATCGAAGATTTTTCACACCGAAGAGAAGGGATCAGGATTAGTAGGACTTCTTGAAAATTCCTTGTAATTCTTGTAATATTTATAAGGAATATTTTCTTATGGGGGATGGGGGTGGGGTAAACTTAAGATTACTTTAAGAGAAGGTATGTGTTCTTCTAATTGATTTTTAGAACGAACACAACAATCATGGGAATAACTTATTCATTTTATTTTTATTTTCTTTTTTTTTTAAATCCAACATCTGTCGCAACCGTGAATAAAACCGTGTAGACAAAAAGTATATTTTTAAGATGCATCTTTTTTAGGATACTTTCTTTTTGTTTATAATATTATATAAAATCATTTTAGAGTCTACTAAAATAATTTACAAAGTGGAACGTAGTATTATTTTTAGTGACATTCTATTGAAGATTTTTCACACCGAAGAGAAGGGATCAGGATTAGTCGGACTTATTGAAAATTTCTTTAGAAATATGCAATAAAGAGAATTGTCCTTATCGATCGTAAACTAAAAAGAACAGCGAAACGTGAACAGAGAGAGAGAAAAAGAGAGAGATTAGTAATCTTGAGATCAGTTCATATAGAAATCAAATCCGAGATTGGTATCGTCAGAAAATCGTTCACAGTAGAAATAGTAAAGCACAAGAAGCATGTATCTATGTATATAATGTGTAAAAGTGTAAGTATAATATAACTGAGGATTTTTTTTGGAGGGGAGGGAATATTGTTGACGGTGGATGAGCATCCCTGGGAGTGTTTCTTGCTCGGGACAATACGGAATAATGGGATTACATAAACAACGGCAACAAGGCATTGTGGTTTCGAAGGAAGGAAGAAAGAAAGAAAGAAAGAAAGAAAGAAAGAAAGGTTCGTATAGGTGGGTTGGTAGGTAGGTAGGTAGATAGGTAGGTAGGTAAGCCAAAGAAAGGTAGGCCAAGGTACAAAAAAAGAGAAAGATAGAAGGGATGAGATGGGAAGGGAAGGGAAGAGGAAGAAGAAGGACGTATAAGTGTTGAACCAGGAAAAAAAAAATAAAGAAGAAGAAGGAGGAGGAAGGACAGTTGGTCCCAAAGAGGGAGGAAAGAAGGAGGAAGAACACTCTTCGCAGGGATTTGGTATCGTTCGAGTCGACTATACTTTGTGGATTTTCTAACAATAAAAGCAACATACCATAGTGTGTGTCCGTAGTAGTTGCTTCTTTTCGAACCATAAGAGATACACTATGTTGCGTTTGAAGTTTCTTCTTCGTCTCTCTTCTTCTTCTTCTTCTTCTTTTTCTTTATTTCTATAGGAGAGGGGAGGGTACGCATGCGAACGAGAACCCCACGGTAAAATTTTTCTTAGGACAACGTCAATGGCTGGCGTATTGTCAAAATATTGGCGTCGATCGGATCGTACCAGCTTTTGTATCATTTTGCCACCCCTTAAGTTATATACCCTAACCGATTGGGGGGGAGGGGAGGGGAGAGAGGTACCCTAACTGACTTTAACGCACTAAGGGATTGCTTCTTGCATCACGTGGTTGGATTCTTGAAAGAAGACTTTAAAAAGATACTCTCTCTCTCTCTTTCTCTCGCATTCGTTCTATCATTTTTCCTCGTTTTCTATCGTTTTTCATATTAAATAATCGACAAAAAAAAACTTGTAACCATTCTTAATCGATTTAATAGCAGAACCGGTCACCGATACGTAAACATGCGGTTGGTTCTGTAAAGTTTTGGAAAAATCGATTGGGGGAGGGGGAAATAATAATAATAAATGGTGACACTAAAGCCAATGTGTGAGAAATAAATTATCCTCGGGACAAAGTCCTAAACACTCAACGAGGAAATTTAACGTTGGAAGGGACTCGATGCGTTTCTTCTCTCTTTCTTTCTTTTCTTTTCTTTTCTTTCCTTTTCTTTTTTTCCCCCCTCTTTTTTTCTTTTTTCTACTTCGCGGTTTTGCGGTTTGCCAGTGTTTGCCACCGCGCTTTTTACCCGGGCTGATTACAAACTTGTCGTACCGTTTTCCTAAGAAAGTCTACACGTATACCTATATATATATATATATATATATCTTTCAAATTGCACAAGTTGCTTATACATTTTTATTTTAAATACGAGGAAGAGTATAACACACGAAAAGAGAAGAAAAAGAATAAATGTAATGTTAAAGAAGATATCGCTTAGAATATTACACATTACATTTTGGAAAAGTTGCTAGGTCCAATATGTCAGGCAATCCTCTCTCTGCTACCCACATAATGCATAACCATATTATATATTATAATCCATAGATTTTAGATGGAACCTCGTCACATAATTCGGTAGATAATACATGGTCCATTTGGTTTCGGTTCGTGGTTTGCGGTTTATAATAGCCATCGATGACATTGATCGATCGATACAATATGTGTGTCGTATTTTTTATATTATTACGTATATATATATATTTTTATTCTATTCTTTTTTTTCTTCTATATCATTTCACAATTTCTTCGAGTGTACGTTTAAGATAATCAGAATACAATAACTATATGGTGGTACGAAAATATTTCTGTGATTGGTAAAATATGTAAAAGTATGCGTTTGAGATAATCAAAATACAATAACTATATGGTGATACGAAAATATTTCTGTGATTGGTAAAATATATAAAAGTATGCGTTTGAGATAATCAAAATACAATAATTATACGGTGATACGAAAATATTTCTGTGATTGGTAAAATATATAAAAGTATGCGTTTGAGATAATCAAAATACATTAATTATATGATGGTACGAAAATATTCCTGTGATTGTTAAAATATATAAAAGTATGCGTTTGAGATAATCAAAATACAATAATTATACGGTGATACGAAAATATTTCTGTGATTGGTAAAATATATAAAAGTATGCGTTTGAGATAATCAAAATACAATAACCATATAGTCGTACGAAAATATTTCTGTGATTATTAAAATATATATATAAAAGAGTATAGGTGAGTTTGGAAGTACCTATATAAAAAGAAGTTAAAGTTAGGTGAAATCGTATCGTTCGATAGGAAGATCGTTTGGGTTTTGCATAAAAGAAAACGAGTATGTTTTATCGCGAGAAACTCTGTTCTTCTTCTTTTCTCAAAGACTCGTCGTCATTCGATAATTCGAGAAGTCGAGAAAGGAGGTAGGTAAATGCCGCGAGGGAAAAAAGTGTATGCCGAGTAGGAGGAGGGGGGTAGGGTAAGGTAAGGGGGAGGGAAAGAAAAGCACATAGAAATCGTTTATCGTCGATCGTTCGGCATCGTCCTCGGGCAAACCGCAAACTACCATAACCATAACCACGGAGCGGTTAGAATACTTTTTAAACGAGTAACTACTCTCGATGCTGACCGCTCTATCCGGAATAGATATACCATTTGTGAATTTCTATGTGTGTATAACTTCCTATGGGGAACAGGAGGGGGAAAGTATGTGTATGGTGTGTGTATGTATGTGTATGTATTCGTGTAACTCTTTTGCCATTCCTTTTGATCGTCGTTGTAGTCGTTGTCGTTGTCGTCGATCCATTACAAGCAAATCGACTGTTTTATCAAAGCTGTGTGTGTATGTGTGTGTACACGTCTATACGCGAAAGGAAAGATAAGTGAAAAATGATCGGTGATTTCGAAGAAATATTTGTAACCCTTTTTAAAATGATCTTTAGAAATATATATCTAAATTTTTGATTTATTCTTATAACGAAATTATCATCCTCGTATATTTATTTCTTATTTCTTTTCTAATGATTAATTATTTTATCTCGATTTTTGATCTTTATTTTTCAATCATGTAACTCGATCGTAAAAGGATCGATCGTTCTTTGATCACGATGGAAAATTTCTCTTTTCTTTTCTTTTTTTCTTTCTCTCTCTCTCTGTTTCTCTAACGTGTCACTCAGTTCCAGTTTTGGTTTCGTGTCGCGAACCAGTCCCATGATGGTTCTCCTAAGTAGTTCCTAAACCAGGGAACGCGTTTCATACTGTTTGCTAAGAGTATTAACCGCATTAAAGGGCAGAACTTCGGTGGGTCTGACTGAATCGTTGTTGGACATAAGGCGAGTATAGAAACGATCATCTCTTCCCATCTGCTTCTATTTCTTGTCTATTATCTTCTTCCTCTATCTATTTTGCAATTTTAATAGCCCTTTTCTTCTTTTTTATTTTTTTTTATTTTGAATACTTATATTAAATTATTTAAATCCAAAATTCGTGTATCCCGTGTATATATATATACAAAATTTTATTTATTCTCGATTAATATTCTTTATTTTAATTACAAATATAAATGAATATTTATTTATATTCGTATTTATAATTTAGGAATAAGCGTTGCATCGGTTATTCGTTTATCGATTATTATACCACCGATGAACAATCATAATATAATCATATGAAAAATAAAAACTGGTGTGTGTACTTATGTACGCACGTAAGAAGTTATACTTCTTTGCAGTACCAAAACGAATATAACCTCAATAACCTCAAAAATAACTTCCAAAAAAAACTTCAAAGAAAAAAAATAATAATTATTATTATATATATATAAGAAAGAATAAAAAAAAAAGAAAAAGAAAATATCAAAATATAGATATCAGTCCACACTAAATATAAGAGAGATATATCGAATTACTTCACGCGTCAACAGTAATGGCGTGGTTACAGCATTAGTTCTCGCTTCGATCATTTAAGTAAAGCAGCGCTGAGTTCGATTAGTATTTGGATGGGTGACCCGCTTGAGAAAAAAAGGGGAAGAAGAAGAGAAGACAACTTCATGCCGTATACTTGAAATCGCTTTGCCGCGCGTCGTAAATACCGACAAACTTCATGGTGTCGTTTTTCCAGACGCTCGGAACAAAATCACTCCCCATTACATTTTCCCCAACGCGCCAAAAGAAGTATAACCTCAAAAAGAAAAATTCTAATTCAATAAATAGAGTAAGCGAATGTGTGAAAAAGTTAAATTTAAATAAGAGAAGAGTGTATTATTATCAGAACAATTATTGTCTCTTTTGTTCACAGTAAAGGAAGAAAATAAATAGAAATGGAATAAAAATAAGAATAAGAATAAGAAGAAGAAGAAGAAGAAAGTAAAACGTGTCCAATCGTCCTGACACCGTAGAGAAAGCCCACGAAACTCGACTGTAAAAGGGAACTAACGATATTGCTTCGCGTTCTACCGTAGCCAGAGAAAGACGTGGGTGGAAAAAGAAAGAAGAAGAAGAAGAAGAAGAAGGGCAGCGAAGGACTAAAAGTCCGAACTTGTCCTTCTCCCTGGCCATTTAAAGCCGCGAAAGTCCGGCTCTTGCTTTTCTCTCTCTTTCCAAAGTATTATATTAAAGTAAACCTCAAGCATAAGTGTATTTATTCACACACACACATACAGACACGTATAAGTATTCTTTCTTTTACGCATATCTCGAACACAGTTTCTCTTCCCTTCTGACCCTTCCCCCACCCTTTTGTACGTTCTCTCAAACGAATACGTGAACGAAGCGTGACAAAATGCGAAGGTGAGCGCACGCGTTTTGTAACCGAACCGAACATTTGGACGACATTCGTGGTAAACGAGTCGTGACGAGCAGAAGAAAACCAAGAAGGAAGTGATACGAGAAGGGAAAGGGAAGGGAAGGGTTAAGGGAAGACTAAAAGGAAGAGACAACGCGACCAAGAGGATGCACGTTTGCTTGCTTGCTTGCTCGCTCGCTTACTTGTTCGTTCGTTTCTTCTTCTATGTTACGTGTTCGAAAAGACTACCAAGAGGTGGGGGATGAGAAAGAAAGAAAAAAAAATGATTCCCTTTAGTCAAAAGAATACTATATATAAGTTTCTTCTTCTATTCACGGTGAATAAGAGAAACTGTCGTTCAACGGAGATCTTTTATTTTTTCGGATGTTCTCACACACCGCTATGGTGTCATTTTGTATCACACACCTTTTTTCCCCCGATTGGTCTACTTATAAAGCAAAGAAACATACACGCATACCGTTAGGTATACCTTTCTCTACAGGCACGATAATGAATTATCCTAACTATTCTTCTTCATCTTTTTTTCTATACTCTTCTTTTTCCGGTTAGAAAGATGGAGGAGTAGTTAACGGTCAACGAAACGTCCCTTTTCCCTTCTTTTTTTTGCTTTCCTTTCGTCGGTTGTCGTCGTTAGCGTGGGTGCGTGTTTCTCAGTTTCAGATGGAATAGATTGCTGACGTGTCACATATAAACAATTTCTTTCTTTTCTTTTCTTTTTTAAAGATATACGACACGGAAGGATAGAAAACAGCAGGAAGAAACATGATTTTCCGAAAACTTCAAACTGGTTAACATTGTGACTTCGGAAAGTATATTAATATAATTTACTATTTCATAAGTTCCTCGATAATACTAATAGCTGGGGTTAAACGTGTATCACCAACCCCCTTTAACGGTTTGTTCCCCGTTCCTATTTTATTTTCTTTCCTTTTTTCTTTTTTATTTCATCTACACCCTTCAACTTAATCAGGCTCATTCAGTCCACCGCGAAACAACCTGCCACATGGTGGCCATTGTGCGTTAATACGAGTACACACATACACACACACACATATGGAGAAGACCATATATAAGAAAAGTATCGATAATGATTCTTGCATGTGTGAAAAGAATGATTCTTGTATGTGTTTCTTCTCTCTCTCTCTCTCTCTCTCTTTCTCTTTTATATAGGAGAACCACCAGACAAAGAGTAAAAGAGATGCAATGCTGCTATCGACGCGAATAAACACACTGATCGCCATATGTACCATCATCATACTCCTCCTTTTACCGATGCCATTGTTCCCTGGTATTAGCCATTGTCATCCAACAGAGTTTTGTGCAGTCCCTGTTTTGCAGTAGTCCTGCGTTATCGTTGTCCTCCTCCTGCTCCTCCTCCTTCCCCTCCTCGTTCGTCCACTCGAAAAACAGACCCGTGAAAATTCAACCGGCCCTTTTTTTCTTTTTTTTTTTACTCCTACCCTCTCTGTCTTTTTTATTCTTTTTTTTTCTTTTTCACCCTTCCTCATTCTAATAAGCTATCGTATTATACATATGTACGTACGTGTATATGTTACTACTATTATTACTAATACTAATACGCGACCACCACCGGCTGTCGCTGTTTAGGGAAATCGACCGACTCGAGCGGAAAATTATTGTTAAAGTTCTCGTGCCATGATAGAAGAAGATAACCCTCTTGATTTAATACCACCTACTTAATACCATGTTCACGTTCATTGGGGAATGGTGGTGGTCGGTGGGGGTGGGTTCCGTCAAAGTAATTTTTAATCGTATGACGGCATTAGTCGTTTTTATTTACATACGTTTATACTAATAATGCAAATTTATTTTTTCTTCCTTCTTATTTTTTCTTTTTTATTCATTTATCAAATCGTTTTATTAGTTTAACGGGATAATATTTATATATATGAGCCGTTTATTTTGAAAGTGGCCTAACTCCATTCTTGATAAGAAAACGCATATTATTCACTTAATAATTGCCATTATTTTAATAGGAACTGTAAATTTAACACCTTTTGTTACACTTAAGTAACATAACTCATTGTTATTTTTTACGTATATTTTTAATTGCATTGAAACGCAAACCTTTAAATATCTCAATTTAAGGTTATATGGAGTTAGGCCACTTTCAAAATAAACGGCTCATATATATGTATGTGTGTGTGTGTCAGTATATTTGAAATAAAATATTATATTAATATGTTAGATATGTTAAATACAGAGATACGATCAGTATATTATATTATACAATACGATATATATGAATGAAAATAATTTACAAATGAAACTTTTTATTAAGAATGTTTTTTCGCAATAAAATAAGAAACGTAGATCGTAATATAGATTAGGAGAAGAATATTTTTAACGAACCATACGCAACACCAATATCTATCTAAATATTATTTTAGAAACGTTTATTTTCACGATAGAATAGAAAGTTTGATAAGTCATAGATATAGAAGGGGTTTGGTGGGGTGGTGGATGGGTGGGAGAATTTTCGTAGAATTTTTATCGTGACTCGTATGAACATACACACATACATACATATATTCGAAGTTGTTCCATGGCTGCGGGTGATCATCCACGGCACAATGATCCGCCTGTCGAAATTCAACGGATTTTAATTGACAATCGAATCACGATTCGGGTAAAGTGCAATGCACGCCATCAAACGAACCAACCAACCAACCAACCAACCAACCAACCAACGAATCAACGAATCAACGAACATCTTCTATGTATGCGTGTATTTATGTATGTATATATATATTGCAGACGAGTTCTCTCGAGAACGAGAATGGTGATAATGATGGAGATGACTATGGTACTTGCGATGATTAATGACTATCGAACCATAACCACGAACGATTGAATTCCATTTGTCTTTTCTAGATGGCTCCTATATAAACTATCTTTTAATCTTCATCACCAATTTTAATCGTTTCGTCGCCTTAATACTTCATTCTTAATGAACTTTTACAAAATATTATTCTACACGATAAAGATCTTATTACTTTATTATTTTTGTTTTTATTATTAATTAATATTTAATGAAGTAACCACTTATATATATACGAAATGATTTAATTACGTTGATTCGAGATACGATAGATCAAATTAAAATATTATTTTATCGATAGATTATTTTTTTATCTTCCCTCCGTGTAATCATCGTAGGTTCGTATATATTATTTGAAAATAAATATATGTAAGATATATATTCTAGGAAATAATTTTGTTCCTACACGAGCAAGTCCCACGTTCCTTTTTCTTGTATCATCCGTTCCGACTCGTTAGCATAAATAAACTGCCTATTGTCGAGTTTCACGCGGAAATTGTAAGATACCACGGATGACTAAACGTCAACGTTAAGCTTCATTCTTTTACAATTTTTATTCTTTCCTTTTCTTCCCTTCACATAGTCTTTGAGAAAAGAAAAGGGAAAAAAGAATTTAAACATTAATTTCCTCTATCCGATTTTACACGGTCTCTCACGCTCGAATTTCCATACCATTAAAAACATCTATTGTCCAAACTCAAACACAGAAAAGAAGAACACGTCCAACGTGTCCCCATCTTCCTATTTTTTCTTTGTTTGTCATAAATTCTATTCGTACAATCGAAATCGTAGATGACAATTCTACTAATTAGATCATTTGTTCAAATATATTATTTTAGAAAAATCTAAATATATATATACCAACGATTTGAACTATGTAAGGGGGTTAAAAAAGAAAAAAACGATTAGGTTTATTCTAAGAAAATGTAACGTTACGTAAACGTAAGCCTAACGTAAAACGTAACGTCGCCTAACGATACATGTCATTGGTAGTTTTAAAAAATCATTCTTATCTCGTGATCGGTAGTAAAGTTTTCTTCTTTAAACGGTGCTTGCTAGACGATCATATCGATCATTTCGAACGTTACCCACTGCTATTGTAAGTACCAATCAGTCACTGTAGCGACTTTTATTGTAAACCTTTGGAACGGCTCTCGAAGAAAAGAAAAAGAAAAAGAAAAAGAAAAAAAAAGAAATCGAGAGAGAGAGAGACATATAATTTACTTTACAAGTTCTGTGTCGTCTATTGCGACCATTAAGTTTTGGTGGGTCGTAGAATACCGGAATGTCGATACGAGAGAATGTTAGATACGAGTGAACGTCATTCGTTTGTTGGAATAGAACATTTATGCACACATACACGTGTATACACACACATATATTATATATATATGGAGGTATATAAGGAAAGCTACAACACGGAATAGGTGTATCTAGGAAAAAGAAAAGTTGTCTGACCAAGAAGTAACATTTCCGGAGTAAGAGAAGAACATTTTTGCCGCTTGACATTGGTGGACAAACGTTAAGATATTTTATCAAAGAGGATCTTTTAATCCTTGAAAAAGGAAAGCTATTACTAAAATGAAAGCCCTGGCGAATGAGAAGAGAACTTCTTTTTTTCCCTCTAAAGGAAAGAAAAAGAAAATAATTTGAAGAAAAGGAAAGAAAAGATTGAATGTACCTACATCATACCTGTCCTGTGTATACTTGTCGGATTAGTTTGATTTTTCTATGTTCGATGTTCTTTTTCGGTGTTAAAAACATTATTGTCATAGATACGTCAAAATTCTCAAGTTATTATACTCTAATCCTATACTTCGAAGTCGCTAAAATTTGACTTTGAAGATTTTCCTTTACGCTTTTTCTTTCTTTCTTTCTTTTATTTGCCGACCAGCCCGCCCTCTCCCCGTATTTCTGGATTATTGATTTTCTTTAAGTAACAAAGTTGGACGTTTAGGGGTTTACCGACGTGGAAAATAGGATTGGATAAAATCCTAGCAAAGATGACGAAAGTCAGTAAGCTAAAGACAGTGGCAAAAGGGGGATAAGACGAATTAGGATATACATAAATTATTAAGAATCTTGATCGAAGAAGGGTGTTTAGGGTTTCTGTTGTTAGCTGTTGAAAATTTTACCTTTCCTTGAGTATAAAATAAGTGGGATAGCTCGTTTTATGTGTGTGTGAGAGAAAGAGAAAGAGAGAGAGAGAGAGAGAGAGAGAGAAAGAAAGGATTTGACGCGTTCCAACGCGTCGGTTATTTTGTCGGTGAGTTTTTATTCTTCAGTGTTAACCACGGGACGTCCTGTTTCTTCGCAGCAGTAACATTGATGTCCCGTGGCTCCTCTCTCTCTCTCTCTCTCTCTCTTTCTCTCTTTTTCTGTCTGTCTTTCTCACTTATGGTTCCAAAAGTTTTACCGAAACGCCTTAAAACACCTTCTATAATGTTCTCTCTAACTTTCGAGCTACACACCTCGGAGAGTGTATATTTCTGTCAATCTTTTTATATTCTTTTCTTTTCTTTTTTGTTTTCATCATTATTTCATTTGATGATCGCTGGAATCGTTATTTGTTCATTTATAATATAAGGAAAGCTTTTTAATATCTCATCGTTCGTTCATTTTTTTGTTTTTTAATTCCGAGTTGTATCCATCAATTATACACGATTCTACGAAATTTCGTAAAGCATTTAATATAATTTTAAATGTTAACATATTATATAATAATAATAATAATAATAATTGGCCGCAGAAGTACGGGGCGTCCACGAAAACGATGGTGCGACAATTTAGCAGTGCAATAGGCAGAAAAACGTCGTTACGAAACAGGCAACTTGCCTAAACTAAAGAATGAATAATAATAATAATAATAATAATAATAATAATAATAATAATATTATTATTATTATTATTGGGGTAATTCAAATTAGCAATGTTATTAATTTATTGATCTTGGAATTGTTTGGAAAAGCAAAAACCTATGTGTGCTGCATCTTCTTTGTCTTTTTTTTATTTTTTTTTATTTGTTTTTCCCATTCTTCATTACGGATTCGTCGTTTGATTATTTTTTTTTTTTCAACTCCTCGCAACTTTTTTCTTCCGTGTCCAAGCACATGCTTTTGCAGAGAATAAAAGTCTCTTAGTAGTATATTTACGCTCTGATGGATCCTACGAAGAACAACTTGTTCTTGTCCTTTATTCGCGTCGAGTATGATCGATCGATCGATCGAATCCACTCTTAAAATATCGATCGAATCTTTGTACTTTCTAAGAGAACAGTCGCGAATCGGCTTGAGTAAATACGAGCTTAACTTTCTCATTTTTCAATGATAGTATTCTTTATAGAAGGAATGAAAATAATAAGAAGGAAAACTATTGTCTCAATGGATCCAACTTTTATCTTAATAGACCTAATCTTTTTGTTTTTTTTTCTTATCTCCTTAAGAAAAATCCGAATTTTACAATTTAAACCTATCATACCTATACCAATTATTTTCTAGTTTAAACCAAAAAAAAAACCAAATAGGGGGGGGAATTAATTTGATTAACGATTATAACACGCGAACGAAAATATAATATTTTTCTTTTCTATGAGATATAAACGAAATTATTCGAAAATGCGTCAGACATCTCGAAGAAAATTAAGTTAATGGGACGTGGTTTTTTTTTTCTTTTTTTTCTTTCTATCGTGCCAATTTTTGCCTTCCCTGTTACGTCCCAGAAGGGGATTGCACAGGGAAGCAATAACAAATTTCGAAATTTATTGAGTTTTTTAAAAGAAAAATATATTCTTTAAAGCATGATTTCAATTACACAATAATGTTCACAAAATATACTCGAGACGTAACGCGAACGCAACTTAGTACAAAAAAAAATGTTGAACTTATAATATATGTCGAACACAATATCAAATGTAGAAAACTAATGCTAAAACTTAATGCGTAAATAGTAGACTAAGCTAAATTCGAATTATTCCTTTGACTGACTTTTTTCGTATATTTTTCTTTTCTATAAGATATAAACGAAATTATTCGAAAATGCGTCAGACATCTCGAAGAAAATTAAGTTAATGGGACGTGGTTTTTTCTTTCTTTTTTTTCTTTCTATCGTGCATGGTAGAATCGAAGAGATAACAAAGTCAAAAGTAATTATCATTTAACGTCGTAAAATTCGATGCGTGAGATTGATCTGATGTGAGAATAGTTTCTCTCTCTCTCTCTCTCTCTCTTACTCTCATTGTGACTATTTCTCTCTTAGTCTTCCATTAAATTCTCGTCGTTATTGTAATGGGAGATAAAACAGTTGGTGGGAAATATTGTAATGCATTATCCCTGCTACCGGCGTTACGGGCTTTCGGTTTCAATTAGGTAGCCTCCTGTCGGCAAGAGTGTTATCAGCTCGTTAATATATTTTCTAGACCACGACTAACGAGCATTGGCCGCAGTGCAATGAGTATTTATAGGGAGTACTGTAATACGATCAGGCCGATAGTGGGGTCCTGTTAATTTTATTATGTCGTTACGCATTAGATAGATACTCTCGATATCGACACCATCATATATATATATATATATATAATATCGTTTGCGGATCGTTCGCACGGTACACACGTTCTATTGTCATCCATACACACACACATACAGACATACTTCATTCCTTTTATTTTATTAATCTACGAGAAATTTCATCGTACTAGCCAAATATCACGTTTTATCAAAAGGACAATTCAAATCCGAGTTTTAATACTTGTGTCTCTAGCTTCTTTTATCTACACAAATTTTATCTACAGGTGTTGTTCGTAATAATACTTGTAGGTCAAAACGTAATAATATTGGATTATTATTTATCATAATTTTGATATAATATGTATATCGTACTAGCCAAATATCACGTTTTATCAAAAGGACAATTCAAATCCGAGTTTTAATACTTGTGTCTCTAGTTTCTTTCATCTACACAAATTTATCTACAGGTGTTGTTCGTAATAATACTTGTAGGCCAAACCGTAATAATATTGGATTATTATTTATCATAATTTTGATATAATATGTATATCGTACTAGCCAAATATCACGTTTTATCAAAAAGACAATTCAAATCCGAGTTTTATACTTGTGTCTCTAGTTTCTTTCATCTACACAAATTTTATCTACAGGTGTTGTTCGTAATAATACTTGTAGGCCAAACCGTAATAATATTGGATTATTATTAATCATAATTTTGATATAATATGTATATCGTAC